>NC_092873.1:134973952-135294889 GCF_028372415.1 Notamacropus eugenii | reverse complement strand
TTTCCACAATACTCAAATTGTTTCTTTCTATCTGCTTGCAATATTTTCTCCTTGACCTGGTAGCTCTGGAATTTGGCTACAATGTTCCTAGGAGTTTCTTTTTTTGGATCACTTTCAGAAGGTAATCTGTGGATACTTTCAATATTTATTTGCCCTCTGGTTCTAGAATATCAGGGCAGATTTCCTTGATAATTTCATGAAAGATGATGCCTAGGCTCTTTTGTTTTGGCTATGGCTTTCAGGTAGTCCCACAATTTTTAAATTGTCTCTCCTAGATCTTTTTTTCCAGGGCAGTTGTTTTTCCAATGAGATATTTCACATTATCTTCCCTTTTTTCACTCCTTTGGGTTTGTTTTGTGATTTCTTAGTATCTCATAAAGTCATTAGACTCCATCTATTCCATTCTAGTTTTTAAAGACCTATTTTCTTCAGTGAGTTTGATCCTCCTTTTCCATTTGACTAATTCTGCTTTTTAAAGCACTCTTCTCCTCCTTGGCTTTTTCAACCTCTTTATCCAATTAAGTTAGCCTATTTTTAAAGGTGTTCTATTCTTCAGCATTTTTTGGGTCTCCTTTAGCAAGTTCTTGACTCACTTTTCGGGATTTTCTTGCATCTCTCCCATTTCTCTTCCCAATTTTTCCTCCACCTCTCTTACTTGATTTTCAAAATCCTTTTTGAGCTCTTCCATGGCCTGATACCATTGGATATTTATTTTGCATATTTGGGATACAGAAACCTTGACTTTAATGTCTTTCCCTGATGGTAAGCATTGTTCTTCCTCATTTGAAAGTATTGGAAAAGATATCTGTTCATCAACAAAGTAACCTTCTATACTCTTATTTTTTTCACTTTTGGGTCATTTTCCCAATCAGTTACTTGGCTTTTGGATCCTTTGTCAAGAGGAGGGTATAGTCTGGGGATCTGTAAGATCTGGGTTCCTCCAAGGTGACACAGTCAAGCACATGCACTGGTCTAGAAGCAACTATAAACGTTTGTGCCCAATATCTGTGAATAGTGCTTTCCTCTTCACAACCATCTGGCCTCCAGTTTCACCAGACCAGCAATGGAGGCTGAGATTCAGATAAGGTACTCAATTTCCCCAGAGGCTTTAGGTGGGGGTAGGGCTGCCATTCAATGTTAGATAAACATCAGTTGCTCAATTTCTGTAAGAGGGTTAGGTTGGGGCAGGGCCACCACACAGGGCTGAGGTAAGAATCAGCTGCTCAGATCCCCCAGGCGCTTTATGATACAACAGTGGAGGCTGCTGCTGTGGTAGCTGCTGCTGCTAGATGTGGCCTCAGCCACTGCCTAAGGCCTGAGCTGTCGGAAGACCCTGCTCCCTTCTTGCCCAGCTGAAAAAACCCTCTCACAGACCATTGGAGCCTGTTGGTTGAGGTATCTACAAACCACTGCTACTGCCCCTGGGGATTCAGGCCCCAGGCCTGCTCATGTCCTCCTTCTGGCATTGTGCCAGATGGCCAATGCTGAGTTGGGCTCCACTCTGTATCTTTCCCGTTGGGCTTTCAGGTCACCCTGGGCTATAAATCTCCTCCACTATGTCGTTCCTTTGTTTCTACAATTCTAGAATTTGTTGATAGTTGTTTTACAGGTATTTTGTGGGCTGTGGGAGAAGCGCTAAAGTATATTTGTCTTTCTACTCTATCATCTTGACTCCATCCCTATTGGTTCAATTTTATCACAATGAAATAAAAAGGAAACAAAATCAGTTAAAAAGTAATTGGGACTTCTTGACGAAGGATAGCAAGAGACCACTTAAGATTGCTGAGAGGAAAAAAAAAAATCACCTGACTCTAGTGAAAAGAAATAACATCTGTCAGTGATCTTTGATGAATTTTGGGGAATGTAATACTACTTGTGACAGTAAAGTATTCTACAGATATTAGGGAAGTGGATTTTGAAACCTACTGACAAAAAAGGATTAATGAAGGTCCGCAAAATTATAGAAAGTGTGGTTTACATTCACTTAGAAAGATAATCTATTGTTTTGATGAGCAAATATGAATGGATTAAAGAATGCTTCACATCAGATTAACCACATTTACTTACTTAAAATATCGACGTGAAGACTTGAGAGGTATATCCCAGAAATGCATCAGACATAATATAATTTTGCTTTAGAATAATTTTAAAAATTAACACCATGATATACTTGTGAATAAAATAAATGTTTGTGTTACAAATTGATCTGACCTAGTTTTGAAATGAATTTCAAAATATGTGTTTGTTTAAATGCTTTTATAAACACGCACAAACACATGCATGCAAACATGCATACACACACACATATATATGTGCATGTTAAGGAGATGACATATTAGGTAACGTATTAGGGAGATGGTATACAATATAGTAGGTTACCTTTATTTGTTTTAAGAATAAATAAAATATATTTTTCTTGGGAGATTACTTAACTCAGTACGAATTTAAAAACAAAATTCAAAACTTTATATATACAGTCCCAAGCTGATGTCAAAACTTTGAAATGTTATCTTTTCAAGAATAAGTGGCTGGACAAAGCCATTTCACTGATCTCTTTGAAATTATGATAATTTAAAATTCTATTCCTGCCAAGTTCTACCGAGTAAGCATTTCATGACCTTTATTGAATAATTGGGGTAGTATATGCTTCTCTGGACACTTTAGGGTGATTTGTGTTAAGGACTATCTGTGTTAGAGCCTCCTATGAATATAGTTTGATGTTTAATGAATTAAAGGTTTGAGTGGCAATGTAGTGTGAAATCTTTTCCATGAGATTTATTTTACTGGGTTTTTAGTGCCCTTTGTTCCACCTTACCTTTGACGTTAAATTACAAAGGTCTTTATACAAATACAAAGGGTATTTCTTTTGCTTTTTCCTTTATTTTGCTAACTTATTATAATTTGAGGAAGAGCAAGGCAAACTGTCATGGCAAGTCAAGGCTTCTGTCTCCAGTAACTCGAAAATGAATATGGAATGGGTTCAAGCATAGAAGAGCTTGAAAAGCAAGTCAGTAGCTTCCTAAAGGAGAACCAAGGAAATGCTGAGGAAAATAACACCTTTAACAGGCTAACTCAATAGGAAAAAGAGGTCCAAAAAACCAAGTAGGAGAAGGAGGCTTTAAAAAGTAGAATTAGCCAAATGGAAAAGAAGTTTCAAAAGCTTAATGAACAAAGTAGTTCATATATGGTTTTACAATTTATGTTCACCTCACAAAATGATCTCAAAAAATTCCTTCAGTCTCTAAGTTTTATCATACTCAGATACTACAGTATACAGATGTGTATATACACATATTTCTATATTATACAAAGATACTGACTATTGCACTACACAGGAATATCAAGCTAATATAAATGCGTATATGGATGGAATTTGTGAAGCCATGAACAAGTCTTAAAAATTCTGATTTTTAGATTCAGTAGACAAAATATATTGTGTCTATGTGAACAGACATTACATAAAATTTTTCTAGTCTTCCAACCTGACAAGTTAAACATTAATGTCAGTAAACGTGCTTGAGAGTCCTAGCTCCAAATGCTAGATCATTGTTTTTTGTTGTTGTTGTTGATGAAGATGATGATGATAACAATAATTAGTGGTAGCAATAATTGTAATAACTCTATTGGTAGTATTAAATACAACTGAGCTCTGATTAGAGCAAATAAGTACTCTGAATTATTCCCAAGTATTTGATTTCACACTATTCAAAAAGATAATTATAGAACATACAGGTTTGTTTCCAGACCAATGCAACTATGCAGTTCACTCCAGCCCCACCACACACACAGAAACACATGATTTGCTCTCTTCTTCTCTGCAGATTTTAGTTCCCATTTCTACTTCAGTTCCATGAAAGCAACTTGTTTCTTCTAAAATGGAAGCATCGCCTCTTTGTTAATCTATCTCTCTTTCTTTGTCCCTCTCTGCCTCTGTTCTCTGTCTCTCTCCCTTTTTCTTTTCTTCTCCCTGCCTTTCTGCTTCAGTTGATCTCTGTCTTTCTCAGGCTCTTTCCCTCTCTATCTCTGCTGTCCTGTCTGTCTGATCTCTGTCTCTCTCTGTGCTTCTCTCTCTGTCTTTCTGTCTCTGTCTCTCTTCCCTCCTTCTTCCTCCACTTACCTAAAATATAGAAAACAACTATGACTTTCTGCTTGCCAACAAATAAGCTTTACACATTTTTTAAAAAATATTGAGAACGAAAGTAAACATTCAGGCAAATGATGAAAGCCCCCTGGTCCTCTCTGGATTCCTTCCAAGGGTTATGGCAGGTACAAGAATAAAATGGAAACTTAAAGTGAAAAAAAAAAGGATAACATTATTTGGCTTCTCCCTATATGGATGGAGAGAGTGGGGAAGAAGGTGTTGCAATCTCTTTTCCAAGTTCATGTTTGATAAGCAGTGTAGCTTTCATCTAGTTCATGTACAGATTTCTCCTTATAGCTCTGGATCACCATCCTGCTCATGCTGCCACTATAGTCCTCTGTTTTATACTCTTCTGCCCTTAATGATCTTTTTGATTTTAATCATTTCCCTTGTCTTTATAAATTCTACTCAGCCTCAGGGATAGGGTCAGGAGAAAGCCAAGGAAATCTTGGTGATTGCCTATACATCTAGTGATTCCGATCCTCTAAATCTCTATGATCCCCTCAAACATGACTGAAAAAAAGGAAAGTGAACCTGAGAATCCATGTGACCCTACTCACCAGATAGTCAATAGAAGATCAAAGATTTGGATCCAGATCCTCTAAATTCAAATCTAATTCAAAACCTCTCTCTCCTTCAGGGAACTCTATTTCTGGGGAAGAAAATGATCATCTCTTTATACCTCAATTTCCTCCTTTATGAGCCTAATAATACTTTTAATACTTTTTGTATTTGTAATGAATACCAAATATAGTTACGTGCATAAAGAACCCTATTAACTTTAAAATCCTGCATAAAGGTCATCTATTACTTCTTTGCTAGATATGTGGGATTAGCCAGACAGAACCGTTTTTTTTTTTCATTTCATATGTTTTATTTTGTTTGTTTTTAAATTAATTTGGGATTTTTTCTTTTTCCACAGTCTCAAATCATTGTTGCACAATATTTTCATAAACAAAAAATATTGTACTAAGTTTTTTTTTTTTTTTGGTGGTGGTGGTGATGAGGAGTTCTCCTTAGTTTCTGAAAAAGTATTTAAAATGAAAATCATATCAAAAATTAAAAATAATAACAAAGAATATGGAAGCCATAAAATGAGAGTTGTAGAGTGTCAGGTAATATAACCTAAATGGATATAGCTTCTGTGTGAACATCAACAAATTTGAAGTGTTCAGAAATTCACTGACGTGTGTTTTCTTTCTCTTCTTGTTGTGCGTGTGGACATGTGTATGTATGCACGCGTATGTGTGTGTCTATTATTGTTTCCTTGAAAATCTAGCTTTGCCAGGAAGGTGTAATATTGTAATGATAAAGTAGTTTAAAGACTTTTCAAGGCTCTGATACTTGAAGCAAAATGAAATAGGTTTCATTTTATCTAACTTTGAACAAAGATAGGTATATACCCCTCTCTATGTTCTTACTCTAGGCTTTTTTTTCACATTGTGGCAACACAAATTGAGGAAACATATGGTGAAATATCATAGAGGATTACAGTATTATCATTCTATGGCTGCCCTAATTATAAAACAATGATTTTTCCTCCATATTTTTGGTAAATACTTTTAAGGGGCAGCTAAGTGGTACAGTGGATAGAGCACCATTGCAAAAGTCAGGAGGACCCGAGTTCTAATTTCACCTCAGACAGTCACTAGCTGTGTGACCTTGAGAAAGTCACTTAACCTCAGTTGCCTCATACTGGGTCATCTCCAGTCATTCTGATGAATATCTGGTCACTGGATTCAGATGGCTCTGAAGGAGAAGTGAGGCTGGTGTCCTGCACAGCCCTCCCTCACTCAAAACAAAGTCAAGTGCAAGTCATGTCATTATTTCTCTGATGACATGTCCTTCTTTGGCAATGAATGATGAACATACACACAGGTATTTCTATAACTTGATTTTAATTATATAGTACACCAACTGTGTTCTGGCATCTGAAATCCCAGCTTGCTCTGATCCTACTTGTGTCTTACTCCATGGATGTAGAGAAAGTGACAATATAAGGTGATTGGTCTACAACAAATATGCTATCTAATTTCATCTGGGCCTTCACTGCAATGGGACTTTCTGATTACTTCTCCCTTCATTCTACTACAGATACTATTCGTTACCTTCTCTTATACCTTGATATCTCCCATACTATGCTTTCTCGCTTATCATAGCTAAATAACTTGCTTCATGCTTTTTTTTTTTTATTTAGCTTTTAACATTCATTTTCACAAAATTTTGGGTTACAAATTTTTCCCTTTTTCTCCCCTCCCCCCCCCAAACGCCAAGCATTCTAATTGCCCCTATGACCAATCTGCTCTCTCTTCTATCATCCCTCTCTGCCCTTGTCTCTGACTTCTCTTTTGTCCTGTAGGGCCAGATAGCTTTCTATACCCCTTTACCTGTATTTCTTATTTCCTAGTGGTAAGAACATTACAGTTGATCCTAACACTTTGAGTTCCAACTTCTTTAGCTTCCTCCCTCTCCACCCCTTCCCTTTGGAAGGCAAGCAATTCAATATAGGCCAAATCTGTGTAGTTTTGCAAATGACTTCCATAATAGTTGTGTTGTATAGGACTAACTATATTTCCCTCCATCCTATCCTGTCCCCCATTACTTCTATTCTCTTTTGATCCTATCCCTCCCCATGAGTGTTGACCTCAAATTGCACTCTCCTCCCCATGCCCTCCCTTCTATCATCCCCCCCCCCCACTCTGCTTATCCCCTTATCCTCCACTTTCCTGTATTGTAAGATAGGTTTTCATACCAAAATGAGTAGGCATTTTATTCTTTCCTTTAGTGGAATGTGATGAGAGTAGACTTCATGTTTTTCTCTCACCTCCCCTCTTTATCCCTCCACTAATGAGTCTTTTCCTTGCCTCTTTTATGAAAGATAATTTGCCCCATTCAATTCTCCCTTTCTCGTCCCAATATCTTTCTCTCTCACTGCTTGATTTCATTTTTTTTTAAGATATGATCCCATCCTCTTCAATTCACTCTGTGCACTCTGTCTCTATGTGTGTGTGCGTGTGTGCATGTGTGTGTGTGTAATCCCACCCAGTACCCAGATACTGAAATGTTTCAAGAGTTACAAATATTGTCTTTCCATGTAGGAATGTAAACAGTTCAACTTTAGTAAGACCCTTATGACTTCTCTTTGCTGTTCACCTTTTCATGGTTCTCTTCATTCTTGTGTTTGGAAGTCAAATTTTCTTTTCAGCTCTGGTCTTTTCATCAAGAATGCTTGAAAATCCTCTATTTCATTGAAAGACCAATTTTTCCCCTGAAGTATTATACTCAGTTTTGCTGGGTAGGTGATTCTTGGTTTTAGTCCTAGTTCCTTTGACTTCTGGAATATCCTATTCCATGCCCTTCGATCCCTTAATGTAGAAGCTGCTAGATCTTGTGTTATCCTGATTGTATTTCCACAATACTTGAATTGTTTCTTTCTAGCTGCTTGCAATATTTTCTCTTTCACCTGGGAGTTCTGGAATTTGGCCACAATGTTCCTAGGAGTTTCTCTTTTTGGATCTCTTTCATGTGGTGTTCTGTGGATTCCTTGAATATTTATTTTGCCCTCTGGTTCTAGAATCTCAGGGCAGTTTTCCTTGATAATTTCATGAAAGATGATGTCTAGGCTCTTTTTCTGATCATGGCTTTCAGGTAGGCCCATAATTTTTAAATTGTCTCTCCTGGCTCTATTTTCCAGGTCAGTTGTTTTTCCAATGAGATATTTCACATTATCTTCCATTTTTTCATTCTTTTGGTTTTGTTTTGTGAGTTCTTGGTTTCTCATAAAGTCATTAGCCTCCATCTGTTCCATTCTAATTTTGAAAGAACTATTTTCTTCAGTGAGCTTTTGAATCTCCTTTTCCATTTGGCTAATTCTGCTTTTGAAAGCATTCTTCTCCTCATTGGCTTTTTGAACCTCTTTTGCCAATTGAGTTAGGCTAGTTTTCAAGGTGTTATTTTCTTCAACATTTTTTTGGGTCTCCTTTAACAGGGAGCTGATTTGCTGTTCATGCTTTGATTTCATGTCTCTCATTTCTCTTCCCAGCTTTTCCTCCACCTCTCTAACTTGATTTTCAAAATTCTTTTTGAGCTCTTCCATGGCCTGTGCCCATTGAGTGGGCTGGGACACAGAAGCCTTGATTTCTGTGTCTTTGCCTGATGGTAAGCATTGTTCTTCCTCATCAGAAAGGAAGGGAGGAAATGCCTGTTCACCAAGAAAGTAACCTTCTATAGTCTTATTTCTTTTCCCTTTTCTGGGCATTTTCCCAGCCAGTGACTTGACCTCTGAATATTTTCCTCACACCCACCTCACCTCCTGATCCTCCCAGCCAGTGTTTGGGGTCTGAGATTCAAATGCTGCTTCCAGCCTCAGGGCTTTGGGCGGGGGCAGGGCTGCTATTCAGTGTGAGATTAAATTCAAATGCTCAGGTGAGGGCAGGGCTGCCTCTCAGGCTCAGTTCCCTCAGGGAGTTTATGCACAGACCTTCAACAATGGATCCAGGCTCCTGCCTGCTTGGAGAGCCCTGGTCTGCCGCTGCCCCTCAGCTTCTGTCTCCCAAGGGGGCCCAAGCCATGGGGGCACCCCACTCCCCCCTCGACCTGCCAAAGGGACTCTCTCACAGACCCCCGTCACCTGTGGGTGGAGGTACTTGTGCGGCCACTGGAGATCCTGTCCCTGAAGCCCGCTCGGATCTGTTCCTCTTGGTGCCGCGGCCACGGCAGGGCTGTACTCAGCTCCCAGTCCCGGCGCCCAGTCCGCAGCACGAAGGACCTTTTACGAGAGGTTTGCAGGTCTCTCCGGAACAGAAATCTCCCTCGCTCCAATGTTCTGTGGCCTCTGGGTGCAGAATTCGCCGTGAGTTACTTGTTTGTAGTTGTTCTATGGGTTGTGGGTTCGGAGCTATGTGTATGTGCGTCTTTCTACTACGCCATCTTAGCTCCGCCCACTGCTTCATGCTTTTTTAAAGAATATAAAAAATATTTGACATAATCTTCCTCTTATTACTTTCCCTTCAGTTCACAACCCTTTGACATCACTCCCCCCACCGCTTGTCCTTAACACCTGTCTCTACTGAAGAGCTGGCCCTTCTTCTGAAATTCAACCTCTCTCCTTGAACTATTGTTCCCATCCTCCTCTATTCTCGAGCAGATTAATTCCACTATCCTTTTTCTCTCTTCACTTTCTCTCTATCTGCTGGTTACTTTAAGTGATGCCTTAATATGTATTGTGATGATTTTTACTCATTCAGCAATAGTCTCGCTCCTGGGTGCCTATCCCGCATAATCTCCTGCTGACTATAAATTTTGAATTTACTGTTATTCAGATATATCAAGTTCAATATGTGCAAAGATGAGACTGAATCCTTGTAAACTTTCTTATTTCAATTGCATACTCCATCCAACTTCACAACCTCAGTTTCATCTTCGCACCCTTAGGATCACTCAGGGCCATATCCACAGCAGCTAAATCTTCTTACTTCTATTTTTCTATCTGTCTCTCTTTACTCACACAGCTTCCACCCTCATTCTGGGCTTCAACATATTTTACTTAAACTTTTGTCATGACTTTCCCTTAGTTCTACCACAAATTCATCTTTTTGTTTTCTAATACATCCCTCATATAGGATCCTAAAGCATAAGTCTAACCACATCAATTCCTTATTCAGTAACATCCAGTGGCTCCCCACTCCTCTGGGATGAAATATAAACTCTTCTGTTTGACGTCTAATGTACTTTATAACCTGTCTGCAATCCACCAGCCTCAGTTCATATTGCATTTTTCAATAGTCGATGTTTTAAAATATAGACAATTTTTGGCTTAACTTCAATCTAAAGAAAAAAGAGGAGGGGAGGAGAGAAAAGAATAAAAGAAGGAGGAGAAATAGGAGGACGACATTTTAATATCTTCTAACCTGACACTTGACCAGCCTAATGTTCATAGTAGATTGAGAGATTGAAACTTATCTATCAGTAGGTCCTTCCACTGATTTTGTAATTTTTATCTGAGTCCCAAACGCCTGAAAATTCTCATTGATTTTTGACTCCTTGACAGCCAATTCTGCAGCCAATTGAGTCATTTGTAATGAAGAATTCATGAAAAGAAGTTTGCCCACAAGGAACCAAACCTGCCCTGAATCTGATGTTGTTATGTCATGAGAATGTGAGACTGATGCATTGTCAATTGGTGCAACGAAGTAATGGCATCCTTTTCTTGAATGCATGGGTCTCTAGAGTTGGCCAGGTCAGGCAAGGCTAGTATTGGAAAAGCTTCCACTTCCAGTGCTCTACATGTCCTGATCACTGGTACAAAGTTGTCCACTGGTACAGAGTTGAACAAAGCCAAGAAATGATGGTCACACACTTCAGAGGAGCCTCCAAAAGGACCACACTGATCTCTCCAGTACACTGAATGAAAGGATTCCAGGTTGCTTGTATCAATCCCTGGGAATACTCTGGGATGTCTACTCTTTTCTGATTAATAATTTCTAATAATCCCCTACTCTTAAGGTAAACTCCTAGGAATCTCGGCTGTGACTAACACTTTACAGCTTCCCGTGTTCCTAGAGAGATAGCTCCAAGGACATTCCATAACATTTCCCTTTCTTCAAATTAGTTATTCTGATATCCCTATAGATGATCTTAGCTTGATGCAAGGTCAGTGGTGTGCCTGTTCTCTAGAAATGGCCTAAACAGCTAACATCCTGCAATAAATAACTTGTGAAATGATGTTCCATCTATCTACTTAGCTGCCCCTCTTCTAAGTGTATTTAACATCTGTTTATAACACCCCTCACTGAACTTCTCTGAATGAAACAGTACATTGTTCAAAACTGCAAATTCATTTTCCCTGAATAAATGCCCTGTTGTATATATTGATTGAGTACCAATGCAACTCTGCTTGACGTGAGAGGGAGCTCACTATTTACCAAGAGAGCTCATTACACTTTTTGAGCAAGGAGCATAATCCATCGTTTATACAGTATGCAATCAATACGTCAAATATTATATTCCTCCTAATTCTGCTCTTTTTTCTAATAACGTTACAAATTACTTAAACAGAGGAAACTATGAGATATTGTCTTGACTTCACAAACCTAGTGATCTTCTGGAATCATGAATTTATGAATCTCTATCCTATAATGGATCATTCATAACTAAATTCAACTATCTCTATAAGCAAGAATATTATAGGTTTTGTTCCTTCTTAATGTATCTAAAGATAAAAGTAGTTTGTTAACAAATTATCTATTTTATATCTCATGATGATGTTTATTTGTTGTTTGGTCATAAGATTTTCCTTTATTCATAGATCAGATATGTAAACTACTTCATGCTCTCCTGATTAATTCGTGATATTATCCATTATATCTAAGTCATATATCCATTTTGAATATATCTTGGTATATATCGTGAGATATTTCTCTATACCCAATTTCCAGCAAAGTGCTTTAAAGTTATCCTACCATTATTTTTGTCAAATAGTGTGTTTTGTCCCCAAAGCTTGCATCTTTGAGTTTATGCGAAACTAGCTTGCTATGGTCCTTAACTACTGTGTATTGTGTACCCAATGTATTCTAAAATGGTAGAAGGATTAACCGTTTCTGGCTGTCATGGGGAAACTTCAGTGAATCAATCTATCTGCACATCTATCATCCTTTTCTTTAGAAACATGACTCTGTGTTCCAAATAAGACTACAGAGCTTCCAAAACTAATCATACATCCAAAACTAAATTCTCAGAATTAATCTGTAGAAACAACTGCACAAACATGGAGAAAACGATAGAACAGACTGAAAAGTTTAAAAAGGTGATAGAAGATTTACAAATGAAAAAACAAGCAATGTCTTCAATGATCAAGAATCAAGGGAAAAAAAGATATAAAAACTGAAAGACTAAGAGACGAAGGATTATTCCTTGCTTCATTTTTATATATGGACTATGTCTAATTAGGTTTTATGTTAAATAAGCATCCTGCGGAAGTTTTTCTTTTCTTTTGAAAGTTTAATAAAAGAGTCAAAGTCAAAGTCAATTAAAAAAAGAAGAAACAATACCAGCCTATTTTCTTTTCCTATTAAGCATATCCTTGATGATATCTTTTATCCTCCTTTAGTGTTACAGGATGTAAAATGAATAATTTTGATTACATTGAAAAGATGTTATGCAAATAAAAGCAATGCAGACAAGATAGAAAGGAACATGGAAAATGGAGGCAATTTACAGAGAGTTTCTGTTAATAAAAGTTTCATTTCTTTTTTTAATTTTATTTTTCATTTTTAAAACAGTTTATAACAGATAAAACAATTCAAACCTTTGGTCAGGTGATGCTTCTTTCTAAAACATTTACAATATGGACTACAAAAGAATTTTTTTAAAACATTAACCAACTGAGACACAAATAATATTTATGTTTGCTAACTTCACAAGCTCTTGACCTAATTGTCTCCACAGTATTAATAAGAATTAAATTATCCTAACTTATTGTTGTTGGTCTAAAGTCCTAAGCTTAGTAGCTTAATTTTAGACTTAACCTCAGATGTTCCTTTACCAATAATCTATAATTTAATAAATCTCGTATTAAGCTTACAAACCTTTTGACTATAGGAAATTGCCACCAAGAGTAGGGACATTACAAGGAAACAATGTCTCTTCAGCTTCATGTCATTTTCAAGCAGGAGTACAATGTCAACTTGCATTCAGTCAGGCTTAAAGTCTACCAGGTGTCAGTGGGGAAATTGAGTCAGGAGAATCCTACCTCAACCTAGGCTGAACAGCCACTCTCCCACCCTTCTCATGAGATCACCTTTTGCAGTTTATACCAGAATCTCACAGGCTTACTGGAATCATGGATTGGAGACTCAGACGGCCTTTCTTGCTATCCATACCTGGAGTTAGACTCAGAAGAAGAGTCATTCAATAGTCCCAAAGCATCGAAAAACAGCAAGTTCCAATCATCAGGTTTCAAATATGATTACAATTTCACTTTGACTAAGGGACATCTTTTGAGGCAAGTCTTAAGTGACTTACATGCTGTTCTAGTTCCTTATTATGTAGCAACCATAAAATCAAATTTACCATTAAAATCTTAACTTCTCCATCAGTGTCAAATTTTACCCAAGGTTACCTTACTCCAGGAAATTTAGACTAAAATTCTGTTCCCCAAACTGAAGATGTCATTGATTTATTCTCAGTAATTAATTTAGTCAACTCTTTTAATACTAATTGCTTTTACATCACTTTGTAACATGTCCAATTTTTCTTCCCATAACTCTCTTCCCCCAGCTTCCAATAACGTGCATTCGGATTACTCCTTCCCTCAATGTAGTCTCCTTTCCATCACACCCCACCCTTCCCTTATCCCCATCTTCTCTCTTTTCTTGTAGGGCAAGGTAAATTTCTCTAGCCCATTCCCTGTAGTTCTTATTTCCCGATGCAATAAAAATTCTCAACATTCGTTGCGAATACTTTAAATTTCAACTTCTCTCCCTCCCCCCTCCCTCCCCAACCCCACTGAGAAGGGAAGCAATTCAATACAGACTAAACATGTGTCGTTTTGCAAAAGATTTCCACAATAATCATGTTTTGAAATACTAACTATATTTCCTTATATCTTACTCTATTTCCCCTTATTTTTTCCCCCTCAATTGCCCTTGTCCCTTCTCAAAAGTGTATATTATGGGTAACTCCCTTCTCCCATTTCCCCTTCCTTCTATCATTCTCCTCACCCCACTTGTTGCCTCCTCCCCTACTTTTCTGTGGTATAAAGTAGATTTTAATATCAAATTTTGTGAGCATGTTATTCACTTCATCAGCTATATGTGGAGAGAGTAGCTTCACATTTCCCCTCTCCCTTTCTCCCTTTTCTGCTGTATGGAACAAGATTTTTCTCAACTCTTTTATGAATTATAACCTGACCCATTCCATTTCTCCCCTTCTTCTCCCTGTGTTTTCCTCCCTCACCCTTTATTTGTTTTTATTTTATTTTTTTGTGTGGATATCATCTCTTCTGTTTCAGCACACCCTGTACTCGCTGTCTATATATATATATATATGTGTGTGTGTGTGTGTGTGTGTGTGTGTGTGTGTGTGTGTGTGTGTATGTACAATCTCTTCATCTACCCAAGTTCTGAGAAAAGATTCAAGAGTTATAAATATTTTCTTTTCATGTAGTAATGTAAACAGTTAAGTTTTAGAAAGTTTTTTATGCTTTTACTTTTCTGTTTACCTTTTCATGCTTCTCCTCATTCTTGTATTATGAAATCAAATTTTCTATACAAATCTAGTCTTTTACTCCATATGAATGATTGAAAGTTTTCTCCATCATTGAATGAGCATTTATTCTCTTGAAGTATTGTCCTCAGATTTGCTGGGTAGGTGATTCTTGGTTTCAATCCCAGTTCCTTTGACCTCTGAGGTATCCCATTTCAAGCTCTTTGATCCCTTAATATTGAAACTGCCAGACCCTGTGCTATCCTTATTGTGTTTCCACAACACTCAAATCGTTTCTTTCTAGATTCTTGCAGTATTTTCTCCTTGATCTGGGAGCTCTGAAATTTGGCCACAATATTCCTAGGAGTTTCTCTGTTTGGGTCTCTTTCAGGAGGTGATCAGTGGATTCTTTCAATATTTATTTTGCCCTCTGGTTCTAGACTATCAGGGCAGTTTTCCTTGATAATTTCACGGAAGGTAATGTCTAGGTTCTTTTTTACTCATGGCTTTCAGGTTGTCCCATAATTTTTAAATTGCTTCCCCTGGATCTATTTTCCAAGTCAGTTGTTTTACCAATAAGATGTTTCACATTATCTTCTATTTTTTTTTCAAACTTTTGGTTTTGTTTTCTAACTGCTTGGTGTATATCAAAATCATTCATTTCCCTGAACTCAATTCTCTCTTTCAACGAATTATTTTGTTCATTAAACTTTTGAACCTTCTTTTCTATTTGGCTAATTCTACTTTTTAAAGCCTCCTTCTCCACATTGGCTTTTAGAACCTCTTTTACCAATTGAGTTAGTCTCTTTTTAAAGCTGTTATTTTCCTCAGCATTTTTTGGTTCTCCTTTAGTAAGCTGCTAACTCGATTTTCAAGCTCTTCTCTTATGTGAGCCCAATTTAAGTTCCCTTTGGAGGTCCTGGAGGCAGAGTCCTTGACTTCCTCTGTCTGTATGCCTTGTTCTTCCTCATCTAAAAGGATGGTGGAGACACCTGTTCCCCAAGAACCTAACCTTCTATGGTCTTATTTTTTCCCCTTTTTGGGGCATTTTCCCAGCCAGTTACTTGACTTCTGAGTTTCCTCTCCACAACAACCATGCCTCCATTTCTGCCAAACCAGCACTGGGTGTTGAAATTCAGATTAGTTGCTTCAATCCTTCAGGGGTTTTAGGCAGGGGCAGGGCTGCTATTCAGTATGGGATTGAGATCAGCTGCTCAGGGCCTCCACAAACGGCTCATTTCCCTCAGGGGCTTTACAATGATGCCTTCAACAATGGATAAGGGCTACTGCCTGCCTTGGGAGTCCCTGCCTGCTGCTGCCTCCACTGCTGCCACCTGAGGCGGCCTGAGTTATGGGGACACACTGCTCTCTTCTCAACCAGGGAAAAAAAACCCTCTCATTGATTTTTAGTGCCTATGTGTTGAGGGACCTGCACTACTACTGGAGATTCTGTCCCTGAAGCTTGTTCAGCTCTACTCCTCCCAGTGCCACCTGGCCAAGGCTGGGCTGGGCTATACTCTGAGTCTGGTGTAACAGACCATCCCTGTAGGTCTTTCAGGTCACTCTGGGCTAGAAATCTCCTCCACTCCGTTGTTCTGTGGTTTCTGCTACTCTAGAATTTGTTGAGAATTCTTCTTTACAAGTATGTTTTGGGCCATAGGGTAAGAACTAGTGTATGTGCATCTTTCTACTCTGCCATCTTGGCCCACGCCCTCATATCTTAAATATCTGGAGAAATGAGTCAAACTTATAAGAATATAAGTCATTCTCAAATGATATGCATAGACCATCTTTTAGATCAGGATGTTAAACTACCTTTAAAATATAACAAATAAATAAAATATAATAAAAGACTCTATATCACTATTGATTAGAGACATTCAAATTAAAAATAAAATAACTCAGAGCCACTTATATGTGATAAGCCCACACTTATCAGATTGGCTAATATGGCAGAAATGGAGAATATCAAATATTGTTCAGAATGTTGAAAAATCAAGACACTAAAGCACTGCTGGTGGAGATATAAACTGATCCAACCATCTGGAGAATATTTAGGAACCATTCCTAAGCAACTATATTATGATGCATAGCCTTTGCCACACTAAGTCTGTATTCCATGGAGACAAAAAAAGAAAAAAAATAATGAAATCATCTCTCACTACAATAATATTTATAACAGTTTGTGTGTGTGTGTGTATGTACATGCGTGCATCTGTGTTTGATGGTAAAGAACGGAAAATGGAGGAGATATTCATTATTTGGGGAATGGCTGAAGGAGTCGTGGTATATACATGTGATGGGATACTATTGTGCTATAAGAAATTACTAGCAGGATGCTTTCAGAAAAATCTGGAAAGTCTTACATGAATGAATGGAAAGTGAAATAATCACAATGTATATAACCTTGTACACAGCAATAGCAAAAAACTATGACAATCAACTGTGAATGATTCAGCTCTAGTCAGCAATACAAAATTCCAAACAGCTCTGAAGGATTTAAGATGAAAAATGGCATTCATGTATAGAGGAAGAACTGATGGATTCTGAATGCAGGTAAATGTATTTACACTTTTTTTACTACTTTATTTATTTTTCAGTTTGTATTTTTTTCACAGTATGACTAATATGGAAATGTGTTTTGCATGATTTCACATGCATAACCTATATCAAATTATTTGCCTTCTCAATGAGGAGGCATGGTAGGGAGGGAGAGGATTGGTAAATCTAAATTTTAAAAAAGGAGTGCTAAATATGTTTTATCATGTAATTGGAAAAAAAGTACTATTTTAAAATTCCAAATATCTTTTCAGGGGTTTCAAATTCTTCTAAAATTCTTTATAATATTCTGGATTTTGATAAAATGGGATACTCTGATCTTTAACAGGGAAATATTGATCTCACCAGATCCAAGGGAATATCGGTTCAACTTAGATTCATCAATGTATCACCTACAACACAGCAATAATAACTTTGCAAAATATGTTGTATGTCTCATCTGGCATTTATGCTCAGAATTATGTGAAGAGTATTGTTTCTTTTTTGTATCTGTATATCTACATCTATGTAGATCTATAGATTTATGTATATATACATATATATGCATGTATGTAAATATGTATGTGTGTGTGTGTATGTGTGTGTATGTGTATGTATATATGTATGTGTGTATACACACACACACACACACACACACACACACACACACACACACACACATATATATATATATATATATATATATATATATATATATATATATATTCATGCATATCGCCAAGATGGCAGAGTGAGAGCAACGACTCACCTAAGCTCTTGGACAAACCCTTTCGGATACCTCTGAAAGGAGAATCTGACCAAAGTTTTTAGGTGTGGAATCCAGTGGGAGACAGACTGTGACGGATTCAGAGCCCAGGTTAGACTGGAAGGTCCACGGGAAGGATCTGTTCTACGGGGGTGAGCCCCCAGCACACAATGCAGTGCGTCCAGCTCAGTGAAACAGAAGAGACCTGGGAAACCCGAGCAGGCGGAACTGCCAGAGCAGCACTCAAGGGCAAGACAAGCCTAGCTGAACCAGTGAGAGCCGCTGAGCGCCAGACATCAGCGCAGCAGCTCCTGAGACTTTCAGCACCGAAGATAAAACATTGGTAAGTCACCTACTTGAACTTCTGGGAGCCAGGATGGCAGAGTGATCAGTAAATGCTCTCTCCTTCCCCCTTGATGACGGTGAAAGTAGCATAAAATATTTCTCCAGAAAAATCCTGGGAACAGCAGAGGGGGCAAATAGTGTGGCCAATGATTTTAAAATTATAAAAAAAGAATCCACTGATGAGAACATCTCTTTGAAAAGGAAAATTGAACAAATGGAAAAGGAAGTTCAAAAATTATATTCATGCATATCTATACATGTATGTTCTTCGTGCTTACACATACATACATACACAGAATTTTCAATGGCTTTGATGAGAATCGGACACACCTTATTTGAGGAAAGGATATTTTGCTATTCTGAGTCAGTGATATTTAAACAAATCAGTAGAAAATTGGCACAGAACCATCATATAGTTTTTACATCTTTCAGATAGTTATAAAATAATAAAAAAGTGACCCATTTATATAACTTATAAGTGCTTACTTTATTGGTTACTAATACCCTCCTTAAGGAAGTTCTCAATAAATGTGTAGCTAAGCATCATAAAGGTTTTTATGTAAATAGAAATTACATGTATTTTAACAATATAATTTCTGATATAATTTTTTTTTCTTAATTGATTTTTGTGCTCTATGAATTCAATTTGGGATCCTAACTGTTGGGACCTTAACATGGCATCCTCATGTAATCACTAAGTTTTTATAATATTGAGGATGTTGAATCATTTCTGTATGGATATAGTCACTGTTAATGAAACCAGAAATAGCAAGAAACAGCTAAATAAAAGAATAGATTATTTTTTAAATTTCTTAATAGAGATAACGAAAGAACTAGCAGTGTCAGATTTTATCATTTGTATAAATGCAACAAGAATACCCTTTCATGAGATGTTTGATAATGCAATATTACAGTATGCAAGTTAAGTAATAAAAATATGAGAAAATAGACTTTTGCCCTAATATCTATTTAAGATAATTAAAAGACAGAAATTTTATGAATCAATCAATAGGATCATTAAAAAATTCCCATGAATATTGATACTCACCATGCTCAGGTGGGAAAACGAGGATAGTGAGAACTTTTGTTTTCAGGAAACAAGGTTGAGGAAGAAAGAATAACAAACATCAAATAATTTATGACTATTAAAAAGGCATAAATGGCACTGCAGAGAAGAAAGGTGACAGAAAAATAGCTAGATCTGACCAAGGTTGCAATTCCATGCTCAAGGTAACAAAATTATTAGGACAATGAAGGATTGATTTGAAAGGTTTCTACAAATGGTAGATAGCAAAAATCATGTTAAAAATTGGGACCTTACTGCAAAAAAAGGATGGCAAAAATTTGACGATGTGTATGTATGTATAAATATATGATATATATTTATATATAAATTTATGTGTATATGAATAAATATCTGATGTATGTATATATGTCAATCTGTGTGTATGTATACATGTATAAATTTGCATACATTTAATATATAAGTATGTAAGTATAGATATATGAATATATACATATGTATATATAGAGATACAATTATATATGTAGTTTAAAATTAATTTATTTCTTTTAAATGTTTTAGGTTTAAAACAGTTGACTGAAAATATTTAAGGTATATATTATATTGTTGATTGACAGTAAAAGATATCTGTATCTACCCATCTGTGTGCTAACGTGTATACACATCTACACATATATGTATATATACATATGCACAGATAAACATATTTTCCTCATCTTCAGTGAAGTTTGAATTAATAAATTTTCTTCAAACTTTTCAAAAGCAGTTTGAAGACAGGGACTGTTTTTACTATTGGCTTTGTATCCTCAGTGTCTAGCTCAGTGCTTGACATGTAGCAAATATAAAATAATTGTAGTTGATTAATGCTTTGATTAATTATTATATGGTTACATTGCATTCCTAAATTTGTGTGAATTGATGGTAGGCAATATGAATCTGGGACTCCTGAACTTTGCCCCCATCAGATTTTCAGATTGTATAGACATAGATTAATAAAGTTTCCCCCCTACTATTCTAGTCATTAGTTTTCTTTTACTAAGTTTGAATGTTCCATCAATTCACTGACATTGTTATTTACTGCAGTCTTAAAATATACTTCCTTACCTCCTTTCTCCAAGACCATTTAAAGTCTGTTTTATCTTGCTTAGTTTGTATTAGTCTTTATTTTTATCATTTTTCTTAGGGTTTATAAACTAAGCATTTCTTAAATTCAATACCATCTGTCTAAAAAGAAACTCATGACATCCCCTTCTTCAGTACACGTACAAACATACATACATATATACATACATACATACATACGTATACACACACTTTATTGCTTTTTGTGTGATATATAATAAATAATGAGAATGACGTAATCTCTTTTCTAATCCAATAATTCTGAATATATATGTATGTATGCGAGAGAAGTCATTGCATTGAGAAATTAAGACCACATTTGGAATCAAGAAGGCATGGTTTCACGTTTTTTTCCCCTTGCAACAAATACTATTTATTTCATGATGGATGTGTAGTTATTTCTTTCCATGCCACACACACACACATATCTATGCAAATACATACATACATACATACATACATATATATATATATATATAGTGTGCATACATATATACACATATATCATATCATATTATAACACACTTCAACAATTTCTTAAATTCATGTCTTAGCCATCTTGCTTCCAGAAAGCTTACATGATTTCTAGCAAGAGATTAAAAATAGTGGCAGGAAAATATTCTAAATGATTATTTAACATTTTTAAAGCTTGTGATATAGTCTAGTCTACATTTTATGTGACTGTGAGTGTACTCTTTTAATGGCACGCAAAATAGGATCTTTTTCAGCTCTTGTTTATATGAAGAAGTATAATGCCTCTTAATAATGTGAATAAGGAGGATCTTTCCCACCCATTGTTGGGCCTGAGAAGATTTCTAGGAAGGCCCACAATGACGCACTTTTCCTAAGGGATGTGACTCCCTCTAGCTCTAAAAAGTGTATAAAGACTCTGAGGTGCAGTTTTACTTCTGGGCTTATTTTTGGAAGAAAATTTGTGTGCCAGATGAGACTCTGGGAAGATGCTAAGAAGCACTCTGGCTTTGAAAACCCAGGTGTTGGTGCTTCAGTCTCTGATATTTATGACCAGAGAGCTGGACCTGTCTGTTGAATTATAATGTATGTATTGCTTACTGTTAGACAGTTTGGAAGTATTGTCTGCTGATTTAGATTTTTCTGTACTTTCTCTGTAGTTCAGGGTGCTGAATTTTTCCCCTGAACTAACTGAATGATACATGTGCTTGATTAAAGTAATTTTTAATCCCTCAAAAGCTGTCTTTTCTTTTAGAGAAGCAGATCAAAGAACCTGCGATAGCCCCCTCTGTGAATTTCAGGGTACTTACTGATACATTATGGTGATGAGGATGTGCAAATTTAGAGTATCCACCACAAATGTTCACATGAACTATAGGTGCCTAATCTGTGGTAAAGCATTCTGAGCTCATATTGGTCTGATTATTTACAGTTGGACACATTGAAATTTGACTTTATCATAGTGATGTCATTTTGGTCCTCTTCAAGTAAGTGCCCTAACATACGCAGGGGGTTCTGCTATCACAGGTTCTTAGATCTGCATTCAAAGGAAAGGCAACTTTTGAGAAGTTAATAATCACTTTAGCCAAGCACATTCACTTAGTTCAGGAGAAAAAATCAGCACCCTGAAATGCAGAGAAAATACAGAGAAATCTAAGTCAACAGACTGCACTTCCCAACTGTCTGACAAAAGCACTGTATACATCCTAATTCAACAGACGTGCATACTTAGTTACCAGAAAGAGAAGCACCAATATCTGGGTTTTCAAAACCAGGGAGGATGCTTAGTGGGTTTCCAGAGTCTCATCTGACACACAAACTTTCTTCTGAAAACTAAACCCCAATGTAAAACTGCACTGCAGAGCCTTTCTACGCTTTTTATAGCCAGAGAACATCACATTCGTTAAGAACCAGAGCATTATTAAGAAAAGGTGTGGGACTTCCTACAAATCTAGTAAAAGGGAGGGGGGTGCTAAAAGAAGGAAAGAAAGGCTGAGGGAGTTCTTGATCAAAAATTAGAAATCTATTGGGCAGAGGAAAGGAGAAAAGAGAACTAAAAGCCCAAAAGGGCAAAAAGAGCATGGAGAGAAAGACCGATAATGATCATAACTGTGACTGTGAATGGGATGAACTCTCCCTTAAAATGGAGACGACACCAGAATGGATTTAAAAAAACATAATCTCATAATATTCTGTTTACAAGAAATACACTTCAAAAACACAGGTTAAGGTAAAAGTTTGGAGAAGAATATACCATGCTTTAGCTGATGTAGAAAAAGCAGGGATTGGAAACCTAATCTCAGACAAAGAGAACGCAGAAGTAGACCTAATCAAAAGAGATAAGGAAGGAAACTATATCCTGCTAAAATGCACCAGAGACAAAGAAGCAATATGATTATTAAACATATATGCTCCAAGTGGTATGGCATCTAAATTCTTAGAGGAGACGTTAAGGAAGCTACAGGAAGAAACAGACAGCAAAACTATACTAGTGGGGGAACTCAAACTCCCCTTCTCTGAACTTGATAAATTTAACCTCAAAATAACCAAGAAAGAAGTTAAGGAGGTAAATAAAACTCAGGATAAGATAGATATGAGAGATCTCTGGAGAAAATTTAATGGGGAGAGAAATGAATATACCTTGTTCTCAGCAGTACATGGTACATATAAAAAAAATGACCATGTACTAGGCCATAAAAATCTCACACTCCAGTTCGGAAAGCAGAGATAATCAATGCATCCATCTCAGATCATAATGCAAAAAAATTATAAGTAATCAAAGGCTAGTGAAATATAGACCCAAATTACTTGGAAACAAAAGAATCTAAACCTAAAGAATGAGGGCTTTAAACAACAAATCATAGAAACAATCAACAACCTCATTCAAGAGAATGACATGAAGACATCCTTCCAAATCTTATGGGATACTTCAAAAGAAGTTTGTATCAGATGTTTTACATCTTTCAATGCCTAAAATGACAAAATAGAGAAAGAGGAGATCAATGAATTGGACATGCAGCTGAAAAAGCTAGAAAAAGAACAAATTGAATATCCTCAAGTAAATACCAAACTAGAAATACTGAAAACCAAAGGAGAAATTAAGAAAATGGAAATTAAGAAAACTATTGAATTAATAAATTAAAGTTAGAGTTGGTTTTGTAAATAAAACAAAAAAAAAGATAAACCTTTGATCAATTTGAACAATAAAACAAAAAGGAGAAAGCCAAATTACCAATATCAAAAACAAAAAGATTGAACCCACGCCAAATTAGGAGGAAGTTAAAACAATAATTAGACATTACTTTGCCCACCTGTATGTCCATAAATTCGAAAATCTAAACGAAATGGATGATTATTTTAAAAAATATAACTTACCCAGATTAGCAGAAGAAGTTGAATACTTAAATAAACCCATCTAAGAAAAAGAAATTAAACAAGTCATCACTGAACTCCCTAGGAAACAATCTCCAGAGGTGAATTGATTTACATGTGAATTCTATCAAACATTTAAACAATAGTCAATTCCAATACTGTAAAAACTATTTAGGAAAATTGGGGAAGAAAGAGTCCTCCAAAATTCTGTTTATGATACAAATATGGTTCTGATACCTAAACCAGGAAGAGCCAAAACAAGAAAATTATAGTCAAATTTCTCTAATGTATATAGATGCAAAACTTTTAAATGAGATTTTCACCAAAAGAATACAGCAACTTATTATGGGAATAATGTATTATGACCAGGTAGGATTTATACTAGGAAAGCAGGCCGGGGGCTATATTAGGAAAACTCCTAGCATTATTGGTCTTATCAACAAAAAACTAACAGAAACCACATGAATATCTCAGTAGATACAAACAAAACTTTTGACAAAAGATAACATCTATTCATATTGAAAATCCTGGAGAACATAGGAATGGGTGAGATTTTTCTCAAAATGCTAAGGAGTATCTACCCAAAAGCAGCAACAAGTATTATATGCAGTGGATATAACTTAGTTATATTTTCAATAACATCAGTGGTGAGAAAAGGATGTCCATTATCAACACTATTGTTCAGTATAGTACTATAAATGTTAGCTGTAGCAATGAGAGAAAAGAATTGAAGGAATTACAATAGGCAAAGAAGAAACTAAGTTATTACTCTTTGCAGATGATATGATGCTTAGAAAATCCCAGAGAATCATGTGAAAAAACTACTTGAAATGATAAATAACTCTGGAAAAGTTGCAGGTTACAAAATGAACTCACAAAAATCTTCTGCATTTCTATATATTACTAAGAAAGTCGAATAGCAAGAGATAGAAACAAAAATTCCATTTAAAAGCTAAGGAACACAAAACGAACCCAAGCACTATTTGAACACAATTACAAAACACTTTAATCACAAATAAAGTGAGAGACAAATACGTGGAAAAACATCAGTTGCTCATGGGTAGGCTGAACCAATATAATGGAAATGGCAATTCTACCTAAATTAATTTACTTATTCAATATCATAGCAATCAAACTATCACCTAATTATTTTCTTGAGCCACAAAAAATATCAAAATTCATCTGGAAGAAAAAAAATTCCAGAATATCAAGGAAACTAATGAAAAGGAACGCCAGGGATGGTGGCCTAGGTCTACCAGATCTCAAATTGTGTTATAAAGCAGCAATTATTAAAACTGCTTGGTACTGGCTAAGAAACAGAAGGGCAGACCAGTGGAATAGGTTAGGTACTCAAGACACATCACTCAATGAATATAGCAATCTACATTTGAGAAACCCAAGGACCCCAGTTTCTGGGATAAGAACTAAGTGCTTGGGAAAAATTGCTGAGAAAACTTGATAACAGTTTGACAGAAACTGGGCAAACACCAAGGTCTGACTCAGTACAGAAGAATAAAGTCCAAATGACTACATGATATAGGTATAAAGATTGATACTGTAAACAGATTAGTGGAGCAACGAATAGCGTGTCTGATTTATGGAGAATGGCGAAATTCTTGACCAAACCAAAGATAGAGAACATTATGAAGCACGAAATGGATAATTTTCATTACATTAAATTGAAAAGTTTTTGCACAACCAAACCAAATGCAACCAATATTTATCATGATACTGTTTTGTTATGTTAGCCAATCTGATAGTTGTGTTGTGTTTTCTCAGAGTTGTTATGATTTGCATCTCTCTAATCAATAGTGATTTAGAGCATTTTTCCATATGACTATAGACAGCTTTGATTTCTTCCTCTGAAAACTGCCTTTTCATATCCTTTGACCACTTGTCAATTGGCGAATGACTTGTATTCTTGTACATTTGACTCAGTTCTCTTTATATTTTAGAAATGAGGCTTTTATAATAGACACTAGTTGCAAAAATTCTTTCCTAGATTTCTGCTTCCCTCCTAATCTTCTTTGCAATGGGTTTGTTAAGGCAAAAACTTTTCAATTTAATGTAATAAAAATTATCCATTTTGCATTTCATATTGTTTTCTATCTCTTGTTTAATCAAAAATTCTTGCCTTCTCCATTAACCTGATAAATACATTGTTTCTTGATCCATTAATTTCTTTACAATATCAATTTTTATACCTAGATCTTGTACCCACTTAGACTTTATTCTTGTGTACAATGTCAGGCATTAGTATATGCCTAGTTTTCGCTATCTTGTTTTCCATTTTTCCCAGCAATTTTTGTCAAACAATGAGTTAACCCAGAAGCTGGGATCCTTGAGTTTATCAAACAGTAGATTGCTATATTCATTGACTTTTGTGTCTTGAGTACCTGACCTATTGGTCTACCCTTCTGTGTCTTAGCCAGTACCAAGTGGTTTTGATAATTATTGCTTTATAATGCAATTTGATAACTGGTAGA
Organism: Notamacropus eugenii; assembly: GCF_028372415.1. Taxonomy (NCBI): domain Eukaryota; kingdom Metazoa; phylum Chordata; class Mammalia; order Diprotodontia; family Macropodidae; genus Notamacropus; species Notamacropus eugenii. Next base: position 135,268,922 of record NC_092873.1, on the reverse strand, counting down.
GATAGACCACCTTTCCTAGCATTTCTTTTCATTAGTTCCCTTGATATTCTGGACATTTTGATCTTCCAGATAAATTTTGATATTATTTCTTCCAGTTCTAGAAAATAATTATCTGACAGTTTGATTGGAATGGAACTAAATAAGTAAATTAATTTAGGGAGAATTGTCATTTTTATTATATTGTATATTATATTTATTATATCAGCCCAGCCATGAGCAACTAATGTTTTTCCAATGGACTCTTGAGGCAAAATACCTTCCACATCCAGAGAAGTAACTGTAGAATTGGAACTCAGATAGAGACAGAACATTTTCTTTTGTATTATGTTTTATTTTGTTTTGTTTTATGGTTACTCCCATTCATTTTAATTATCCTATGCAATATGTATTTATTAGGAATATACTTTTGGAACCTATGTAAGATTGTATGCCATCTCAAGGAGGGAGTGGGGAGGTAGAGAGGAATAAGGGGAAAGGAGGGGGAAATCTAAGATATATGGAAGTGATCATTGGACTCTTCAAACCAATAAAATAATTCAATTAAAAATAAGAATGTTTCAAGTATTAGCACGTTACCTGGCATATAATAAACACTTAATAACCACTCAAAAAATAGTTCCTGAGATTTAAACTGCAAATACTACATGATATTTTCAGCATACATTGCAGCAGAATGTGGTAATGTAATGGAAAAGAGGTCGTCAGTGGCTATAGAACATATGCACTCCAATGACCAAAGCAGTAGGGTAGTTTTTTTGTTTTGTTTCTTTTTTTACCACCAGCAAATCTATGTACTAAAGTATACATGGGCCACAAGCTAATTAAATTAAAGTATTTATCATGTGACATTTTGTTTTATATTCTGTAAGCTTTAAGGTTATATCGCTTGACTCAGACTTTTTTGTTTGTTTGTTTTGCAACTTTTTCTGACATGTCACAGATGAAAGCAAAAGAAATTATATATGTTTTTTGTTTGTGTGTGTATAAATATATATATATATATATATATATATATATATATATATATATATATATATATATATATACACATATATATGTATATGTATATGTGTGTGTGTGTTTCTGTGTGTGTGTTGATACATGCATTGCCAGAGGTAGCTCAGTGTTTGGGAGGCTCTGAAGGAAAATATGGATGAGAAGAGGTATTAGATTGATGACCAAACTGAAGGAATACAGAGCCATTGTGCTGACCTCATTGTTGTATTCCTGTGAATAATGGACCGTCTACCAGTTTTATGCCAATGTACTGAATTGCTTCCACTTCAGTTGTCTTAAAAAGAGTTTGAGGACCTGGAAGGATAAAGTACCAGACACTGAATTCCTTGCTTGAACTAAACTGCCAAGTATTCAAACTATGCTTCAAAGTGGGCAACTTCTATGGGCTGATCAAATTGTTTGAAAGCAAAATGGATGCTGGCTAAAAACCATTATTTAATGGAGGACTCACACAGGGCAGGAGATCACATGATAGTCAGAAGAAGCATTACAAGGACACTCTTAAAGTATGTCTCAAGAACGTTAGAATTGATTGTGTGACTTGGGAGACACTGGTACAGGACGGCTCAACATGGCATGCCCACATCAGAGAAGGTGCTGTGCTCTTATGAGCAAAGCGGAATTGAAATAGCTCAAAAGAAACATAGGATACATAAATGTAGAGTATCCACTACAAATATTTTTTTTTTATATATTTTTTTTTATTTTTTTATTTTTTTAATGTTTAACAATCACTGCCATACAATTGTGATTTTATCCCTCCCCACCCACCCCCCACTACCTCCCTCCCTCCCCACGACTGCATACAATTCTGTATAGATTCTACATATACTTTCCTATTGAGTATATTTTCACTATAGTCATGCTGTGTAGTCAGACTAAGATAAATGAAAGAATCCGTATAACAAATCAGAACATGATACACAAACAGATACACATACACAAACATGATCTGCTACATTATGTGAGTGACTTCCATATTTCTCTCTCTGAGTGTGGAAGGTATTTTGCCTTGAGGTCCACCATTGGGATTTTTTTTTTTCAGAAGTTCTTGTGTTATTACAAAAATCTAAGTCTACCAGAAAAAACTCTCACACACTGTGGTTGTTGCTGTGCATAAAGTTCTCCTGGTTCTGCTCCTTTCACTCAGCATCAGGTCATATAAGTCCTTCCAGGCCTCTCTGAAGTCTTCTTGTTCATCATTTCTTATGGCACAATAGTACTCCATTACATTCATATACCATAATTTATTCAGCCATTCCCCAATTGATGGACATCCCCCTGACTTCCAGTTTTTGGCAACTACATAGAGTGCTGCTATAAATATTTTTGTACATGTGGGACCCTTTCCCATTTTTATGATCTCTTGGGGATATAGTCCTAGTAGCGATATTGCTGGGTCAAAGGGTATGCACATTTTTGTAGCCCTTTGGGCACAGTTCCAAATTGCTCTCCAGAATGGTTGGATGCGCTCACAGCTCCACCAACAATGAATTAGTGTTCCAACTCTCCCACATCCTCTCCAGCATTTATCATTTTCTTGTTCTGTCATGTTTGCCAATCTTATAGGTGTGATGTGGTACCTCAGAGTTGTTTTGATTTGCATCTCTCTAACCAATAGTGATTTAGAGCATTTTTTCATATGATTATAGATAGCTTTAATTTCTTCCTCTGAAAATTGCCTGTTCATATCCTTTGACCATTTATCAATTGGGGAATGACTTGTATGATTATACATTTGGGTCAGTTCTCTATATATTCTAGAAATGAGGCCTTTATCCCCGAGCTTAGCTGTAAAAATTCTTTCCCAATTTACTACATCCCTCCGGATTTTGGTTGCATTGGGTTTGGTTGTGCAAAAACTTCTCAGTTTAATGTAATCAAAGTTATCCATTTTGCATTTCATAATGCATTCTATCTCTCCTTTAGTAAAGAATTCTTCCCTTCTCCATAGATCTGATAAATACACTATTCCTTGCTTCTCCAGTTTATTCATGGTATCAATCTTTATACCTAAATCATGTACCCATTTGGACTTTATTCTTGTGTACGGTGTCAGGTATGGGTCTATGCCTAATTTCCGCCACACTGTTATCCAGTTTTCCCAGCAATTTTTATCAAACAATGAGTTCTTATCCCAGAAGCTGGGGTCCTTGGGTTTATCAAACAGAAGGTTGCTATATTCCTTGCCTACTGCATCTTGAGTGCCAAGTCTATTCCACTTGTCTACCTCTCTGTTTCTTAGCCAATACCAAGTGGTTTTGATAATTGCTGCTTTATAGTACAGTTTAAGGTCTGGTAGCGCTAGGCCACCTTCCCAGGCATTTCTTTTCATTAGTCCCTTTGATATTCTGGACCTTTTTTTTTTCCAAATGAATTTTGATATTATTTTATCCAGCTCTAGAAAGTAATTGTCTGATAGTTTAATTGGTATGGCACTAAATAAGTATATTAATTTGGGTAGAATTGTCATTTTTATTATATTAGCACGGCCTACCCATGAGCAACTAATGTTTTTCCACTTACTTAAATCTGACTTTATTTGTGCAAAAAGTGTCTTGAAATTGTGTTCATATAGTCCCTGGGTTTGTTTTGGCAGGTAGACTCCTAAGTATTTTATACTGTCTACCCTAACTTTAAATGGGATTTCTCTTTTTATCTCTTGCTGTTGAACTTTGTTGCTAATATATAGGAATGCAGAAGATTTGTGTGGGTTTATTTTGTACCCTGCAACTTTGCCAAAGTTGTTTATTAATTCAAGTAATTTTTTACTTGAATCTCTGGGATTCTCTAGGTAAATCATCATATCATCTGCAAAGAGTGATAACTTAGTTTCTTCTTTGGCTATTCTAATTCCTTGAATATCTTTATCTTGTCTAATTGCTACAGCTAACATTCCTAGTACCATACTGAATAATAGTGGTGATAATGGACAACCTTGTTTCACCCCTGATCTTATTGGGAATGCATCTAGCTTATCCCCATTGCATATAATGCTTGCTGAAGGTTTTAGATAGATACTGCTTATTATTTTATGGAAAGTTCCCTTTATTCCTATGTTCTCCAATGTTTTTAGTAGGAATGGATGTTGTATTTTGTCAAAAGCTTTTTCTGCATCTATTGAGATAATCATGTGGTTTTTGTTAGCTTTGTTGTTGATGTGATCGATAATGCTAATAGTTTTCCTAATATTGAACCAGCCCTGTAGTCCTGGTATGAATCCTACCTGATCATAATGTATTAATCTCGTGATAAGATGCTGTATTCGTTTTGCTAGAATCTTATTTAAAATTTTTGCATCTATATTCATTAGGGAAATTGGTCTATAATTTTCTTTCTCTGTTTTGTCTCTTCCTGGTTTGGGTATCAAAACCATATTTGTATCATAGAAAGAATTTGGGAGGACTCCTTCTTCCCCAATTTTCAAGAATAGTGTATGTAGTATTGGAATTAACTGTTCTTTAAATGTTTGATAGAATTCACTTGTGAATCCATCTGGCCCTGGAGATTTTTTCCTAGGGAGTTCATTGATGGCTTGTTCAATTTCTTTTTCTGAGATGGGGTTGTTTAAGTATTCAACTTCCTCTTCTGTTAATCTGGGCAATTTGTGTTTTTTAAAATATTCATCCATCTCATTTAGATTGTCGAATTTGTGGGCATAAAGTTGGGCAAAGTAGTTTCTAATTATTGTTTTAATTTCCTCCTCATTGGAGGTGAGTTCACCCCTTTCATTTTTAATGTTAGTAATTTGGTTTTCTTCTTTCTTTTTTTTGATCAGATTAACCAAAGGTTTATCAATTTTATTAGTTTTTTCATAAAACCAACTATTGGTTTTATTTATTAATTCAATAGTTTTCTTTATTTCAATTTTATTAATCTCTCCTTTGGTTTTCAGTATTTCTAATTTGGTATTTACTTGGGGATTTTCAATTTGTTCTTTTTCTAGCTTTTTCAACTGCAAGCCTAAGTCATTGATCTCCTCTTTCTCTATTTTATTTATGTAAGCATTCAGAGATATAAAACTTCCCCTAATAACTGCTTTTGCAGTGTCCCATAAGTTTTGGTATGTTGTCTCACTATTGTCATTCTCTTGAATGAAGTTGTTGATTGTTTCTATGATTTCTTCTTTAACCCAATCCTTCTTTAGAATTAGATTATTTAGTTTCCAATTGATTTTTGGTTTCTCTTTCCATGGCCTTTTATTACATGTAATTTTTAATGCATTATGATCTGAAAAGGATGCATTGATTATCTCTACCTTTCTGCACTGGATTGTGAGATTTTTATGTCCCAGTACATGGTCAATTTTTGTAAATGTTCCATGTACCGCTGAGAAAAAGGTATATTCCTTTCTATTCCCATTTAATTTTCTCCAAAGATCTATCATATCTACCTTATCCAGAGTTTTATTTACCTCCTTAACCTCTTTCTTGTTTATTTTGAGGTTGGATTTATCTAGTTCAGAGAGGGGGAGGTTGAGGTCCCCCACTAGTATAGTTTTGCTATCAATTTCTTCCTTCAACTCCCCCAACCTCTCCTCTAAGAATCTGGATGCTATACCACTTGGAGCATACATGTTTAGTAATGATATTGCTTCATTGTCTATGGTGCCTTTTAGTAGGATATAGTTTCCATCCTTATCCCTTTTGATTAGATCTATTTCTGCTTTTGCTTTGTCTGAGATTAGGATTGCTACTCCTGCCTTTCTTACATGAGCTGAGGCACAATATATTCTGCTCCATCCTTTGACCTTTATCCTATGTGTATCCCCCCGTTTCAAATGTGTTTCTTGTAAGCAGCATATTGTTGGATTATGGCTTTTAATCCATTCTGCTATCCGTCTCCGTTTTATGGGAGAGTTCATCCCATTCACATTCACAGTTATGATTACAATTTGTGTATTTCCCTTCACCCTCTTTCCCACCATTTGTGCTTTTAACTCTCCCGTCTCCCTTCCCCTCCTCAATAGTATTCACTTTTCTCCCCCTCCTCCTGCAGCCTTCCCCTCCTTCTTTTAGCCCCCCTCCCTTTTAGTCCCCTTTACTCTTATTGCTTCTTTCCTCCCTTTTAGCCACCCTCCCCTTTCTTCCCCCTTCCCCTCCTACTACCTATAGAGCTAGTTAGGATTATCTACTTAAGATTATTGTTCCCTCCTTTGAACAAATCAGATGAGAGTACCTCTCAAACAATGCTCATCTCCCTCCCCTCCTTCCCTCTACTATAGTTTTGTACTTCTTCCTGTGATATAATTTGCCATTTTCTGCTTCCCCCTTTCCACACCTCCTATTACATTCCCTTCTCATACTTAAATCATATTTTTGACATGACATCATTTACTTTATGCCCGTTCCCTCTACATATATCCCTTTTATCATAATAGCTGCACAGTTCTCAAGATTAACAGGTATCATCTTCCCTTATAGGGAGGTAAACAGATTGCCCTAATTGAGTTGCAAGTTTTTGTTTTTGTTTTTTCCCCTCTGTTTACCTTTTTATGATTCTCTGGAGACCTGCATTTGAAGATCAAATTGTCTATTGAGTTCTGGTGTTTTGGTCAGGAAGCTCTGCAAATCCCTTATTTCGTTGAATGACTTTCTCCTTGCCTGAAATGTTATGCTGAACTTTGCTGGGTAGTTGATCCTTGGTTGAAGTCCCAACTCCTTTGCCTTATGGAATATTGGGTTCCAATTCTTTCGATCTTTTAATGTAGAAGCTGCAAGGTCCTGTGTGATCCTGACTGTGTGACCTTGATATTTAAATTGTTTCTTTCTGGCTGCTTGTAGTATTTTCTCCTTCACTTGATAGCTCTGGAATTTGGCAACTATATTTCTTGGGGTTTTGAGTTTGGGATCCCTTTCCGGTGGGGAACGGTGGATTCTTTCGATGACTATTTTGCCCTCTGAGTCTAGTACTTCTGGGCAGTTTTCCTTGATGATTTCCTGGAAGATATTGTCCAGACTCTTTTCTTCATCATGGGTTTCTGGCAGGCCAATAATTCTTAGATTTTCTCTCCTGGATCTATTTTCCAGGTCAGTTGTTTTTCCAATTAAATATTTTAGATTTTCTTCTATCTTTTCATTCTTTAGATTTTGTTTGACTGATTCTTGTTGCCTCATTGAGTCATTAGTTTCTACTTGCCCAATTCTAATCTTGATCGTATTGTTTTCTTCAGTTAGCTTTCGCATCTCCTTTTCCATCTGGCCAATTTTTCCCTTTAAGGAGCTATTTTCTCCATTTAATTTTTGTACTTCTTTTTCCATTCGACCAATTTTCCCAGTTAGGTTTTGGGTTTCCTTTTCCATCTGATCAATTTTCCCTATTAGGTTTTGAGTTTCCTTTTCCGTTTGATTAACTCTTCCTTTTAGGGAATTATTCTCTCCAGTTAATTTTTGAACTTCCTTTTCCATTTCTTCAATTTTCTTTTTCAGATTGATGTTCTCATCAGTGAATTCTTTTTTTATAGTTTTAAAATCATTGGCCAGTTTTTCTTTTATATCCTTCTTCAGACGTTCCAGGTAATCTAGTTGTGCTTGCGAGAAATTCATAGTCCCATCTGAGGTTTCAGATGGAAGTACAGTATCAGCTCTGACCTCTTTGGTGTTTGTGTTTTGGTCCTTATCCCCATAGAAAGATTCTATGGTTTTTTCACTTTTCATCTGCTTTTTCCGATTCATGATGTTGGCTGAGTGTTGTAGCTTTTGGTTCTTTCAGTCAGAAGATACAGATCTTTTAAGTTGAGTTGATGTTTGTCTAGGCTAAAAGCAGGCTTTTTTGTTGTTGTTGTTGTTGTTGTTGTTGTTGTTGTTTCCCAGATCAACCCTGGGTTAGCTTGATAGGTGTGTGGGAGGTGTGGTCTGGTCTCAGGCTATCTCCTCAGCTGGCCTGAGGCAAAGGCAAGGTCCGGGGATGGTGATCCCAGCTTCCCTATTGTCTTCCCTTTCCCCTGGAGGGCTGGGGCACGCCTAGAGGCTAATGCGTGTTCCTGCCCCTCCTGGGGCTCGTCTCCTGGGCTGAGGCTTGCTTGGGTCTCAGTGCGAATTTTCTCTGCCCTGGGTTGTCTGTCGCTCCAGATAGCCTCCACCATGGTGGGAAGAATCCCCCTTTGCCACTTTTCCAGCCTGTGGTGTTATGAGACCACCCGCCCCCTTCTGCTGCTCCCACTGATCCAGGATCAATCTGGGGAAGAATTTTATGGTTCCCTCACGGTCATCGGGGGGGAGGGGAGAGCACTTACTGATCACTCCGGCATCCCAGCTCCTGGATGTTCAAGTAGTGACCCACTGAAGTCCCGTCTTTAGGCTGAAGATTTCAAAGGCTGTTGCGCTGATATCGTTGGCTCGGCCTGGCTTATCTCCTGCTCCGCTGGTCTCGCCCGCCACTCTCGGGCCCCTCGGGTCGCCTCCGCCCTGCCGCGCCGACCGCGCTGCGCTGTGCGCCGGGGTCTTACCCCCGCGGAACAGATCCCTCCCGTGGGCCTTCCAGTCCAGCCTGGGCTCCGAATCTGTCAAAGTCCGTCTCCCACTGGATTCTACACCTCCAAAGTCTGGTCAGACTCTCCCCCCAGAGATATCCAAAGGAGTTTTTCCAGGAGCTTAGGTGAGTCGTAGATTTCACTCCGCCATCCCACTACAAATATTTGTGGCCAGTCTGTGGTAGAGTATTCTGAGCTCATACTGGTGTGATCAGCCATAGTCAGACACGTTGAAACTTGACTTTTATCATAGTGATGTCATTTTAGTCCTCTTTGAGAACAAAAGATAACAACAACCACCATCATATGTTGTATGTATGGAATGTGTCTGTATATATGTATATACATGTATGTGTGTATGTATATATATATGTATATATATATTAGAAAGATATAGATATGTGAGTATTACAGCATTATTATAATTAAGGCAACTGAGTGCTGTCCGTGACATCAAGAAGACTCATCTTCATGAGTTGAAATCTAGCTTCAGACACATACTAATTGTGTGACCCTGGGCAAGTCACTTAACCCTGTTTGCCTCTTTTCTCACCTATAAAATAAACTTAATGGAAAACCACTCCACTACCTTTCTCAAGAAAACTTGAAATAAGTTCATGAAAAGTTAGACATGACTGCAATGATTCAACTATGAAAACAATTGCAATAATGATTATTTCATAAGTCCTCTTGGAATTTGTTAATTTTATGATTTCTTGATTCAAAACATTTTTTTCCAGCACTTTCAGTTGCTTTCATTTTTCTTAAATTAAAAACTATCTTGTTTTGATTTCTTCTGCACTTCATTATCGTGTCTTTTTTATCAAAACCATTATATTCTCTTATTTTAGTCTAGAGAAGTGAATATCATTGTAAGGGCATTTAAAACAAATTCAAAATTGATCATCAAAAATACCTAATACAGATTTCAAGTAACTGTTCAACTAAACTAGTCTTAATATTTTCCTACATGAGAAGTGTTTAAATTGGAGAAAGTCTTTTTCCTTTCTTTGAAAGCATTCAAATTATTATTAAAAAATATTTAAGAAAACTTTATTCCAGAAATATTTTTGCTAGAGATATAGAAGTAAGGCTAAAAATGCAAAATCTTTAGGCTTATAATAAAGCTTTTATTATCAAATAATGCTTGTATATGGAAAATGTTGTGCATTCAATCTCATTTGTCTGGTGCATGATTTATCCATTTGTATACATAACTTATTGATCTGTACCAAGAATATTCTGTCTTCAAATTGAAACACATTTAGTTATACATCATGTTTAATATTTGGGGTCAGGTCAGTTAACACAAGAATAAAATTAGACATCCATATGAGAGCTTGGTTAGCATGAAGTAAATTAATTTGTGTGCATAATTTAATGATTTCTGTGCATGTTTTATTGTTTTTATGAGCATTATATTGGCTTGTGTAAATTACATTGTTTTTCTGGTGAGAGGAAAATGGATTTGAAGTTAAACTCTAATGAATCTATCCAATATAATATTTCCCCTCTTCTGCAATGTAGAAATAAAGGGATAAATGATTAGTCAGACACATATTTGTTAAAATTCGTCCATGTACTAATCTGATAAACAGATATTGACACATTATCTCCATCAAATAAAGGAATCCTCCATTTCCACAAGCAAACAAACAAAAAGCTTTTAACTGCGTCCTGGCTAAAGTTTTGTCTAGAAATACATTAGAAATATCTTGGCACACAGGGTCACAAGAAACATGTATGGGGAGTTCCAGGCCCCCTTTTTAACTTCATGTCCTACTGCTGTTGGGATAATTAAACTGAGTGTCTAGTTACAACAAAGAATATTGAAAGTAAATTAAAAGAATTTCTGTAATGAATATATTAAGTTTTGCTGAATAACTATGGTTTTCACATTCTATCCATAAAAATAAAGTTTTGGGAAAGAAAGAAGAGAAAGTAAAAGAGAGAAATTAAGAGAAAAAGAAAAGAGAAAGAAAATAGAAGAGGAGTAAAACAAAGAAGATTAAATTCCTCTGTGCCAAATAGCTTCTGTTCCACTAGAAATTATTGATTTATTAAGCAAATTGTATACACTTTATTTTGTTATTGTTGTTTTTGTTTGTTCCTTTGTCCCTCCAGCTCAAGTGTTAGAAAGCTGTTCAGTCAATATGGAAAATTACTACATTGGAGTGTAATGTGTTGGGAAGAACTGATGGAGATCCAATTCTAGTGGTTGCAGAAGTGTGGAACTGATACGATTTATTTTTATTTGGTATATTATATTTTCCTTCTTGAACAAATAGAATACTGTAAGACTAGTTTAAAATAAACCAATAAATACATCTATGTCAAAGCAAAATTTCCAAGGCTATGAAACTGAAAATTTCAAAATGAAACACAATGTTTTATAGGAATAGAAATGTCTTTATTCCTTGCATATTTTTTGTTAAACAATCCTTTTTTGCTCATTATTTTAACTACTTATTCAAACTTACATAGACAGTCACATGCAGATGGTAGAGAGTAGCTTCTTCATGAGCTACTTCTGTAGAATTCACAAAAATCTTGCATAGAAAGAACAAAAGTCAGTTCAAAGAGAAGAGGATCAGGGTGCCATATGTCGAATTTTGATGCTTACAGTCTCTCAGAAATAGTCACTCTCTGTCTCACTGTGTCTGTCTCTTTGGTTCCTCTATGAAACAATGAAGATAAATAGAAGTTGTTCATTTTCCATCTCATTGTTTTCAAAATATTGTAAAATAATGATCAAGGACAGTTAACCTTCTAAAGTATTTGGTCTATAGAAAAATGATTTTCCTCAGATTTGGACTCTTCGGTTTACTACTCTACTCTTGAATTAAGAAGTACAATGGTATAGTTGGAAGAGATCTGGGATTAGACTGAGAAAATCTAGATTTGGATTTTGTTTCCATCATTTACTACCTGTGTGATACTGATCAAATCTCCTGAGCATCAGTATCCTCATGAATGAAATGGAGCTGAACTAATACTGCTCCTCATTTAAATCTTACAAATTTTCTCAATTCATAATTAAGAGACTAGCAAAGGCTGGGGCAAACAAAAAACATGAAAAGAACCTCCTGTTTTCATCCTAAAAGCTTTTCATCAACTGAAATATGTAACTTCAATGAGACATAGCTATTTTCTCCTTTCCACTTCTAATGGAATTGCCAAGGTTTAGATTCTCATAACTTCATCACTGACTATTCACAAGATGCTTCAGATTCAATTCTCTATCTCTATTTCCAGTCAGAAACAAAGACAGAGACAAATTCTCCTCTTTTGTTTTTGCTTCATGCAACTGCCAGACTTATTGTACTAATATGCACATATTCAAAATGGAACAATAGGGGTTTCTAAGTCGGAAACCAAAAACAAGTCCCTTAAACTCAAGAAAACCTTCATTTTTTTATGTACAAAAATGTTATGATATGAAGCCATACCTACCTGACAATGTTGATGAAATGAGTCATTTTGCAAACCACAAAATATTACAGAAATGAGAGTTAAAGATTCTATCCCTCTTGCATGAGGTTCACTGTCCCATCCCTGTCTCTGACTATTGAAGTCCTTTCCCCCTTCAACATTTACTTTTGTGAGACTTTCTGTTCTGCCTTGTTCAAAGTGTTCTCATGTCATTTAGACCTCTCGTATATACTCAGTATTAGTGTATTTTTTTATAACAACTATGTCTATGTCTCTGTTACGTTGTTCTTCCATATATATGTGGTCTTGCCCACTAAAACATGAATTTCTTGATAGGAGTCTTTGTTTCTTTCTGTATCTCCAGGATTTAAAGCATTTTTCACCTACTAAACTCCTAATAAGTCATTTTTAAATTAATTCCTTTAACAATCTACAAAAAATTGCTAACTCCAGGAGAATAAAACACTGTCATTTTGTTTTTCTCTTCTTAATTCGTATGTCTGGTGATATATCTGATGCATTTTATTTTACAATTGTTTTTCAGGAAAGTCTTAAACTTCATTACCTACTTGGAATTTTCTTAGAAAAGAAAACAGAGTGGTTTGCCACTTCTCTCCCCGAGATCGTTTTACAGATGACAAAACTGAGGCAAATAGTAAAATGACTTGTCCAAGGTCATATGACCAGTACCTAAGTAAAAAAGATGTGTTTTTCTGACTCATGCGTCGGTACTCTATCCATTGTACCACCTAGCTACCCAATCTTACATATGATAATATTTAATAAATATTGAATTACAATACTATTTAATGAATATATAAATAAAATATAAATAAATTGTAAGAGTATTTAATGATTATGTATAGTATTTAATAAACATTTATTCAGTAGAATTTAACTGAGTCAGAAAAATATAAATTTGCATACTTGGATGCATATCAGAGGTCGTCATGTCCAACTTATAGCAGAAATCCCTAGTACAAAATCTTTTAAGAATGACTAGCTGGTCTCAATCTGATGATTTTAGTTTTCATACACTCCCACAAGATTTTGAGTTGCAAATTTTCTCCTCATTTCTCCCCTCCACCCACCCCAAGCCAACATGCATTCTGATTATCACATCTCCCAATTTGCCCTCCCTTCTATCACACCACTCTCTACTCTTGTCTCCATCCAGTCTATTTTCTTGTAGGGCAAGACAGATTTTTTGCCACATTGACTGTACATCTCATTTCCCAGTTACATGTAAAAAAAGTTTTTAACATTCGTTTTCAAAACATTGTCTTCCAACTGCTTTCTCTCCATCCCTCCCTACTAAACCCCACTGAGAAGGCAAGCAATGAGACATAGGTTATATATGTGTAGTTATGCAAAACACTTCCATAACAGCCATATTGTGAAAGACTAACTATATTTGCCCCTATACTACCCTGTAGTCCATTTATTCTATCCTCTCTTTTGACCCTATTGCTCCTCAATATTGCTTACTTTTAATTACCCCCTCCTCCCATTTGCCCTCCCTTCTATCATACTCCCCTACTTATCCCATTCCCCCACTTTCCTATAGTGTAAGACAGATTTTCATACTAAATTGAAAGTGCCTGTTATTCCCTCCTTAAGCCAAATTTGATGAAAGTAAGGCTAACTCCTTCTCTCTCACCTGCCCCCTCTTCCCCTCCATTGGAAAGACTTTTTCTTGCTTCTTTTATATGAGATAATTTACCTCATTCTGTTTCTAACTTTCTTGTCCCAATATGTTCTTCTCTCATCCTTTAATTTTTCTTTTTTAGTTATCATCCTTATTTTCATCCTAAGAGGTGTATAACTTCAATGAGACATAGCTATTTCCCGATATTATCCCTATATTCAATTCACTCTGTGCCCTCTCTCGATATGTTTATAATCCCTCCAACTCCCCTAAATACTCATGAAAGTCTCAAAAGTTACAAATGTGATCTTTCCATATGGGAATATAAGCTGTTCAACTTTACTAAGTCTCTTTTGCTTTCTCCTTCCTATTTATCTTTTCATGCTGCTTGTGTTTGAAAGTCAGATTCTATATTAAGCTCTGGTCCTTTCAACAAGAATGCTTGAAAGTCCTCTATTTCATTGAATGATCATTTTTGCCCGAAAAATATTATACTCAGCTTTGCTGAGTAGGTGATTCTTGGTTTTAATCATAGGTCCTTTGATCTTCGGAATATCATATTCCAAGAACTCCATCCCTTGATATAGAAGCTCTAGAAGTTGTTCTATCCTGATTGTATATCCACAATATTCAAATTGTTTCTTTCACAGTGCTTGCAATATTTTCTCCTACACGTGGGTTCTCTGAAATTTGGCTACATTTCTCCCAAATTTTTGGGAGGAATCTCTTTCAGGAGGCAATAAGTGGATTCTTTCTTTTTTGTAAGAATTATGTTGTTTTCAGAGTTCTATAATCACTTCCATATATCTTAGATTTTTTCCCCTTCCTCCTCCTCAATTCCCCCTCCTTCCACACTCCCTCCCAGGGAGAGCTTGTAATTTTATATAGGTTATACACATACATTCCTATTAAATACAATTTCACCATACTCATGTTGAATAAAAGAATTAAAGTGAATGGAAAAAAACCATAAAACAAAACAAAACACAAAAGAAAATGGTCTGTTTCATTCTGTGATTAAATGCCATAGTTCTTTCTTTGGATATTTAAGGAGTGTTGCCTCAAAAGTCCTTTGGGAATATTTTAGGTCCTTGCATTGCTATGAAGGACCAAGTCTTTGAGAAAAATCCTTTAGACACTGTGGTTGTTACTGGGTACAAAGTTGTCCTGGTTCTGCTCCTTTCACTCAGCATCAGATCATATAACTCTTTCCAGGCCTCTCTGAAGTCTTCCTGCTCATCATTTCATGTAGCACAATAACATTCCATTATATTCATGTGCCACAACTTGTTCAGCCATTATTCAATAGATGGGCATCCCCTTGATTTCGTTTTTGGCCACCACAGAGAGAGCTGCTATAAATATTTTTTGTACATGTGGGACCCTTTCCCATTTTTATGATCTCTTGTGAATACAGTTCTAGAAGTGGTATTGTTGGGTCAAAGGGTATGCACATTTTTGTAGCCCTTTGGGCATAGTTCCAAATTGCTTTCCAGAATTCTTGGATCAGTTCACAGCTCCACCAGCAATGAATTTGTGTTCCATCTCTCCCGTATCGTCTCCAAAATTTATCATCATCCTCTTTTGTCATGCTAGCCAATCTGATAGGTGTGATGTGGTACCTCAGAGTTGTTTTCATTTGCATCTCTCTAATCAACAGTGATTTAGAGCATTTTTTCACACGACTATAGATAGCTTTAATTTCTTCCACTGAAAACTGCCTGCTCATATCCTTTGACCATTTATCAATTGGGGAGTGATTTGTATTCTTGTACATTTGACTGAGTTCTCTATATATTTTAGAAATGCAGCCTTTATCACAGACAATAATTGCCAAAATTCCTTCCCCGTTTTCTGCTTCCTTCCGAATTTTGGTTGCATTGGGTTTGCTTTTGCAAAACTATTCAATTTAATGTAATAAAAATTATGCATGTTGCACTTCATAATATTTTCTGTCTGTTCTTTAGTCAAAAATGTCTCCATTCTCCACAAATCTGACAAATGAACTATTCATTGCTCCACTAATTTGTTTATAGTACCAATTTTTATACCTAGATCATGTATCAGTTAGGACTTTATTCATGTATATGGTGTCAGGCATTGGTCTATACCCAGTTTCCCCCATGCCCTTACCCAGTTTTCGCAGAAAAATTTGTAAAACAGTGAATCTGTATCCCAGAAGCAGGGGTCCTTGGGTTTATCAGACAGTAGATTGTTATATTAATCGACAACTGTGTCATGAGTACCCAACCTTTTCCACTGGTCTATCTCTCTGTTTCTTAGCCAGTACCAGGTGGTTTTGATAGTTTCTGCTTTATAATACAATTTGAGAAGTGGTAGGGAGAGGTTACTTTTCCTACCATTACTTTTCATTACTTCCCATGATATTCTGGACACTTTGGTTTTCCCGATGAATTTTGCTATTACTTTTTCTAGCTCTAGAAAATAATTATCTGATAGTCTGATTGGTATGGCACTGAATTAATTTAGGTAGAAATGTTATTTTTGCTATATTGGCTTGGCCTATGCACTAGTAAATCATGTTTTTCCACTTATTAGATCTCTCTTTATTTGTGCAAAAATTGGCTTTTGAGATCTCTTTTGCCATTTGTCTAGTCTACTTCTTCAAGTGTGATCATCTTCATCACATTTGATGGATTTAATTTAGCAAGAAATTGAATAGTTTTTCATGATTTTCTTGCATCACTCTCATTGCTCCTACCAATTTTTGCTCTGCTTCCCTTAATTAATTTACTCCTAAAGGTCTGATTGCCCTGGTTGTTGTCCTTCATCTTTGAAGAGGAACAAAATGACATCACCATTGTAAAGTGAAATTTCAGTGTGTTCAACTGTGACTGATCAAACCAATACAAGCTCAGAATGTTCTACCACAGTTTGGGCACAGACAATCCGTTTGAATATTTGGGGTGGATATTCGTGCATCCTGCTGTTTACTTTGTGGTGTCTCAATTCTGTTTTGCTCAAAGACCACAGCACCTTTTCTTATGTGGGGATGCCATGCTGAGCGGTCCTGTGCCAGTGTGTCCCATGTTGCACAGTCAAACCCAAAGTTCTTGAGAGAGACCTTGAGAGTATCCTTGTACTGTTTCTTCTGACCAACATGTGATCTCCTGACCAATTCAAGTTTTCCTTAAAATGGCTTTGGCAAGCGTGCATTTTGCATTTGAACAACGAGGCCAGTGAATCAGAGTTGCGCTCTCTGAAGCATAATTTGAATACTTGGCAGTTCAGTTCAAGCAAGACCTTCAGGGTCTGGTTCCTTATCATGTCAGGTGATCCTCAGAATCCTCCTAAGACCATTAAAATGGAAGCGATTCAGTTTCCTGGCATGGCACTGGTAGACTGTATATGTTTCACAAGCATATAACAATGAAGTGAGCACAATGGCTCTGTAGACCTTTAGTCTAGTATTCAGTCTAATACCTCTTCTGTCCCAAATCTTTCTTCTGAACCTCCCAAATACTGAGTTAGTTCTGGCAATGTGTGCATCAACCTCATTGTCAATGTGTACATGCCTGGACAGTGCACTACAAAGGTAAGTGAACTTATCCATAGCATTCAAAACTTCTCCATTTGTTGTAACTTATGGTTCCACATGTGGATGATGTAGTGGTGGCTGATTGAGCACCTGTGTTTTTTTGGTGTTAATTATTACACCAAAATTATCACAGGCAGCAGATAATTGATCCATACTTTGTTACATCTCAAAGATTCAGAGGCTGCATTGGGTGCACAATCATCTGCAAACAGAATATCATGCACCAACACTCCTTCCACTTTGGTCTTGGCTTGTAAACTTTTCAAATTGCAGAGCTCCACTATTGTTCCTCAAAGCCCTGTGGTGACAGGCAAGTGATGAAGCAGCAGGTGTAGATACATTGGGAGCTGTAGTCATGACCCTGCACACAGGTGCCCAAGCTGTAGGGTCATTTCTCACTTCAAATGGCAGTGGGACTTGGCAGCCCCCTGGGTGGTTGAGCAGCCCTTTAAGGGTAGCACTGCTCATCTCCTGGTGTGAGAAAGGGAGTTAGAAAAGGTGGCCTAAACATTGCCTACTTACTCAACCCTGGCCTGATTACTGAGGCAGGCAGGGAATCCCACTATGTGGTCGAAACACAAAAAAATATGTGAAAACTTCTGCAAAGATGATTCCAGTCACCATCAGCACATGGAACATGCACACACTATAGACAACACGAATTCCAGTAGACCTGAAAGAAGAATTGCTCTTATTGCAAGAGAACTCAACAGGTACCACATCCATATAACAGCCCTGAGTCAAACAAGGTTGTTAAATGAAAGCCAGCTTACTGAAGTTGGAGCTGGGTACACTGATTGCCCTATGACCACAAATGAGGTATTATAACCATGTCTGTATGTCTATTTTTTCTTTTTCAGGAAAGCAATGACAACTTTGAATACACGCAGAAAAAAATTATCAAAATGATGAGGCTGCAAAAGACATCCTATTAAATGATATTAAAATATTTTAATTTATCAGAATATCTAAGACTGGGAAGAGAAGAAAGAGGTAAGGGGATCTTTCATGATCAAGGTGACAAATCCTTAGAACTAACTTAATCCAAGAATGAGAAAGAGGGAGAGAGAGATTTATATCTATCTGTAATTCAGATAATTATTCATTTCCAGATGCACATTATACTTTTATTAATTCAATCTTAGAATGCATTGGTTTATTTTGTTGTCATTTTAAAATCTTGTACTTTTTAATATTGTATTTCCAGTCAAACAAATCTCTCAAGTCTTTTTTCAAATGAACTTTTGTCCCCTAACCACCCCTTCCTCATCCAGTGCAATTTTTCAAAACAAAAGATATCAAAATAATATTTAGTATCAGCTATGGTCACTAATATTTTTATCACTAATAGTAAACAAGATATTAAATGTCCAAATAGTTCTCGCTATGCCAGGGCCAAGCAGGGAGCCCTGAAGCAATCTAAGGCAGCGTCATCAGTGGGGGGATTTCAGGTATATCAGCCCAGGAGGGGAGTCCAGCAGAACCTAGAAAGTGAGAGCCATAGAGTCCCAGGTTTCTGCAGCAGCTGCTCCTGAGACTATCAGCCTGCAGATTAAATATCTGTAAGTCACCTACTTGAACTTCAAGAAACCAAAAGCGCAGTGATCAGTAAATGATCTCTCTCACTTCCGTTGTTGATCTTGAAGGAACCATAAAATATTTCCTTAGAAAAAGCCTAGATCAGTCAGATCAGCAGAAGGGGCAAACAGTCTAGTAGAACATGAGGCTAGGAAAAATGCTAAAGAGGATTCCTCTTGCTGTGGCAGAAGGGGAACAATGCAAGACCAGAGCTGTCCCAGACAGCCTCACCTCAGTGAACCAGGAGAAAATCTGGAAGCCCATGGGGGTGGAGCCTCACAACCACCAACACCAGGACCCCAAGCATGCCATAGCAGCCCAGGGGAAATGGGAGAAAATAGGACAGTGCAGTCACTGACTACTGATATTTTCTTTGCTCTAGTTAGGCTGAGGTGACCTCCCATAGCCAGACCACCTCTCTCCCACATTTAGCAAGCTAGCTCAAGTGCAAATTTGGGAAACACAAAAAGACTTCACCTGGCCTCTGCTTTCTCACACCAGCAAGCTCAGTACCATGGTCTTTAACTTCTAGTTGAAAGAATCAGAGGCCGCAACACACAAAACCTCGTCATCAAAAGTGAGAAGCAAAGCAGAAAAGACTCGAGAATTGTTCTATTGGGAAAAGGATCAAAACACGAATGCCAAAGAGGTGTGCATTGAGACTGTACTTCCATATGAAACTTCAGACAGGCCTATAAAGTGGTCACAAGCAAAAAGAACACTCTTGGAAGAGGTGAAGAAGAATTTTAAGGCCTAATAAGAGAAAAAGAAGAAAAACAGGCCAATGATTTTAAAACTATGAAAAAAAGAATTCCCTGAAGAAAACGGCTCCTTAGAAAGGAAAATTGGACAAATAGAAAAGGAAGGACAAAAATTAACTGGAGAATATAATTCCTTTAAAGGAATAACTGGAGAAAGAGATGCAAATGCTAACAGAATAAAATTATTTGATAAACAATGGAATTGGGCAAGTAGAAAATAATGATTATATGAGACATCAAGAATCAGTCAAACAAAATCTAAAGAATGAAAAGATAGGAGAAAATGTAAAATATCTAATTTGAAAAGCAACTGACTTAGAAAATAGATCCAGGAGGGAAAATCTAAGAATTATTGACCTACCAGGAAGCCATGATGCAAAAAAGAGCCTGGATGATATCTTCCAGAAAGTCATCAAAGAAAACTGGCTAGAATTCCTAGATCCAGAGGGCAAAATTGTCATCAAAAAAATTCACCATTCACCTCCTGAAAGAGATCCCAAACTAAAAACTCCAAGGAATATCACTGCCTAATTCCTGAACTATCAAGTGAAGGATAAATACTACAGGCAGCCAGAAATAATCCATTACAATATAGAAGAGCCACAGTCAGGATCACACAGCACCTTGCAGCTTCTACATTAAAAGATCAAAGGAACTGGAATATGATATTCTGTAAGGCAAAGGAGCTGTGACTACAACCAAGCATCAATTAACCACCAAACTTGAGTATATTATTTCAGGCAAGGAGATGCACTTTAAATGAAATAAGGGATTTCGAGACCTTCCTGATAAAAAGGTCAGAACTCAAAAGAAAATACAATTTTCAAACACAAATTTCAAGAGAAGCATAAAAAAATGAACAGAAGAAAAGAAAAACTTTTTACTCAAGATGGGCAAATTGTTTATATCCCTATAATGGAAGATAATACCTGTTAATTTTGAGAATTGTATATGTATTATTGGATATAAAAGGAATATACACCGATAGAGAGAGCAAGTAAAAGTAAATGATGGGATTATAAAAATGTGATTTAAGGTTGTGAATGGATTGTAACAGAAGATATGAAAAGGCTGAGGCAGAAAATGACAAAATAAATCAAAGGAAGAGGCATAAAATTATATTACAGTACAAGGAAAGAAGGGAGAGAGATGAGCATTGTTTGAGAGGTAATCTCACCTGACGTGATTCAAGGTGGGAACAACAAACTTTATTAAGTATGTTAATCTAACTAGCTCTATAGGCAATAGGAGAAGAGGACGAAATAAAGGGATGGGGATGCTAAAAGGGAAAGAAGAAGTAGTAAGCATAAAGGGGAGTAAAAGGGAGGGGGACTGAAAGAATGAAAGGGAGACTGTGCGAGGTGGTGGTCAAAAATTAAAACTCTACTGTCTAGGGAATGGGAGAATGGAGAACTAAAAGCATAAACAAGGGGAAAGGGAATGGAGGAAAAGACACAGGCAGTCACCATAACTGTGAATGTGAATGGGATGAACTCTCCCACAAAATGGAGACAGAGAAGAGAATGGATTAAAAAGTATAATCCAACAGCAGGTTGTTTACAAGAAACACATTTCAAACTGGGGCATACACACAGGGTAAAGGTAAAAGGTTAGAGTAGAATATATTGTGCTTCACGTGATGTAGAGGAACCAGTGGCAGCAATCCTAATCTCAGACAAAGCAAAAGCAAAAATTGATCTAATCAAAAGAGATAAGGAAGGAAATTGTATCCTGTTAAAAGGCACTATGGAAAATGAATCAATTTCATTACTAAACATATATGCTCCAAGTGGCATAGCATTCAAATTCTTAGAGGAGGTTAAAGGAGTTACAGGAAGAAACACACGGTAAAACTATGCTAGCAGGGGACCTCAAACTTCCCTTCTCAGAACTTGATAAATTTAACCTCAAAACAAACAAGAAAGAAGTTGAGATGAATAAAACTCTGGATAAGGTAGATGTGATAGATCTCGGGAGAAAACTGAATGGGAATGGAAAGGAATACACCATTTTCTCTGCAGTGCATGGAACATATAAAAAAATGAACCACATACTTGGCCATAAAAACCTCACAGTCCAGAGCAGAATAGCAGAGATAGTCAATGCACCCTTCTCAGATTATCATGCAACAAAAAATCAAATGGAATATAAAGCCATGGAGTGATAGATCAAAAATGAATTGTAAGCTAAATAATCTTATACTAAAGAATGAGTGGGTTAAGCAACAAATCACAGAAATAATCAACAACTTCATTCAAGACAATGACAATAATGAGACAACCTAGGAAATTTTATGGGATACTGCAAAAGCAGTTCTTAGGAGAAATTTTATGCCTTTGAATACCTACATGAATAAACTTTAAATAAAGGAGTTGATTGAATTAGAAGTGCATCTGAAAAAGCTAGAAAAATTTTACATTGAAAGGACTCAAGGAAACACCAAATTAGAAATGGTGAAAACCAAAGGAGAGATTAATAAAGCTGAAATTAAGAAAACTATTGAACTGATAAATAAAACTAATAGTTGCTTATAGGATAAGCAATAAAATTCAGAAACTTTTGTTCAATTTGTTGAAAAGAAGAAAGAAAAAACCAAATTGCCAATATAATAAATGAAAACAATGAACTAATTTCCAATGAAAAGGAATTTAAAACAAGAATCAGAAATTACTTTGACCAACTGCATGCCCATAAATTGGAAAATCTAAAAGCGATTGATGATTATTTTAAAAAATATAAATTGGCCTGATTTGCAGAAGCAGAAGTTGAATAATGAAAATAACCCAATGTCAGAAAAAGAAATTGAACAATCCATCAATGAACTCCTTAGAAAATAATCTCCTGGGCTGAATGGATTTAAAAATGAATTCTATCAAACATTTAAAGAACAGTAATTGCCAATACCATCTAGACTATTGGGGAAAATTGAGTAAGAAGGAATCATCTCAAATTCTTTTTATGATACAAATATGGTTTTAATGCCTAAACCAGGAAGAACCAAAACAGAGAAAGAAAATTATAGACCAATTTCCCTAATGAATGTGGATGCAAAAATTATAAGATTTTAGCACACAGAACACAGCAAATGATCATGGGAATAATATATTATGATCAGGTAGGATTTGTACCAGAAATGCAGGGCTGGTTCAATATTAGGAAAACTATTAGCATTATTGATCCTATCCACAACAAACCTAATAGAAACCACACAATTATCTCAAAAGATGCAGAAAAAGCTTTTGACAAAATACAACACACATTCTTACTGAACACATTGGAGAGCATAGGAATAAATGGAACTTTCCATGAAACAATAAGTTCAATCTACCTAAAACCTTCAGCAAGCATTGTATGCAAGGGGCATAAGCTAGAAGCATTTCCACTAAGATCAGGGGTGAAAAAAAGATGTCCACTATCACCATTGTTATTAAATATGGTACCAGAAATGTTAGCTGTAGCAATAAAAGAAGAAAAAGAAGTGGAAGGAATTAGAATAGACAAAGAAGAAACTAAAATATCACTCTTTGTAGATGATATTATGATATACTTAGAGAATCCCAGAGAATCAAGTTAAAATTGCCTTGAAATAATAAACAACTTTGGCAAATTTGCAGGTTACAAAATATGCTCACACAAATCTTCTTCTTTTCTCTATATTACTAACAAAACTCAAAAGCAAAAGATAGAAAGAGAAATCCAGTGTAATACTATGGTAGACATTATAAAATATTTGGGAGTCTACATGCCAAAACAAACCTGGGGACTATATAGTCACAATTACAAAACAGTATTCGCACAAATAAAGTCAGATCTAAGTAAGATAAGAAACATCAGTTACTTGTAGGTAGCCCCAATTAATATGATGAAAATGACAAATCTACCTAAACTAATTTACTTATTCAGTGCCATATTTCTCAAACTATC
The DNA here is from genome assembly GCF_028372415.1 of Notamacropus eugenii. Classification (NCBI taxonomy): domain Eukaryota; kingdom Metazoa; phylum Chordata; class Mammalia; order Diprotodontia; family Macropodidae; genus Notamacropus; species Notamacropus eugenii. The sequence goes on along the minus strand of NC_092873.1, from coordinate 135,245,532 downwards.
AGAGAATTATTTTCTAAAGCTGCAAAATATAATATCAAAATTCATCTGGAAGAAAAAAAAGGGTCCAGAATATCAAAGCAACTGATGAAGAGATATACTAGAGAAGGTGGCCTAGCTCTACCAGATCGCAAATTGCATTATAAAGCAGCAATTATCAAAACCACTTTGTACAGGCTAAGAAACAAAAGGGCAGACCAGTGAAATAGGTTAGGTACTCAAGACACAGTAGCCAATGTATATAGCAATCTTTTATTTGATAAACCCAAGGACCCCAGCTTCTAAGATAAGAAAGCACTGTTTGACAATAATTGCTGGGAAAACTGGATAACAGTGTGGTGGAAACTAGGTATAGACCAATGCCTGACATCGTACACTAGAACAAAGTCCAAATACGTACATAATGTCGGTGTCAAGATTGATACTATAAACAAATAAGTGGAGGAAGGAACATTGTTTTTATCAGATGTATGGAAAAGAGAAAAATTTTTAAATAATGAGAGATACAAAGTGTTGTGTAACGTGAAGTAAATAATGTTGATTATATTAAACTGAAAAGTTTTTGAAAACTAAACCCAATGTAAGCAAGATTAGAAGGGAAAAAGTAAACTGGGAAAGTTTTTGCAACTACTGTCTGTGATAAAAGTTTCATTTCTAAAATATATAGAGAGCTGAGTCAAATGTACAAGAATACGTGTCATTTCCCAATTGATAAATGGTCAAAGGTTATGAACAGGCGGTTTTTAGAGGAAGAAATTAAAGCTATCTATAGTCCTATGGGGGAAAAAATGTTTGAAGTCACTATTGTTTAGAAAGATGCAAATCAAAACAAATCTGAGATACCACATCACACCTATCGGATTAGCTAACATAACAAAACAGGAAGGTGATAAATGTTGGAGAAGATGTGGCAGACTTAGAACAGTAATTAATTGTTGGTGTAGCTGTGAGCTGATCCAACCATTCTGGAAAGCATTCTGGAACTATGCCAAAGGGCTACAAAAATGTGCATATACTTCACCCAGCAGTACCACTTCTATGACTGTACCCTAAGAGATCATAACAATGGGAAAGTGTCCCACACGTACAAAAATTTTTATAGCAGCTCTGTTTGCTGTGGCCAAAACCTAGAAATCAAGGCGATGGTCACCAATTGGGGAACGGATGAATATACTGTGTCTTATGAATGTAATGGAATAATAGTGTGCTAGAAAAAAATGACAAACAGTAAAATTTTATAGAGACCTGGAAAGATTTATATGAACTGATGCTGAGTGAAAGGAGCAGAACCAGTAGCACTTTGTATACAGCAACAACCAAAGTGTGAGAGAAATTTTTGTGGTATGACTTAATAATTCATAGCAATGCAAGGACTTAAATAATTTTCAATGGCCTCTTAAGGCAAAATGCCTTCCACATCCAGGGAAAGAACTATAGAATTCTACTGCAGGATAAAGCAGTTAATTTTCTTTTGTATAACATTTTGGTTTATTTTATGATTTCTCCCATTCATTTTAATTCTTCTATGCTACATGACTAAGGTGAAAATATATTTAATAGGAATGTATGTATAGAATCTATAATACTGTATGCCTTCCCAGGGAACAAGTGGAGAGATAGTGGGGAAGGAGAGAAGAAAGGGGGAAATCTTAATTGTATGAAAGTGATTTTAGAGCACTGAAAGCAAATAAAATTTTAAAAAAATCACAAATAAAGAAAATCAAGCAAGAGAAGTGGAGGAAAAGTTGGGAAGAGAAATAAGAGTGATACAAAAAAATCATGGAAAATGAATCAATTGTTTTCTAAACGAGACCCAAAAAATATTGAAGAAAATATAATCTTAAAAAAATAAATTAACCCAAATGGCAAAAGAGGTACAAATTCAATGAGGAGAAGAATGTCTTAAAAAGCAGATTTGACCAAATGAAAAAGGAGGTCCAAATGCTCACTGAAGAAAATAATTCATAAAAATTTGAATAAAGAAAATGGAACCCAATGAATCTATGAAAAATCAAGAAATTATACAACAGAACCAAAAGAAGGAAAAAAAAATTAGAAGACTATGTGAAATATCTCAGTGGAACATTAACTGACCTGGAAAATAGATCAAGGAGAGATAATTTTAAAAATTATTGATGTACCTGACAGTCATGATCAAAGAAAGACACTAGATATCATAGTTCAAGACATTATCAAGGAAACATTCCCTGATATTCCAGAATGAGATGGTAAAATAGAAATTAAAAGAATCTGCTGATCACTTCCTGAAGGAGATCCCAAAAGGAAAACTCCTAGAAATATTGTAGCCAAATTCTAGAGTTCACAAGTGATGGAGAAAATTTTGCAAGCACCCAGAGAGAAACAATTCAAGTATGTAGAAACACAATCAATATAACAGAAGATTTAGGAGCTTCTACGTTAAGGTATCAGTGGGCTTGGAATGTGATATTTTGGAGCACAAAGAAGGTAGGATTAAAACCAAGAATCACCTACCCAGCAAAGCTGAGTGTAATCCTTCAGGGGTGAAATAGTCATTCAGTGAAATAGAGGAATTTCAAGCATTCATGATGAAAAGAACAGAGCTGAATAGAAAATTTGATTTTCAATTACAAGACTCAGGAGAAGCATGAAAAGATAAACAGGTATAATAGTAATTTAAATGAAACCATCTTTCTCATTTATAGGCCCATGCGATCTACTTAAATCACCTGGTAGCCTACGTCACATGTGGCAGTAGTATCTTGCTGAAGAGGCAAAACAGGAAGGGTGGAATGGAACCAGGAGGAAGTGAGTGAGTGGGAACAAGTCAGAGGGGAGAGAACACAGGCCAACTGACACAGTGTGACAGTTGAGAGTGAGAAGGCCCTGGCTGATGGACAGGAGGTTTGAGAATGTCTTTGCCCCCTCCTGTGATAATGGTTATTACTTCTTAGTCTCCATGATGGATTTTGCTTTCCGTTTCTGGAATTGGGCTTTCTGGTGTTTAAATAAATGTTTTTTGTTTTTTTTTTGACTTGTACGAAAAAAAAATGTTTAAATACCGCTGTAAACTGGCCAGTAATCTCCCTCATTTAATTTGTGGAATAAAGAAGGGTACAAAGGAATATCTCTGTTTTGGAGGACCCAGTGGCTTTTGAAGATAATGACTCCAAATATTTTCATTGCTCTTATTAGGAAGTAGACATCCTAAAAATGGTATCACCAAATTATAGGAAAGAATTTTATACATGAAAAATAAATTACCAAAATTCAGTTGATCTTTTGACTAAATTCATAGTTGTTGTTCAGTGATTTTTCAGTTGCGTCTAAAGATACTTAAGTGGCTATCCATTTTCTTCTCCAGCTCATTTTACTAATGACATAAAGTCAAATTCCTTTCCCCAGGTCACAAAGCTTCTGAGGGAGGATTTGAACTCATGAAGATGAGTTTTCTGGATTTCAGGCCCAGTCCTCTGTTCTGTAATGGTAAAAAAAAAAAAAAAAAAAGTGGGATTTGTTTGTTGTTTGTTGTTTTTGGTGCTTTTTTTTGTTGTTGTTGTTGCTGTTGTTGTTTTCTGCGGGAGTTCAGTTTCCTTCAGTTTTGGGACTTCAGCTCAGGACAAATTATAAACATCTGAAGAATAACCTCACACAGCTATGCTTAGTCATGTGGGTTGTGATACCTTATGGCTCTGAGAGTACTAATTGAAAACTATATATTCTGAGAGGCTAGTATTTTGTTTTGGGGGTTTGCTCATGAGAAGGACCTTTTGATTTGCCTGACAGCACTCTGAGAAGCCATTTGTTAAGAGTCCCCTGACTATTCAGATGTTGGTCCTCTTTGGTCTGGTGGTGTATGTAGGTGGTTTTATTACTTTGTTCAAACAGTTGGAGCCCTTGACTGTTGAATCTCGGCACTAATTTCTCTACTTTTATCTTCTGTATTCACTTTTTCTACCTATCTGTAATTAAAGTAACATTACTGACTCCTTTAAAGTTGTGTTTCCTTTAGAAAAGCAGATCAAAGAACCTGTGCTAATAGGACACCCTGTGTACTAGTGTGGTTGCTAATACATATCCGTTCTGCCTCCTAACTACCCTCTGAATTCATTAGATGAAATGATTTTGAAAACAGATTTAAGTGATGGCAAATCAGACTTAAGTTAAACCTTATTCATGATTCAGAGCTTATAGTATATGAAGATTTATTTTTACTTTCCCCGTTTTCAAATATTCATTCCACAGCAACTGAATGTAAATGAATATTTGCTTACTCTATCTATTTTAATACTGAGAAGCCATATTTTATCAATTCACATTATTGTGACCAGTTTTTCTTACCTATGATGCCTGTACCTTTATCACATATTGATTAAATATGTTTTATTGTGAACATAGCATTGACAATGTGTATTTAGAGATTTATTACTCTTGTAAATTTAATGTAAACTCTTTGTTGATTTGCAGAGTACTCATTGTGGTTTAGAGCCACCAATATTTACATGCACAACATGCAATAAAATACTAAATATTCAATGTGATCTACTCAGTTTTTTTTGATGAATGAAAAGTTCTGTCAAGTTCAATAGCATGATGAGCTATAAAAATGAGTTTATGTTTTCTGTCAAGGTCAGTAATAATATATATATCTATATCTATATCTTAGAATGGTTTTCTTTTACTTAAATTATATATTTAGTTAAGTATTTATGTGATTTCCAGTGTGAATGTATCCTTGACACTGTCAAACCAAGCATTTAAATGAAATAAATAAATATGAAGTGTACAGAAACATATGAGTGGAAGGATTATAGTATCCTAGAAAAGATTTTTAACAAATATATTATCTAATTTTCTTTGTTGTTAAGTATTCTGTTTCATATTTATTTTAAATATCCATAGACAAATTTATGACATATAATAAATGCCCATGGAAAATGGTTTAAAGATACAATAAATGGCTAAGTGAAGATAAGTAACATAAGAGATACGTGTGCTCATCCTTCACTGCCAAAGAAGTCCATGCCATCAGAGAAATAATGACATGACTTGCACTTGACTTTGTTTTGAGTGAGTGAGGGCTGTGCAGGACACCAGCCTCACTTCTCCAGAGCCATCTGAATCCAGTGACTAGATATTCATCAGAATGACTGGAGATGACCCAGGACCAGGAAGCTGGGGTTAAGTTACTTGCCCAAGGTCACATAGCTAGTGAGTGTCAAGTGTCTGAAGTGAGATTTGAACTCAGGTCCTCCTGACTCTTGCACTGGTGCTCTATCCACTGCATCACCTAGCTGCTGCAACATAGGAAATATAAAGAAATACTGATTGACAAGAAAAAGACACAAAATTTCCATTTCTCCCATTATGTCCAGAAAGAAACTGGTTTTGTGTTTCTTAATTCCTAATTTTCTTCCTTTTTCATCCAAGAATTTTAACAGAAGAAATAGTTTTGTGCTACTTTCATGCTGTGTCTAAGAGTAATAGAGAATTGTATGATTACTTTCTGCCCCAACTCAGCATAGAGAATAACATTTCTGACAAGAGTAGTACATTACGGTATCACATATGGGCTAAATGCTTAATTTTCTTAGGCAATAAGGTGGCTCAGAGGACAGAGTGCTACACCTGGAGTCAAAAAGAGCCTGGTCACAGATACGTATGAGTTTTGTCACCATAGGCCAATAACTTCATCTCTGCCTACCTCCCTTTAGGTATTTATAAAATGGAGGTAGTAACAGCCCCTGCATTCAAACTTGTGAGGATAAAATCACATAATATTCGTAAAGAAATCTGAGAATTTTAAAGTTAAATAAAATTACTATTCACTTCTCATTTGGAATGTTAAATGGCCCAGGTGTACATGAAGTGAAACTCAATGTTAAAGTTTGAAACTATTTTACTGTTTTTTTTTTTATTTTTTAGTAATTCAGTATGCATCTACCATCAACAAATTAATATAGATTTTATAAAGCCATTTATGTTTATAGATGACACTACCTCTTGAAATAAATCTTCATAAGTTTACTACATGTTGTAAAGTCACACATTCATTTGTTTAACCTTTTTATTTCTTAGCATCATACTTAACAAATGGACAAAAAATAAAGTAAAAATGGAAAAAAAAGGCACATACACCCTTAAGTCCAGACAACAAAGAAAGATATACTGAGAAACATAATTGAATAAATGAATTTAGGCAGAAAAGGAGAGGAGATGAGCTACTTCAGATACAATAACAAGAACATGAAATGGAAGAGAAAGTGAATGGAGAAGTGATCAGTATTTGTCTGGTGGTCGTAAAGCAGAATGCTTCATGTACTACCAAGAAGATGGTAATAGGATTAAATATAGGACAGGGACAGCATCTAATAGTAAGTGAGGGCAATAAGAACTGCAAAACCAGTTGCTTCAAAGGACTTCAAGGAAACGTTGATGTAGGAAGAGAAATGAATGAGAGATATAAAGAGTGGCATCAAAACATTGAGAATAAAGTGAGGTGTTGGTGATGAGAAATAATACAATTATAGACTTTCAAAATTAGAAAGCAGCATAGAAAAAAGTTAGCTATCTGGGCCAACTATTATCTGAGCCAGAATCTCCCTTGTGGCATCTTTGGCAAGTATCGTGTGAGTGTGTGCATGTGTGAGTGTGGGTGTGTGTGTGTGTGTGTGTGTGTGTGTGTGAGAGAGAGAGAGAGAGAGAGAGAGAGAGAGAGAGAGAGAGAGAGAGACAGAGAGAGAGAGAGAGAGACAGAGAGAGAGACAGAGAGAGAGAGACAGACAGACAGACACACACACACACAGAGGTAAATTGTTTTTCTCAAAAGGCTAGGATCCTTAACAGACTATTTCTGCTTCTTATCTTTACATATCTAGTGTTTAGCACCATGCTTGACAGATAGTTCCTAATGAATGCTTGTGAAATCAGTAATAAGAGGTCAAAGCCAACACTATCATTCTATAAAAGAGTAGCCAAATGTTTCTTGCAATGTTGAATTTCATCTTTATAGTCATATATTTATTGCAAAACATAATTTTGTTCATTTTTATCTGAAATCAAATTCAATATAATCAATGATATGTGTGCATATATACTATATATGATTTAATATTTGAATTACAGTGGATTTTCATAATTTTTTAAATTTCATTTAAAACATTGTAATGCAATTTCAATAGTATTCACTAGAACTTATATTATGAATTTATTATTAATATAGTATGTTATTGACCTAATTACAACCAAATCTATATTCAACTTTAAAAGTTAATAGAGTATTTGGGGCATACCACACATTACAATCATGTATACATACACACAGATACACACCCATTTATATTAGCATATAGAGAAGTGATTTGAATAATTTACATCAATGTAGACTAAAATTTACTTGCTCCATCCCTTCTTCTTCCAGTCTTGCTAACTGAAGTGTAGGGATAGGAGTTACCCTTTATGATGAGGAACTTATACATTATTCATCTGACAGCTCAGGTCAGATTCCCCAACCTCACAGAAACCATATTCGTGACAAATCAATGATATCCTGAACGGAGGAGGGCTCTCTTGTATAACAGTTTCTTTGATCTCCTCTCAAGAACAATTTACTTGATACAGAATGTTTTTGTACATGATTTTAACTGATCATTTCTGGCCCTTCTTTATTCTTTCCTCATCAGGGGCTCCATCAAACCTTGAAATAGGTTGGATGATGCTCCATTGGCAAATTAACATTCCTCTGAGATGATTCAGGAAATTTTTCCTCAGAAAAGGCTTGGAGGTGTTTTGCCTTCTATTAGAATGGGAGGTGGAATAACTGCTGTACAAATACAACGAGTATGCATTTACCTGAAGTAACACAGATTCTTTAGTTGATTCAGCTATGTGATAAGTCACTGGTTGAGGGAAAAGGAGTAATTATTTAACTACTGTGAATAAAGGGAGCAATGCCATACAGAGACCTCTAAGGGACTGATGCTATCTATGATTCCCACAATGTACCTCTCAGAGAGTAGAAGGCTTGTGCAGATGAGCCAGTGAATACTGAGTGAGTGACAATATAGAGGGAACTTCAGTAGGAACTGAGGTCACAAAATATGTTACATGTAAGAGACTTATGACTTCTTAACCTTTTTCCTAAAGATGAACCCAATGTAGGATGAAGAATTGTTGATGATGCCAGAAGTGTCAGTGTATTAAAATCTCTGGTGCTGCTCTGCTTCACCATCAACACTTTACACTTGTATACACACCGTGAACTGCAAAGACATGCTATGCTCCATCACATGGATCAGCCCAGGAGACCCTCTAAAGAAAAAAGGAAAACTTTAGGGTTACTGGCTTTAATAATTTGCAATTTTATTTTTTGTGCATCATTATTTCTGTTTCTCTTTTCTCTTTTTACTATCCATACTAGAAGGACTGTCTAGTAAAAGACTAAATTGTTTATTTACTTATTTATTTATTTGACATTCATTTTAACAAAATTTTGGGTTCCAAATTTTCTCCCCTTTTCTCGCCTCCCCCCCAAACACCAAACATTGTAATTGCCCCTATGACCAATCTGCTCTCTTTTCTATCATCCCTCTCTTCCCTTGTCTCCAAATTCTCTTTTGTTCTGCAGGGCCAGATAACTTTCTATACCCCTTTACTGTATTTCTTATTTCCTAGTGGCAAGAACATAACTCGACAGTTGTTCCTAACACTTTGAGTTCCAACTTCTTTACCTCCCTCCCTCCCCACCCCTTCCCTTTGGAAGGCAAGCAATTCAATATAGGCCAAATCTGTGTAGTTTTGCAAATGACTTCCACAATAGTTGTGTTGTATAAGACTAACTATATTTCCCTCCATCCTATCCTGTCCCCCATTACTTCTAGTCTCTGTTTTGATCCTATCCCTTCCCATGAGGGTCGACCTCAAATTGCTCCCTCCTCCCCATGCCCTCCCTTCCATCATCCCCTCCACCCTGCTTAGCCCCTTATCCCCCACTTTCCTGTATTGTGAGATAGATTTTCATGCCAAAATGAGTGTGCATTTATTCTTTCCTTTAGTGGAATGTGATGAGAGTAAACTTCATGTTTTTCTCTCACCTCCCCTCTTTATCCCTCCACTAATAAGTCTTTTGCTTGCCTCTTTTATGAGAGAAAATTTGCCCCATTCCATTTCTCCCTTTCTCCTCCCCATATATTTCTCTCTCACTGCTTGATTTCATTTTTTTAAGATATGATCCCATCCTCTTCATTTCACTCGGTGCACTCTGTCTCTATGTGTGTGTGTGTGTGTGTGTGTGTGTGTGTGTGTGTGTGTGTGTGTGCATGTATGTGTGTGTGTAATCCCACCCAGTACCCAGATACTGAAAAGTGTCAAGAGTTACAAATATTGTCTTTCCATGTAGGAATGTAAACAGTTCAACTTTAGTAAGTCCCTTATGACTTCCCTTTGCTGGTCACCTTTTCATGCTTCTTTTCATTATTGTTTGAAAGTTAAATTTTCTTTTCAGCTCTGATCTTTTCATCAAGAATGCTTGAAAATCCTCTATTTCATTGAAAGACCAATTTTTCCCCTGAAGTATTATACTCAGTTTTGCTGGGTAGGTGATTCTTGGTTTTAGTCCTAGTTCCTTTGACTTCTGGAATATTCTATTCCACGCCCTTCAATCCCGTAATGTGGAAGCTGCTAGATCTTGTGTTATCCTGATTGTATTCCCACAATACTTGAATTGTTTCTTTCTAGCTGCTTGCAATATTTTCTCCTTGACCTGGGAACTCTGGAATTTGTCCACAATGCTCCTAGGAGTTTCTCTTTTTGGATCTCTTTCAGGCAGTGTTCTATGCATTCCTTGAATATTTATTTTGCCCTCTGGTTCTAGAATCTCAGGGCAGTTTTCTTTGATAATTTCATGAAAGATGATGTCTAGGCTCTTTTTTTGATCATGGCTTTCAGGTAGTCCCATAATTTTTAAATTGTCTCTCCTGGGTCTATTTTCCAGGTCAGTTGTTTTTTCCCATGAGATATTTCACATTATCTTCCATTTTTTCATTCTTTTCGTTTTGTTTTGTGATTTCTTGGTTTCTCATAAAGTCATTAGCCTCCATCTGGTCCATTCTAATTTTGAAAGAACTATTTTCTTCGGTGAGCTTTTGAATCTCCTTTACCATTTGCCTAATTCTGCTTTTGAAAGCATTCTTTTCCTCATTGGCTTTTTGAACCTCTTTTGCCAATTGAGTTAGCCTATTTTTCAAGGTGTTATTTTCTTCAGCATTTTTTTGGGTCTCCTTTAGCAGGATGCTGGCCTGCTGTTCATGCTTTGACTGCATGTCTCTCATTTCTCTTCCCAGCTTTTCCTCCACCTTTCTAACTTGATTTTCAAAATCCTGTTTGAGCTCTTCTATGACCTGAGCCCATTGAGTGGGCTGGGATACAGAATCCTTGACTTCTGTGTCTTTGCCTGATGATAAGCATAGTTCTTCCTCATCACAAAGGAAGGGAGGAAATGCCTGTTCACCAAGAAAGTAACCTTCTATAGTCTTATTTCTTTTCCCTTTTCTGGGCATTTTCCCAGCCAGTTACTTGACCTCTGAATATTCTCCTCACACCCACCTTGTCTCCTGATCCTCCCAGCCAGCGCTTGGGGTCTGAGATTCAAATGCTGCTTCCCAGCCTCAGGGCTTTTGGAGGGGGCAGGGCTGCTATTCAGTGTGAGATTAAGTTCAGATGCTCAGGTGGGGGCAGGGCTGCCTCTCAGGCTCAGTTCCCTCAGGGGGTTTATGCAGAGACCATCAACAATGGATCCAGGCTCCTGCCTGTTTGGGAAGCCCAGGTCTGCCACTGCCTCAGCTGCTGCCTCCCGAGGGGGCCTGAGTTATGGGGGCACCCCACTCCCCTCTCGACCTGCCAAAGAGACTCTCTCACTGACCCTTCTCACCTGTGGGTGGAGGGACCCGCGTGGCTGCTGCAGATCCCAACCCTTAAGCCTGCTTGGATCTGTTCCTCTTGGTGCCGCGGGCGCGTGGCAGGGCTGTACTTGGCTCCCAGTCCTGGCGTCCAGTCCACAGCGTGAAGGACCTTTTGCGAGAAGTTTGCAGGTCCCTCTGGAACAGAAATCTCCTTCGCCCCACTGTTCTGTGGCCTCTATTGCTCCAGAGTTCGCCGTGAGTTCCTTTTTACAGATGTTCTATGGGTTGTGGGTTTGGAGCTATGTGTATGTGCGTCTTTCTACTCTGCCATCTTGGCTCTGCCCCCCTAAAAGACTAAATTGTTGATCCGTTTGAAGAAGGGAAGAAACATCTCGCATTACTGGCTTTTGTTCTCTACATTTTTTGTTTTCTTTTTGTACATTTTCTTTCCATTTATCCCTTGAGTTCTATCCATGCTTGGAGAATTGAATAGTTAAAGACTTAAGACTTCTTCCTTCAGCTGATCACCATGTACACTACTGTGCGGAAAAATTTCTTGTTAAAAATCAAGTAACTTTTGTTCTCAATAAAAGAATATGAAAAGAAGTCTTGGAGTATAAAGTAAAAATGACCTAGATATCTGTTAAATCAAAGTCAAATTATTTAACGTTACATTAGTACAAGTCCTTTCTGCAATCAAGAGCCCATAGTGACTCAGTTCTATGAAAGCCTACAGCATCTTCTAGAAATAATATTCCCCCCCAGAAAAAAAAAAAAAAGATGTCACATTCATTATAGGGGACTGAAATTCGAAAGTAGGAAATCAAAATATAATTGGAATAACAGGTAAAATTGACCTTGGAGCACAAAATGAAGCAGGAAAGAGGTTCATAGGATTTTTGTGATGATAACTTGCTGGTCATGGAAAACACTTTTTTCCAGCAATCCAAAAGATGACTCTACATACAGACATCACCAGATAATCAATATCAAAATCATATTGAATATATACAGTTCTTTATTATTATTTTATATGTTTTCAGTGTTCTACAGTCTCTTCCATATACCTTAGACATTTCTCCTCCCTCCACTCCTGACCCCTTATGTCTCCACCCCTTTCCTGAGATGGCATAGCATTTTATTACACAAAGTCCAATTAAATACATTTTGAAATTAGTCGTGTTGCATAGAAGAATTAAAATGAATGGGAGAAATCATAAAACAAACCAATACATAATACAAAAGAAAATGATCTGCTTCATTCTGCGATCTATTCCCTTACTTCTTTCCTTGGACATGGAAGACATTTTGCCTTAAGAGATCATTGGGAATTTTGTAAATCCTTGCTTAACAATGAAGTACAAAGTCTGCAAGAAAAATTCCTCCCACACTGCGGTTGTTGCTGTGTACAAAATTCTCCTGGTTCTGATACTTTCACTCAATACTTTCTCCTTGACCAGGAACTCTGGAATTTGGCCACAATGTTCCTAGGAGTTTCTCTTTTTGGATCTCTTTCAGGCTGTAATTGATGGATTCCTTGGATACTTATTTTGCCCTCTGGTTCTAGAATATCAGGGCAGTTTTCCTTGATAATGTCATAAAAAATGATGTCTAGGCTCTTTTCTTGATCATGGCTTTCAGTCAGTCCCATAATTTTAAATTGTCTCTCCTGGATTTTTTTTCCAGGTCAGTTGTTTTTCCAATGAGATATTTCACGTTATCTTCCATTTTTTCATTCTTTCGGTTTTGTTTTGTGGTTTCTTCTTTCTCATGAAGTCATTAGCCTCCATCTGGTCCATTCTAATTTTGAAAGAACTGTTTTCTTCGGTGAGCTTTTAAATCTCATTTTCCATTTGGCTAATTCTGCTTTTGAAAGCATTCTTCTCCTCATTGGCTTTTTGAACCTTTTTTGCGAATTGAGTTAGCCTATTTTTCAAGGTGTTATTTTCTTCAGCATTTTTTTTGGGTCTCCTTTAGCAAGGTGTTTGTCTGCTTTTCATGCTTTTTTTGCATCTCTCTCATTTCTCTTCCCAGTTTTTCCTCCACCTTTCTAACTTGATTTTCAAAATCCTTTTTGAGCTCTTCCATGGCCTGAGGCCATGGAATATTTATTCTGGATGTTTGGGATACAGAAGCCTTGACTTCTGTGTCTTTCCCTGATGGTGAGCATTGTTCTTCCTCATCTGAAAGGAAGGGAGGAGATACCTGTTCACCAAGAAAGTAGCCTTCTATTGTCTTTCTTTTTTCCCTTTTATGGGCATTTTCCCAGCAAGTGACTTGACTTCTGAGTGTCCTCTCCACCCCCACCTAGCCTCCATATCCACCCTGCCAGCGCTTGGGGTCTGAGATTCAAATGCTGCTTCCCAGCCTCAAGGCTTTGGGTGGGGACAGGGCTGCTATTCAGTGTGAGATTAAGTTCAGAGAGGGGGAGGTTGAGGTCCTCCTCTGGTATAGTTTTGCTCTCTATTTCTTCCTGTACTTCCTTTAACTTGTCCTCTGAGAATGTGGATGCTATATTACTTGGAGCATATATGATTTGTAATGAAATTGCTTCGTTGACTGTGGTGCCTTTTAGCAGGATTTAGCTTCTTTCCTTTTCTCTTTTGATTAAATCTATTTCTGCTTTTGCTTTGTCTGGGATTATGATAGCTATCCCTGCTTTTTTTCATCGGATGAGGCACAATAGATTCTGCTCCAACCTTTTTCCCTGTGTGTATCCTCCTATTTCAAATGTGTTTTTTGTAAACAGCACATTTTTGAATTATCGTTTTATGTGATAGTTCATCCCATTCATATTCCCAGTTATGATTACTGTCCTTATCTTTCCTTCCATTCTCTTCCCCACTGCTTGTGCTTTGAGCTCTCCCTTCCCCACCATATTATAGTATTAATTTTTCACCACCTCCCACAGTCTTCCCTTCCTTTTTTCAATCCAACTCTCTTTTACTCCTCTTTATGCTTACCACTTCTTCTCTTTCTTTAAGCCTCCCCTCCCCTTTCTTTTCCCCTTCTCCTCCTATTGCCTATATAGCTAGTTATATTTATATACTTAATTAAATTTTTTCTTCCGTCTTTGAACAAAATCAGATGAGAGTACCTCTGAAACAATGCGCATCTTCCTACCTTCTTTTCATCTACTTTACCATGATGTTACTATTCCTGTGATGTTAATTACCCTTTTCTGCCTCCTTCTTTTCACATCTCCTTTTACAAACCCTTCACACCCTTAAATCTCATTTTTATCCTCACTTCATTTACTTTATACCCACTCCCATTATCTATGCATATCCCTTTTATATTTAATAATAAATATACAGTTCTCAAGATTAATAAGTATCATCATTCCTTAGAGTCATGTAAACAGTTTGATCACACTGAATAAAAAGGTTTTTTTTTCCCTCTATTTGCCTTCATATGCCTCTCTTGAGACCTGCGTTCAAAAATCAAATTTCCTGTTTTGGTCTGTCCTTTTAATCAGAAACATTTGGAAAACCCTTATTCCATAGAGTGCCCATCTCCTTGCCTGATATATAATGCTCAACTCTGCTGGATCGTTGATCTCAGGTTGTAGTCCCAGCTCCCTTGCCTTATGGAATATCATATTCCAATTCCTTCATAATTTTAATGTAAAAGTTGCAAGTCTCTGTTTGATCCTGAGTATAGCTCCACAATGTTTGAATGGTTTATTTTTTGCTGTCTGTAGTATTTTCTTCTTCAGTAAATAGTTCTGAAATTTGCCAGTGACATTCCTTGTTGTTTTTAGTTCGGCATCCCTTTCGGGATGTGAATGGTAGAGTCTTTCGATGACTATTTTGCTCTCTGGATCTAAGACTTTGGGGCAGATTTCCTTGATGATTTCTTGGAAGATATTATCCAGACTCTTTTTTTCATCATGGCTTTCTTGTAGGTCAATAATTCTTAGATTTTCTCTCCTGGATCTATTTTCCAGAACAGTTATTTTTCCAATTAGATATTTTAAATTTTCTTCTATGTTTTCATTCTTTAAATTTTTTTTGACTGATTTGTGATGTCTCATAGAGTCATTTCCTTCTACTTGTCCAATTCTAATTTTTATCCAATCATTTTCTTCAGTTAACTTTTGAATCTCCTTTTCTGTACGTCCAGTTATTTCTCTTAAGGAGTTATTTTCTCCAGTTAGTTTTTGTACTTCCTTTTTCTATTTGTCGTATTTTCCTTTTTAAGGATCTGTTCTCTTGAGTGAATTCTTTTTTCCCACTGTTAAAATAATTGGCCAGTTTTTCTCCTGTTTCTCTAATTTGGCTTTTAAATTCTTCTTCAATTCTTCCAAGAGTGCTCTTCGTGCTTGTGACCAGTTCACAGTCCCTTCCGAAGTTTCAGAGGGGAGTTCAGTCTCTACTGAGACTAGATTTACCCTGTTAAGTGTAGGTGAGGTCTGCTCTGGCCACAGTACATCTCCTCTGTTGAGCTAGCGCACAGGCAAGCCCAGTGATTGGTGATCTCAGCTTCCCTTGTGTCTTCCTGCTTCCCCTGGAGTGTTTTCCCCTGGAGTCTTGGGTTTGGGAGTGGTGGGGCCCTATCCCCCTGGGGCTCCAGATCTCTTCCAGGTTCCCTGAGGTTGGGATTTCTGGTTCTCTTCAGCCACATCAAGAGGAATCCTCCTTAGTGATTTCCCTAACCTCACATGGTATGAGACAGTTTACCCCTTCTGCTGATCCCACTGCTCTGGTATTTTTCGGGGGAAATATTTTATTATCCTTTCAAGATCAAAAAGGGGAGAGGGAGAGAACATTTATAGATCACTCTGACATTTTGGCTCTTGGAAGTTCAGGTAGGTGACTTACAGACATTTGATCTGCGGGGTTGACAATCTCAGGAGCACCTGCTTGCAGATACCTGGGGCTCCGTGGTTCTCACTCACTCATTTCCCCTGGACTCCTGTCTTAGACTGATATGCCAGAGATTCCACAGTGCATCCACTGCCTCAGACTTCCAGGGGTTTCCTGTTCAGTCATGTTGTGGTTGGGATTCTCTGCACTGTGCACAGTGTGCTTCTCCACCACTGTGGAACAGAATCTTCCCTGCGACCTTTCAAATTCTCCTGGGCTGTGAATCTGCCACAGTCTGTCTCCTATTGGATTCTGCCTCTCCAAAATCTTCTCAGATTCTCTTTTTAGAGGTATCTGAAGGAGTTTGTGTAAGAGCTTAGGTGAGAAGTTGCCCTCACTCCACCATCTTGACTCCACCCCCTGACTACATACTTTTCAATGAAAGGTGGAGAAGATCTCTGTAGAGTCCATTAAATAAAAACCTGGAACTGATTGCGGGTCAAGTCATGACCTTCTCATTAAACAATTCAGTCTTAAATTGAAGAAAGTAGGGAAAACTCTCAGATCACAGATTTATGATCTAAATAATATTTATGAATAGTATTCGTCATGAATATGAAGTGAAGGTAACAAGTAGATTTAGGGCTTAGATCTGGTAGATCTAAGCAACTATAGACAGAGAATCACAATAATGTAGAGCAAACAGCAACAAAAAAGACAGCAAGAAAACATTCCAAAGAAAAAGAAGAGTGAGGAAGCAAGAAAAATAGGTGCCTGATGAGGTTTTAAATATAACTAAGGAAAGAAAAAAGATGAAAGAGAAAGGAGAAAGGAAACTATATACTCAGATGAAATGTACAATACCAGATAAGATAACAGAAAATAGCTGTACACGAAATTAAAGGGCTTTTTAAAAACAAAATCAGTGAAGCTAAAATTAGTCAGTAAAAACACAGCCCCTGCCATCAAAGAGCTTAAAATCTAACCTGGAAAGATAACACACAAAAAGTGGGGATTACCCATCACTGGGGAATGATGGAAAGCTCCAAAGAAGTCCAAAAGCAAAGTAGTTGTTGAGAAATGAGAAGAAAAGCTGTTCTGAGTCCTCTCCTTAAATAGTGGCCCTAGAGCCCATGGCCTTGCTCTGCAGTGTAGACAGCAGGCAGGGTCAGTCTTGCAGCATAATGAGATTTCCCAGTGATGGCGAACTCCAGAGAGGTCCTAAAGCAGAGTGCCTGGTGGGGAATGTGGAGGGGAACTGAAAGGGAAAATAGAAATGAAAACCAGTACGAGTGTGTGAAGTCAGCTTGAACCAGCTCAGGGAACCAGTTGTTAGATTTTGAGTGGGAACTTTTACACCTTGGAAACTGACAAATGCTCCAAATTAAAGTTGACTTATTGTTTTGTTGATTGTCTATATTTAAGTGATGGAGAAAGGGTTAATGTAGATTAAACAAAAAATGTTTTTTTCCATTTTTGTTCAGAGAACCTTTTTTCAGAGAATCTTTAAAAAAAATTTATCAGCACAACCCCAGAAACTGAGGGAAACAAAATCTTTGCAGCAGTTTTTTCTGATAAGGGTCTCATTTCCAAAATATAAAAGGAACTGGTTCAAATTTATACAAATAAAAATCATTCCCCATTTCATAAATGGCTAAAGAATAAGAATGGACAATTTTCTAAGAAAGAAATTCAGGCTATCAATAACAATATGAAAAATATTCCAAATCACTAATAATGAGAATAATACAAGTTAAAGCAACTCAAAAATTCCACCTCACTCCTCAAATTGGTAAAGTTGAGCAAAAATAAAAAGAAAATGACAAATGGTTTAGGGGCTGCAGACAAGCAATGTACTATTGGTAGAGCTGTGAATTAAAACTCTGAAGTCCCAGCTAAAATCCCACATTCTAATCTAAAGGAAACTTCAATTTCTCTAAATTCTAGTACCTTCCCTCCATTGATTATTTCTTGTCTCCCCCTTTAGATTCTGAACTCTGTGAGGGCAGAGGATGTCTTTTGCCTTTCTTTGTATTCCCTAGTGCTTAGCACAATGCCTGGCACATAGTAGGCACTTTGCAAATGCTTATTGACTAATATGCAAAAAAAAAAAAAAAGTATGCATCTCAAAAAAGTATGTCAAAGAAATTAAACCAAGGTGGGGGTACCCATTAATTAGGAAGGACTGAATAAATTAAGATATTTGAATATATTGGAAAATTAGGGGCCATAAGATTTTATTCAGATCTAATTCATTAAATTGTAATCTCTTTGAGAGCAAGAATTGTCTTTCTTTTGTATTTGTATCCCTACTACTTTAATGCCTTGCATACTTAATTAAATTTTTATTGACTCACCATAAGAAATAACAAAAGAAATAGTTTCGGAGAAACTTGTGAAGACTCATAAACTGACATAGAATGAAGAAAAGCCAGGCAATTTATACAATATTGTGAAGACAAATGACTTTGAAAGATTTAAGAACTCTGGTCAGTACTATGGCCAAACACAGGAATGATAATAAGACATGTTACCTACCTTGAGATATATGTGTGTGACACATACATACACACACACACATATATTTGGAGATAGGAGAATTTTATTTTTGCTTGACTTCATAGTTGTAACAAGTTTTCTTTTTCTCTTTTCCTCTGATGGAGTGGGGAGAGATGGATGGAAAAGAAAGAAGGTTTTTATTAATTGAAAAAAAAGAATCATGTTAAGTCTAAGGGATCTTCTATAGGAGCTGAGACCAAGAAATTCATAGAAATCAATAAAAGGGACAGGTCAAGGGTAGGTCAGGGTTCAGAATTCCTAGAAATCTGAACATCTTTAGTTGTCTTAAAATTCCAGTTCAGAACATGGCTAAAATACTGTAGAGATATTCAAGCCCAAATATTTCATGTTATAATAAGTAAACTAATTCATAGGAAAGTTAAGCATTGTCTCCTAGTTCAAAGCTTTACTAGACCTAGAATCTAGGTTTCCCATTGAACTAAGGTCTGGTGTTCTTTTTTCAGAGAAGATTAAAAGCATTTTAAAAAAAAATCTGCCATGAATTTGACCACTTAGCTAAAATTTAATTCATGTTATTAAGTAGTAATATTTTATTTTCCTTTTGGAAAGATGTAAGAATAAATCTTTCACCAAACTTAGCCCCTATCCCCTTATTCTGATATTAGCTCACAACCTACTGTTCCCTTTCTTCTACTCTCAAACCTACACAAATTTCTCGGGGGAGTTATGAAAAGTGAAGTTTGCCTGCTCTGATTACCCAAGTATCCCAGTGACTGCCTACTAACTTCAGCAAATCCTGGGTTTGAATGAGTCTGATTTCACTGCAGCCAGACATCTTACGTGGGCTTTCAGAATAATCAGTCTGCTTCCTGAGGTGGAGCACCAGGGGCCTCTGCAAGTTAGGGAAGCATTCCTTGAGGCAGATGGGAAAATGGACAAGAGAGCCATCAGTTTCTGCGGAGACCACTTTGTCCTGACCTGTGTCCCACTGGTTATTTGTACTGCATTTTTGTTTATTAGCAACTTTATGTTTCTGGCCCCCATTTTCTGAAAAGAGATCTTATGTAGTGAGGGAAGCATGTTGGTAGTAATATAGGCATTTAGGCAGGTGATAAATTGCATTTTCCGTTTAAGAAGGGGACCATGAAAAGATGTCAATCCTTCACATTGCATTTGAGCCATTAGGAAAAATCAAACAGAAGAGACTGTGCTGTCCCTGTGTTACCCAGAGGGGGAGGAAAAACCTTGAAGAATTTGTCCAGTGGAAACAAATGTGAGGAATGTTCTTCCTCATAGAATCAGGAATCTAAAATTATTTTGCCTTCCAAGGAAGAAAGCAAAACAGCTTTTCGTTAGTTCCACCCCCTCCCCCCCCCCCGCCCCAGTCTCCCTAGCTGATTCTCTTAACGAAACTTTCTTGATTTATTGATCACCAAGCTATTGGACATATGTCAGATCATAAAGATATAATTAGGGATAGGAGCAGAGCTATAATTTCATTGCTGTGAGTAAAGAAATTCCCTCTACCAGTTCAGACTAGCATCTTCTCCACAACTTAAGAGTAGGCTAGATCATTGAAGGGGTTAAAGTGACTTGTCCAAGCAATTCCAGTGCTGGTTCTCTACATTACTTGGTACTGCCTTTTAAAGATATAATCATCTGAAAACAAGTAGAGAATATAAAGCACTGTTGTAATATGCTGTTCCACAAATCTGCTTATGCCTTGGGTCAAAAATCATATTATTTTGGATTGGATGATGTATAATCCATCATTCTAATCCAACTTTAAATGACTCTCTTCCTTGGCCCTGACATGCCAGTAGTTGCTTTTGTATTTGAGTTTTAGGTTAAAGGAATAATTTAATCAAGAGCAAAATTTTAATTCATCTTAATCACCCCCGTATATGAAAGAGTCTGCCATCCTCAAAGACTTGAAAATTACATGAGTTTTGCTCAAAAAATGGTCGGTGAAATGTATGACATTCCATTGGGCCAGAACTCCTAATACACAATAAGGACCCTAGGACCTAGAAACAGCAGGAAAGAAAACAAGAGGGAAAGGACTTTTTAGACTCGCTTTTGTTGGCCCCTAAAGGAAAACGTCTTGCTTGACTGTTCCAAAATAGGGTTACTGTTCCGAGATACTTTAAAGGAAAATAGCCCATAAGCACCATCTGTAACTTTAAAAGGAGACATCTGCACTCACATTCCTTGAACTTTAGTCAGCAAAGTAGTTATAAATCTTTGGTATTTTTATTGCTCATTCACACTGCTTGTCTTATTTCTAGCTTTAGAAATCAAGTTTTTCTCAAAAATATTATTGGCTGCAATCAGATCTAGGTATATCAGAAGACAGAAAGTGGGAACCCATTCTTACAGAGGCTGCATGAGTATCCCTCCAATGGAAAAAATTCCAGAGACATGACCCAAATTTTCCCAAGTATAAATTTGAAAGTTATAAATATGAAAGATTTATGGGTCCATCCTCCACCTGAGATCATTATTCCTTTCCCCTCTCTACTTAGCAACCTGCTGTCTATATCCTAGTGAAAAAAAATATGTAAAGATTTCCTAAGTTCTCTCTTCAACTTGTTGTACTTTATTGCCAAATCCAGGCTTTTTCAGCCAATCAAAACAGTAAACACTTTGATTCTTTTCCCTTTAAAAAAAAGAAAAAAGAAAAAAAAGAAATGTACAATACCACAGAATAGTCATGAAAGATTATAAAGTTTCTTAAGTGAAATATACAACAAAATAGGGGGAGGAAGCAATAGAATGGAAAGACAGATTTCTTCAAGAAAGTTAGACATCAAGGGAATATTCTATAAAGAATGGGTATGATGAAAGATAAAAATGACAGGGATTTGAAAGAAACAAAAGCGATTAAGAAGTGGGAAGAATATATACAGGAAAAAAAAACTATGCAAAGAAAGATCTCCACATCACTGAAAATTGCCATGATATTGTTACTGATAAGGCATATAGAGAATGAAGCCACACATCTTGTAGAATGAAGTGAAGTGTTAAGAAATATGACCTCATAGCAAAGCTAGTGGAAATGATGGAATTCCAGATGAGCTATTTAAAATCCTAAAAGATGAGTCCTATAACATGCAATCAGTAAGTCAATAAATTTGGAAATCTCAGTAGTGGCCTCTAGATTGGAACAGACTGATTTATGTCCCAATCTTAAAGAAGGGAAATTCCAAAGAATGTTCAAATTACTGAACAATTATGTTCATTTAATATATTGGCAAAGCAACGTTTTAGAACTTGCAAGATATGATTCTGTGTGACCTAAGAATTACCAGGATTTTGAAAAAGGCAGAAAAAGTGAAGTCAAAATTGTTAACACTGCTAACACACACACACACACACACACACACACACACACTTATTTATGCTCCTTTGAGTGTATTAAAATGTCTTTAACTGTTTGAGTCACAACAGAATGTGTCAACTCCTCAATGAGGTGGTAGTACCAGATCTCATTACTCATTTCCTAAGAAATCTGTGAAAAGGACAAGAAACAACTATTTTAACTGAACATGGAACTGATTGGTTTCAGATTGGAAAAGGAGGGCAGAGCCAAGATGGCAGAGTAAAGACAGGGACTTGCCTGAGATGACCCCAAACCCCTCCTGTAACAAAAATGACTAAACAAATTCTAGAGCAACAGAACATTGAAAAAAGACAGAGTGAAACAGATTTCGAGTCCAATATGAGATCAACAGGAAAGGTCCAATGCACCAGGCTGAGAGAGGTGTATAGCTCAGTGTATGCTAGACTATCAAAGACCAGGCCACAGTAAAGCCTGAGCAGGCCTCAGGAGACTAAATCACTGGCAGTTGTGGTTGTTTCCAGACTTCTCAACCCACAAATGGCAAAGATAATTTAGAACGTCATAGAAAAGGTCTGTTGGACTTGGGTGAGAAAAAAGTGTAGTCCATCCCTGGCCCCAACACAGCCATGGCCCCAGAAAACTAAGATCAGGCCTTGGAAGTAACTGAATCAACAGTGGCAGTACTGGTGGTAGTGGCAGCAGTGGCTACTTTCTGAGCTCTCAGTCAACATATGGTAAGGGGATCAAACAACAGACCAAAAGGAGATTGTAAGAGTTGCTTTGCTGGCATTGAGTCAAGACTCTGTTCTTTTGTCCATGCTTGGATCTGGATCACAGCCTTGAGTGGCTATCCTGGGGCAAGGAGGAACACGGGCATAGTAGAGTTTGTGGAAGAAGTTGAAAGGGAACCCTCCTTACAGTTCCAGGTATTAAAAGGGTGTTTGTGGTTACTCACAGACCAGAGCACAGGCAGGGAAGGAGTAAACATCTCTCCTTAGATCAGACCACCGTGGAAGAACTGAAAACTTAAAGGTCTCTAGAAATATCTCTGAAAACACCTGCACAAAACCCTGAATCTTGGAGAAATGTACCCTCCACGCTAGAGGTAGAATCCTACCTTAACAGAATTAAAAAAAAAATCAAGCAATAGGTTAGGAAAATGAGCAAACAACAGGAAAAATTACCCCAGACTATAGAAACTTACGTTAGTGACAAGAAAGATGAAAATACATATTCAGATGAAGAAAAATGTCAGAGATCCTACATCTGGTAAGCCTCCAAGAAAAATATGAATTGGTCTCAGGCCATTGGAGAGCTTCAAAAAGTATGTTGAAAATCAAGTAAGAGAAGTAGAGCAAAAATTGGAAAAAAAAATGTAAGTGATGCAAGAAAATCATGAAAAACAATCAAGTGCTTGCTAAAGGGGAGCCAAAAGTACTGAAGAATATAATATGCTAAAAAAAAAGACTAGACCAAATGGCAAAAGTCTCCCAAAAAATATTTTGGAGAATTCTTTTATAAAGCAGAATTGATCCAAAAGTTAACTCAAGAAAATAATTCCTTAAAAATTAAAATGGAACAAGTGGAAGCTAATGACCCTATGAGAAATCAAGAAATTATAAAGCAAAACCCAAAATGAAAAAAAAAAATAGAAGGCAATTGAAATATGTCATTGGAAAAGCAACAGACCTGGAAAATATATCCAAGAGAGGCAACTTTTTTAAATTATTGAACTACTTGAAGTCCATGATGGAATAAAGATATTTAAATAAATTATTGAGGAAAAATGCCCTCTCTTTATAGAAACAGAGGGTAAAATAGATATTGAAAGAATGCACTAATCAACTCCTGAAAGAATCCTCAAAATGAAAACTCTCAGTAGTTTTATAACCAAATTTCAGAATTCTCCGTTTAAGGAGAAAATAGTGCAAGCAGTCAGAAAGAAACAATTCATATATTGTAGAAACACAGTGAGGATAACACAAAATTTAGTATTTTCTACGTTAATTGATGAAAAGGCTTAGAATATGATATTCTGGGGTTCAAAGGAGCTAGGATTAAAACCAAGAATCACCCACTCAGCAAAACTGAGTGCAATCCATGAGGGGAAAAATTGACATTCAATGAGTAAAGGAATTTAATGTACTCTTGGGGGAAAAAACAGAGTTAAATAGAAAATTTGACTTTCAAATACAAGACTCAAGAGAAGCATGAAAAGGTACACTGGAAAGGTGTGTGTGTGTGTGTGTGTGTGTGTGTGTGTGTGTGTGTGTGTGTGTTTGTCTTTCTTTGCCAAAGTGGACCATGTCATCAGAGAAATGATGACATGACTTGCACTTGACTTTGTTTTGAGTGAGGAAGAGCTGTGCTGGTCACCAGTCTCACTTCTCTTCCAGAGCCATCTGAATGCAGTGACCAGATATTTGTCAGGATGACTGGAGATTACTCAGCATGAGGTATTTGTGGTTAAGTGACTTGCCCAAGGTCACACAGCTAGTGAGTGTCAGGTATCTGAGGTGAGATTTGAACTCAGCTCCTCCTGGCTCTTGCACTGGTCCTCTACCCACTGCACCACTTAGCTGCCCAAACTGGAAAGATAAATCATAAAGGATGTATTAAAGCTGAAGTTTTTACATTCTTACATGGAAAGATGATATTTGTAACTAATGAGACCTTTCTCCTTATTAAGGTAATTGGAAGGTATTTATATAGACAGAGGGCACAAGGTGAGTTGAATATGAAGCGATGATATCTAAAAACAAAATTAAGAGGTGAGAGAGTAATATACTGGAAGAAGGAGAAAGGGAGAAATAGAATGGGGTAAATTATCTCACATAAAAGAGGAAAGAAAAATCTTTTTACAAAAAAGAAAAATAGAGGGGAAGTAAGAGGCAATGAATACACCTCACTCTTCTTGGAATTGGCGTATGGAGAGAGTAATATACATATTCAATTAGGTATGGAAATGTATGTTACACTACAGAAAAGTAGGAAGGAAATAGATAAGTGAGGTTGGGTGATAAGAAAGGAGAACAGATTGGGGGGGTAATTAGAAACAAACACTTTTGAAGAGGGACATGGTGAAAAAAGAACAGAATGAACAGAAAACTGGATAGAATGGAGGGAATTAGTATTTCACAAGGTGATTATTATGGAAGCATTTTGCATTACTATACATGAGAAACCTATATCAAATTTCTTGCCTGTTTAATGAGGATTGGTGAGAAGGGAGGGAAGGAGAGAATTTTGAACTCAGAGTTTTAAAAATTAATGTTAAAATCGTTTTTACATGTAAGTGGGAAATAATACAAACAGACAATGGGGAATACAACTCTATCTTACTGTACATAAAAAAATAGAAGGGGAATTGGACAAGAGAAGTGGGTGGTTGATAGAAGGGAGGGCAAATTGAGGGTGATGGGGTTCAAATTCTGGGAACCTCCTTGAACCTCCCTTGAATCTTCCCACTTAATCTGGCCTTCCACACTCAGATCTGTTACCATTGACCTAGCCTGACCTTCCATTGCCAGTTGCCTGTGGATTGCCCTACATGATTCCCACCCATGCTCTCCATTGTCAATTACCTCTCAATTGCGCCTATTTGCCACCCTTGATTTCATCAGTAGTTACCCAAGTCTCATCACGATCCTCCTTAGAACCGCCTCCCAGACCACTTACCACCTTTAGATCTTTTCCAGGGTCCTTCTGCATATAAGTTCCATCTCATGTCCATGAAGAAGCTCAGATTGAATACAGCTCTGAGTCTGTCAAGCTGAGATTCTATCTGGTCCACTTGTCAATACAAGTGTCACGAATTTTTAAGCTCCTTAAGATTCAACTCAATGTGGTGAACCTTGAATAAACTTTGTTTTACTTTGACTGGAAGAAGTCTTGAGTATAATTCATTTGGCAGCACCTGGTATGTTGGTAGTTTGGGGTCCTGACCACTTCAAATCTCATGTGGTTCTCAGAGATCAACAGGGGTAGGGATATTCAGAAGAAAAACACTTTTGAGGGGGGAAAGGGTGAAAGGAGAGAAAGAATAGAATAAACAGGGATGGGGGAATAGGAAGGAGGGAAATGCAGTTAGCAATAGGAACTGTGAAAAAATTGAATCAAGATTAGTCTGATAAAGGCCTCATTTCTGCAACATAGAGAGAACTATGTCAAATTAATAAAAATAAGAGTTATTCCCCAAGTGAAAAGTAATCCTAAGATATAATCATTTTTCAGATGAAATAACTAATGTTGGCTACAGTCATATGAAAAAAAATTCTAACTCACTATTGATTGGAGAAATGCAAGTTAAACTAACTTTGAGGCATTACCTCAAAACTACTAGACAGAAAAGGTAAAAGACAAAAGTGGGAAGGGATGTGGGAAAATTGAGACATTAATATATTGTGAATTGATGAAATCATTTTATGGAGCAATTTGGAACTATGCAAAAAGGGGTATGAAACAATACATACTCCTTTCCATAGCAATATTACAACTAGGTCTATATTGCAAAAGAGATTGGAAACTGTGTTAGTAAGTCCCCCAACATATGCAGTGGAGCCTGCCATCACAGGTTCTGTTATCTGCTTTTCTAAAAGGAAAAGCAGCTTTTGAGGGATTAACAATCTCCTTTTAATCAAGTACATATATCATTCACTTAGTTCAGGAAATCAACAGACAGCTCTTCCAATCTGTCTATATAAGCAATACATATATCATAAATCAACACACTGGTCCAACTCTCTGACCACAGCTGCCAGAGAGGGAAATACAAACATCTAAAATTTTAAAGCCAGGGCTCCTTAGTGGCTTCCAGAGTCTCATCTGACACACAAAGCTTCTTCCAAATACTAAGCCCCAAAGCAAAACCCCACCCTCAGAGTATTTATACCTTGTTTAGAGCCAGAGGGCATCGCAAGTATTGAGAATCAGTTCCTCATTAACAAACGGTGTAGGCCCTCCTATAAATCCTCCCTAATCAAACTCCCTTTAATTGGCAGTCCTATTAATGGGTGGGGAAAATCTTTAATCACGTTAGCAATACAATACATGTAGCATTTCTAGTTAAAGTAACTCTAGTTTCTGTGCTTTACTCTTAATAAAGACTCTTGGTTGATAAAGGCAACATTAAATCAGAAGCATTTGATTATACTAAAACAAAAACAGCAAAAGGTCCTGCTTTGCTTGCCCTTACAGGAACAAAAGTACCTATATGTACAAAAATATTTAAAGCTGCTCTTTTCTTGGGGTAAAGAATTAGAAATTGAGGGGATGTACAGCAATTGGGGCATGGCTGAATAAGTGGTGGCATGCAATTGTGATAAGATACTATTGTACTCTAAGAAATAATGATCAGGATGCTCTCAGAAATACCTGAAAATGCTTTCATGGGCTAATGTGAAAGGAAAAGTACTGTGTACAAAGTAACAGAAATATTGTAAGATGATCAGCTGTGAATTATTTATCTATTCTCAACAATACAATGATCCATGACAACTCTGAAGGACTTAGAATGAAAAATGCATTCCGTTTCCATAGAAAGAGCTGGTGATGTCTGAATACAGATTGAAGCAACATTTTTTCAATGTCTTTATTTTCTTGAGTTTTTTTGTTTATGTTTTCTTTGACAACATGACAATTGCATGACTACAGTATACAGCATATATGGAATTGCTTGCCTTCTCAATGAGATGGGATGTGTACAGGGAAGAAGGGAGAGAATTTGGAACTCTAAGTTTTAAAAACATGTTTAAAAAGTTTTTACATGTAACTGAAACGACAAAACAAAACTAAATACTAAATAAAAACAAAAAATCATGAAGAGAAAAAAATATTGGAAAAGGTGTAAGAGAAGGCTGTATAATGTCACCTTATTTATTTAACTTATATGTAGACTGCATCACCCAAAATGTGTGACTAAATAGATCAAAAACTGAATTTAAAGGTGCTGGGAGAAATATAACCAATCCCAGATATACAGATAATATCACTCTGGTGGGTGAAAGTGAAGAATTAAGAACTTCTTGAGGGTCAAAAATGAAAGTGTAAAACATGGCTCGCAGATTGACATTATGAAACAAAAGAAACAAAACAACCTTAGTCTATGGCAAGAGGATCCATTATTTCCTGGCAATCAGAGAGAGAAGAAATGAAAACAGCCTCAGATTTTATATTCTTGGTCAAAAATCACTGCAGGTGGTGACTGAGGGCAGGAAATCAAAAGACGCTTGGTCCTTGGAAGGAAAGATATAGAAAATCTGGACAGCTCACTAAAAAGAAGAGGCAGTACCTTGCTCACAAAGACCAATATAGTCAAACTATGTTTTTGTTTGTTTTTCCTCTTTAGGAAGGTATGGCTATGGGAGTTGGAATATAAGGAAAGCAGAGTGCTGTGGAATCAACACTTTCTCACTGTAGTTTTAGAAAAGTCTTCTGAGAGTCTCTTGGGTTACAAGGGGATCAAATCAATTAATACTTAAAATCATTTAGGCTATTCACTGGAAGGTCAAATATTGTACCTGAAATTTAGATACTTTGGCCACATAATGATAAGACAGGACTCCTTGAAAAAGCCCCTGAGGTTGGAAAAGATTGAAAACAGAAGAAAAAGGGAATGGCAAAGGTTGAAATGGATAGATTGTGTGATGGGAACAATGAAAATGCACTTGGACAGATTTTGGGAGATATTGGAGAATAAAATGCCTGGCATTCACTCTTTCGTGGGATCACAAAGAGTCAGACATGACTGAATGAATGAAGGGAAAGCTTTCTAAATGGTACTTTGTAAAATATCCTTAGGAACTTGCTACCAAGGGGTGGTATATGATAGGACTAGTATTTTCTTGCCACAACTTTACTTGATCCCAGCTATCCTGTGACAATGTTCCACCCTTCTTCCATTCCCACTCCAGGGAGCCTAATTGCTTCTAGTTTCATTGATAAACCTTCTTAGTCACAAAAATATCAAAATTTGTATCTATCTCTGAAGATGTATAAGCTGACATGTATCCTCTAAAGAGACAACAAGTCTGATACTTTTCATCCCCTAGCAAAGATGACAAGACATGTGTCAGTGCAATAGAACAATGAGCATTCCTTAATTGTCAGAGTTGGGTAGTAACTAGCCTCTCATGGGTTCTAGCCCTTTCCCTTGATGTAACCAACCATATTGTCCTGACCTCCATGACGCTGTCTACCCAGTGATTATGTAATATTTAATATCTTCTTTCCTCTTTCCCATCACATTGTTACTCACTTCAAAATCTTAAGGGGACTTATATAAAACTGGGGGCCTTTTATGGATCATATTTTTTTCAAGGAGTACCATGGCCAAAAATTTATATCAAAAGCAAATAAAAAATAGCAATGTAACTTTGAGATGCATTGGGAATTCATATTAACTTTATTTATAGTTCCAGTTATTCCTTTCTTTATTGAGATCATATCTGAATAACTGGATTCATACCACAGCACCCCCTTTTAGGGCTGGACAGAACACACAAAGTAATATCCTCAATCCTTTGTATCTCTTTCTCCTTACTGCTGTTATTATCCCAGAAAATTTCCCAGAAAAATTGTTACTTTGTTTTCAGTGATTTTTCTGGTCTTTTTTCTCCTAATCCTAAGGTGTAATTCCTTGATGATTTTTAATTTACCTATGTTTTGCAAACTGCTTTTATATTACCTTAATCTAACCATTGTCTAGAATTTCTTCTGAGAAAATACAAATTTTACACTTGACTTTTTTTCACTACTGGTGAGATATTGTTTATATAGTGTCTGTTTACTATGCCACCAATATATTTATTGACTATGTAATAAAAAAATATTCCAATGGCAAATACAAAACACAAATTTCATTTCCTGACTAAAAAAAATCCAAACTAGTTTTAATTAATCTCGTTTTCTCTGACGTTACACTAATTTCATTTTTTCTCTATTTTTCTTATCATTCTTCCTTTTCATCCTCTGAATCCTCCTCTGTCTTCTACCACCCAATGATATAGACTTCCCAAGATTTCCAATAGCACTGGCTATTCATATAGTGTATAGTATAGAAAAGGCTGGAAAGGTAGGTGAGACAGACATTGTAATGCTTTGATATGCAGAGTAAAGTAATAAAAAATATTCTACTGGCAATTGAAAATCACTGAAGATTTCTTTTAAATCACATTATAGTATGATCAAAATAATCTGTCAGGGTTTGGTACGGACAGGTTGGATGTGAAGATAATGAGTTATGAACTGCGTAGAAGAAATTGGTGGACATTTGAAAACTACAGAATGATAGAATCTTAGCAAAATTTTAAATGATAATAGTGGGAAAAGAATGAAGAAAATGAAGGTGAGAAATCTTAAAAAAGAAATGATAATGTATAATATCTTATTGTTCTTTGATTTTCCAAAATCAATAACAATCTCTGGAGAAAAATTAATCTTAATAAATGTTTATTGATTAACTGACTACTTGAATATGGCAAGAGGTAATTAAAGGGTCTTTTGAACTAGCAAAATCAGGAAGAGTTATTTGAGAGAAAAGCTGTTGATTTCAGTTTTGGATATGGTGATTTTACAATGTTAGCAGAAAGAACATCCTTATAAAAAAATCTAATAAATTCTTGAAAATATGGGATTCATGAGAAACAGTTGATGAAGGAAATATGCCTGGTAGAGTAATCTGCATCAGGATGATAGTTTAAGTTGTAGGAATAGATATTTACTTAGTTGAGGACAACCATTTTAAGAAAGAAACTTTGGGGAATGTCAATATTTAGAGTTAAGGAGGGAGACTCAATAAATAAGCCTGATGAAGACTAATCAATATTCAGGAAAGGAATAATAGAAATGGGAACTAGGAATAATCGGGATAATAACAATGGGGATGATACAGAATCACCAAATAATGGAGTTGCAAGGGTAGGGGATCTACAAGAATACCAAATATTAAATATTTACTGATCAAGATATAATATTAGATGCATATTGTTGGCATAGCTCTGGTGTCAGCACTCTTTTCATTTAGATTTGACGTTGGGGTGAAATAAAATACTGACAAGTCATTGAACATTTACAGAAAGAGGTTTATTTTCACCGTCATAAAGATTATCAATAAGGATACAGTGGCTCTTGATTTCTCTAGATGTATCCTCCTTTATCTCCATAGGGAAACCAATCTTATCATCAGGGAAGGATACTAATGCTTTCATGATCTTCAGAAACATATTAAGTCCAAAAAAACTAGTATTCCATGTGGCTATGACTTTTTGATGTCCATCGATGATCACGCAGTAATCCAGAATTAATCAAGTCACAGAGACAGGTTTTTTCTAAACTTGCTTTATGTTGGCTGCAGGGCATGAGGGAAAAAAGCTTTGTCAGGGAAACTAAGACCAATAAATTCCTAAGGTGTTTTCTTTTAGATTTTCATTTCATTAGGTGGGAAGAACAAAAGACAAGTCATAGAAATGCTGGTCCTATCATACTGCACATACAAAACCTGTAAGAAAGCAGACCCTTCACTTGAGTTAGCATTCCTTTAGTTAAACACTAAAACTCTTCAATCTGGCAATAAGGCCAGATTGCATTTGGACAGAATATGTTGAGTAGAGTGTTGGGGAAGGAAAACAGACATCAAAGGCCTAAGAATTGTGTGAATTGTGACAACATTCAAATAGAATGGTAGTGAAAAGAAAGAAATGGATAAGAGGAAATAAGAGGTTAGTAGCTTGAAAGAGTATTAAGACTGGTGAAAGAATTGTGTGGTCATTGTCATTTTTTCTGTCTTCATTTCATTTCCTTTTTAAATTATTTTCAGTTTGGTTGCCTTTGTCGGGCCCCCGTACAGACTATGATAAAAGTGAGAGGATAACAGACACATTATTTACTCCTTCTTTATTCACATAGATATCTGAAATGTCTCAAGGGTAAAACCAAGGAAGGAATTATCACCTGTGGATTGAAAGATAGAAAAAACACAATGTCTTAATTCAATTTAGTGAGACCAACAGAATACTCTACAAAATGAGAGACTCAGTTTAGAATACTTGTTACTCAAGGTACTCTATACTTTGAGGGCAAACCAGCCACTGAGCTAATCTAGACATCCTGTCTTTTTTCTACATTTATTTATGTTTCAGTAAACTCTAGGTAAGTAAGCACTGTGTAGGAAGAATAGGAGAAAGCCCATTAAATATTTATTATGTTCATTCTCCTCATCTTTCACAGAAATTAGTTTATTGCATCATGTCATAATAAACCTCATGGAAGACTACTAATCAGTTTTTCCATGTAGCAAATTAAATGAAGGTTAAAGGTGAGGAGATTATTTTCCCACAGAGGTTTGACTCATACAAACCATTTCTCTCTGCTGTTTTAGAAGCTGCCAAGCGATCAATGTGTATAATGAAGAAGGGTTCTGTTTCCTACAATTATATCAATTTGAAAAATAGAAAATCAATCTACTAAAGAAACAAGAATGATAAATGAGTAGATGAGTAATCCAAAAGACAAAAATAGTATTATATATTCTCTCTTGGGTATTCATGTAGACATGTTCAATGAATTATTAACCAAAAAAGGAAGCTGCAAGGAAGAATAAGTTGAATTCACATTTATATTAAAATGCCATTGTGTTTGATAGCATTTTTATCTTTCATAAATTAAGCATTATTTGCTAGGTTTTGAAATACCAGAAAATAAAATATTATATTCTTCAAGGTTAAAACTATCATAGACTAAGTTTCATGACAACCATGCCCTGGCTACTGAGCTTTCATCATACCTTGTCAGGTCCCATGCATATGCTGGTACTTTCCAGGCATTTTCAATTCATGAATTTCAGCCTCTTCCTCAGAGGCAGTTTATGACACTGTGGAAGTAGTGCTGGGTCGAGACTCAGGAAGACCTGAGTCCATATCTGTTCTCAAATACTTGCCAGCTCTGTGAACTTGGGAAAGTCATTTAATCTCTCTTTGTCTTTTTCTTTAACTGTACATGAGTGTAAGAACAGCATATACCTTCCAAAGTTGTTAGGAATAAATGAAAAAAATATTTGTAAAAGGCATTTAGCACAAACCCTGACACATACTAGAGGAAATAAAAATATTTATTCCCTCTTTCTTTCTCTTTCTCCCCTTCACACAGATCTCAGATTTGGTACTTAGATTTCTGATTGATGATTTTGCATTTTATTTAGCCTGGGTCCAGGTCTACCACATGATTTCTTAATCATTTCCAAGTTATGTTACTGTTCACATACTCTCATCTGCCATTTCTAACTCTGGATTCATTATACATATTGTCTTCCCGTACTAGAAGATATTAAATGTTGTTTTAATCATTCTGCAATGCACATTATGATTATTTAACACTTCTATACATTCCTCTCAGATCTTCACTCTTCCGTGTGTGAGAAAAAATGACTTGTTCTCTACATTTTTTTATTTTAATTTTCATTTTCAACACACTTTATAACAGATAAAACAATTCAAACTTTTGGTCATGTGGTACTTCTTTTTAAAGCACTTACAATATCGACCACACAAAAAAAACCCAAACATTAACCAACTGAGACACAAATAATATTTATGTTGTTAACTTCACAAGCTCTTGACCTAATTGTCTCCACATTAGTACTAAGAATTTAAGGACTCTAACTTATTGTTGTTGGTCTAAAGTACTATGCCTAATAGCTTAATTTTAGACTTAACCTAGGATGTTCCCCTAACAATAATCTATAATTTAATAGATGTGGTATTAAGCTTACAAACCTTTTGACTATAGGAAATTGCCACCAAGAGTAGGGACATAGCAGGGATACAATATCTCCCCAACTTCATTTCAGTTCCACTCTTCACTTGCATTAAGTCAGGTTTAAAGTCTTACAGGTGTCAGTGAGGAAACTGAGTTCAGCCCAGGCTGCACAGCCACTCTCTCACCCTTCCCATGAGCTCACCTTTTGAACTTCATACCAGAATCTCACTGGCTTACTGGCATCATGGATTGGAGGCTCAGACCGCCTTTCTTGCTATCCATACCTGGAGTTAGACTCAGAAGAACAGTCACTTAATAGTCCCATAACATGTAAAAATGGCAAGTTCCAATATCCAGGTATCAAATATGATTATAATTTCACTTTGACTAAGGACCATCTTTTGAGGCAAGTCTTAAGTGGTTGACATGCCTTTCTATACACGTTCTAGTTCCTGATAAAATATAAATCATAAAATCAGATTTACCATTAAAACCTTAACTTTTCCATCAATACCAAATTTTACCCGAGGTTACCTTCCTCTAGGAAATTTAGACCAAAATTCTTTTCCCCATACTAAAGATGTCATTGATTTATTCACAGTAATTAATTCAGTCAATTGTTTTAATACTAATTGCTTTTACTTCACTTTGTAACATGCCCAATTTTTCTCTCCATCACTCCCCTCCCCCCACTTCCTAATACCTTGCATTATGATTACTCCTTTCCTCAATGTACCCTCCCTTCTGTCACACCCTACCCTTCCCTTATCCCCATCTTCTCTCTTTTCTTGTAGGGTAAGATAAATTTCTATACCCCATTCCCTGTAGTTCTTATTTTCCGATTATATGCAATAAAATTTCTCAATATGTTGGTTTGCAAAAGACTTCCATAATAGTCATGTTGTGTAATATTAATTATATTGACCTCTGCCCAACTGTATCCCCCCTTATTTTTTCCCCCACAATTGACCTTGCCCCTTCTTGAAAGTGTTTATTTCTGGTGACTCTCTTCTCCCATTTTCCCTCCCTTCTAACATTACCCTCACCCAACTTGTCACCTCCTCTCCTACTTTCCTGTGGTGTGATATAAATTTTCATATTAAATTTAGTGAACATGTTATTCCCTCCTTCAACCACATGTGGAGAGAGTAGCTTCATGTTTCCCTTCTCCCCTTCTCCCTTTTCTCCTCCAATGAACAAGATGTTTCTTATCTCTTTTTTGAGTTATAGCCTGCCTGTCTCCATTTATCACTTTTTCTTCCCGGTATTTTCCTCCTTCACCCCTTAATTTTTATTTTTATATTTTTCTGTGAATATGATCTCTTCTGATTCAACACACCCTGTACTGTCTGTTTACATATGTGTATGTGTGTGTGTATATGTACAATCTCTCCATCTACTCACATACTGAGAAAAGATTCAAGAGTTATAAATATTTTCTTTCCATGTAGTAATGTAAACAGTTGAACTTTAGAGAGTCTTTTATGATTTCCCTTTTCTGTTTACGTTTTCATGCTTCTCTTGATTCTTGTCTTGGGAAGTGAAAGTTTCTATACAGATATGGTCTTTTCCTCAATATGAGTGATTGGAAGTCCTGTATATCAGTGAAAGACCATTTATTTCCTTGAAGTATTATACTCAGATTTGCTGGGTAGGTGATTCTTGGTTTCAATCCCAGTTCCTCTCACCTCTGAAATATCCCATTCCAAGCCCTTCGAATCCCTTAATGTTGAAGCTGCCAGATCCTGTGTTATCCTGATTGTATTTCCACAATACACAAATTGCTTCTTTCTAGCTGCTTACAGTATTTTCTCCTTGATCTGGGAGCTCTGAAATTTTGCCACGGCATTCCTAGGAGTTTCTCTGTTAGGGTCTCTATCAGGAGTTAATGGGAGGATTCTTTCAATATTTATTTTACCCTCTGGATCTAGAATATCAGGGCAGTTTTCCTTGATAATTTCATGGAAGATAATGTCTTGACTTTTTTCCTGATCATGACTTTCAGATAGTCCTATAATTTTTAAGTTGCTTGTCCTGGATGTACTTTCCAGGTCACTTGTTTTTCCAATGAGATGTTTCACATTATCTTCTACTTTTTTTTCAAATTTTTAGTTTTGTTTACTAACTGCTTGGTTTAGCTCATAGTCATTCATTTCCCTGGACTCAATTCTCTCTTTCAAAAAATTATTTTGTTCAGTGAGCTTTTGAACCTTCTTCTCCATTTGGCTAATTCTGCTTTTTAAAACCTCCTTCTCCCAATTGACTTTTTAGACCTCTTTTTTTCCAGTTCAGTTAGCCTCTTTTTAAAGCTGTTATTTTCCTCAGCATTTTTTGGTTTTCCTTTAGTAAGCTACTAACTTGTTTTTTAAGTTCTTCTATTGCCTGAGCCCATATTTAGTTCCCTTTGGAGGCCTGGAAGGCAGAGGCCTTGACTTTCTCTGACAGTATGCCTTGTTCTTCCTCATCTGAAAGGATGTGGGGAGACACCTGTTCCCTAAGAAAGTAATCCTCTATGGTCTTATTTTTTTTCTCTTTTGAGGGCATTTTCCCAGCCAGTTACTTGACTTCTCATTTTCCTCTCTAATACCACCTCGACTCCAGTTCCACCAAGCCAGTACTGGGGGCTGAGATTCAGATGAGCTGTTCCAAACCCTCAAAGGCTTTAGGTGGGGACAGGGCTGCTATTCACTGTGAGATTAAGATTAGCTGCTCAGGTGGGGGCAGGGCAATCAGTTCCCTCAGTAGGTTTGTGAAGAGACCTTCAACAATGGATGCTGGCTACCGCCTGCTTTGGGAACTCTGTCTGCTGCTACCTCTACTGCTGCCACCTGAGGAGGCCTGAGTTATGGCGACACCCTGCTCCCATCTAGGCTAACTGAAAAGATCCTCTCACTGACCTTTGGCGCCTATGCATTGAGGGATATACACTGCCACTGGAGATTCTGTCCCTGAAGCCTGCTCGGATCTGTTCTTCTCAGTGCCATTGCCAAGGCTGTACTGGGCTCTGCTCCGTGTCAGGTGAGACAGAACTTTGCCGTTGGTCTTTCAGGTCCCTCTGGGCTAGAAACCTCCTCCACTCCATTGTTCAGTGACTTCTGCTGCTCTAGAATTTGTTGAGAGTTCTTCTTTACAGTTATTTTATGGGCTGTGGGGTAACAGCTACTGTATGTGTGTCTTTCTACTCTGCCATTTTTGCTCCACCTCTTGAATATAAGATTCTTTAGGGTAGGAACCATCAAACTTCTTTGTGTTTTTATCCTCAACAATTAGTGCAATTCCTAATATATTCTGAATACTTTTTAAATATCTCTGTATCCATATGGTTATATCTATATATGAACATATCACATTTATATAGATAGTAATTTAAAGTTTAGAAAGCACTTTTCTTAAAATAATACTGTGAGGGCAGTCATGTCTGTATTCTAGATGAGTATATAAACTCAGAGGGCTTAAGTGATCCATTCATGGAGAAATAGTGAATTTATATTCTTCTGGTTTTTTTTTTCCTTAAATGTTAAATTTGGCAGTCGTCTATCTATGTATGTCTATCTAGGTAGCATCTGTCTATCTGTCTTTCTTTATATCATCTGTGATGCAGCAGATAGAGCAGCACTGCAGGAGTCAGGAGGACCTGAGTTCAAATCTCACCTCAGACACTTGACACTCACTAGCTTTGTGGCCTTGGGGAAGTCTCTTAACCCCAATTGCCTCATCCTGGGTCATCTCCAGTCATCCTGATGCATATATGGTCAGTGAATTCAGATGACTCTGGAGTATAAGTTTGGCTGGTGATCTGCACAGCCCTCCCTCACTTGCAACAAAGTTAAGTGCAAGTCATGTCATTATTTCTCTGACGGCATGGTCTTCTTCAGCAACAAAGGACAAGCACACACATCTATCTACTTTTTCTTTGCTTACTTGCTTTACTAGGTTATTTACTCATCTATTTATTTAGCCCAAAATAGTTATGCTTTCTGCCAAGAACATAGAGAAGATGCTGTCAGCATCAATGAAGTGAATACTTCCAAAAGAATGTTTGAAATTTTCATTCTTTAAAGCAAACATGAAGCATCTTTCGTGAATATTGGAAAATTTTCATGGTTACTCATAATAAAATATTTTAATTTTATAGTGTTATTTCAGTCTGCCTTAGAGTATGAGTAGCCAAAATAAAGGTGCAGGTGAAGAGCTACGTTTCATTTGTAAAATGAGATCCATCTGCCTTCCATTGGGGAGATAACCTTTATTCCCATTTGATTTATCTGATACTTTACATTATCAGACTTAAGGTGGTAGGCTCCCAGTGAAAGTCAGATGAATTCTCAAATTATTTTAAATAAATTTTGTAGCCTTGAGGTACTGTCTTTACCTCTCTTTGTAAACTTGTCTTCTCTGCATTAATTTTGTGGTGACTGACCACTTTGATAATTTGTCACTTCAGCAATGTTTATTAAAATGAACATATCCCCCAAGATGTCAGCCAGAGTTAAAGAAAATTAAAGAAAATATATTAAAAAGCATTTTCTCATAAGAAGTAAACGGAAATAAAGAAATTAATCATCATGATGAACCTTTTCTAGGAAATAAAAAAAATAATTCAGTTTCAGTTTAAAAAAGAGTATTGTAAATCAAAGTTATTTTCAACATATCCCTTGTAAATAAACATACATCACAACTAAGGACTCAAATGCACTACATGAATCTTAGCGATAACAATAAGAACATTTGCGGACAAACTTTGCACATGTGTATTCCCATTTCTGAATACACTCCTTTTTCTTCCTCTCATATGATTCTTTAGCTGTTTAGAACACTGACCTCCTCCAAAAAACCCCATCTGGAACTCACCTATTACTAGTGTTCTTCATGTTTAAATGATTTTGTGTAATTCTGAATATCCTGTGGTTTTACGTATCTGTGTAAACATTGTCTTCCCTCCCCTTGCCCTCCTTGCAGGACCCTCCCCACAGGAAAATGTAACCTTCTGGAGGGAAAGGAAAGTTCATTTTTGTTTTTGATTTGAGCATGCAACACTAAGTCTAGAGCATAATAGAACTTTTTTAAAAATGAAATCAATGATTAAAACAGGAAGAGTAATGATTATTTTATTTTTTTTCTAAATTAACTGTTTCTGTAATCACTGGTTCACCTAGTAATTCTCTTAACCCATTAATCCTTTACATATTTAACTAAGATAAATTTAGTATATCATTCATCAATGCTTTCCACATGCTATCCTACAACTGACAGTGAAGTCTTTTAACTGCGATTTTTTCACATTTCTTATGAATAATACGATGATTTCAGAATTCTTTAGACATTTATATTCTATGACAAATGCAACAATCCTGTCTTTTTTACCTTATAAAGAGTGATAGTTTCAAACAACACCTATAAATACTGCATTCTTTATAAGCAGATTTAAAACTCTTCAAATATTTCTATGTAATCATAATTATAGTTTCCAATATACTCATGACTCTGATCTGTTTTGCAAAGAAATTTCTACCTCAAAACATCAATATTTATTTTGTGATTTGGGGGATGCTGTGACTCTCATTTTTACATTGTACTCTTCATGTATATCTATATGAATTTCAAACCTACATTTTAAAACTATATATGCATATACATATGTGAATATATAACATATATAAATATATATAGACACACTCATATATGTATGTATGTACACATGAATACATATACACATATGATAAACATTCTTTGTTTCTCACATTTCCATTTCTCACCTTTAAGACATTTTCTTTCTTAAAAAACATTCTCTGAGTTTGCTTGTCTATAGATAGTCATTGAATGGCTGCAGTTTTAAGGTTTCTAAAGATTTATTTAGTTTCTTAATTATAAAAAGAAATGAAAAAGTAACATTTATTTTGAAGTTTAAATAGGCTAAAATCAATCTTCAATCATCTGGCAACAAACGCATCATTCAGTTTTTAAAACCAATTTTACTTATGTCAAAATTCCCAGTAGTGTTTTGATTTTTAAAGAAGTACTCGATGTTTACCTTCTTATCTTTCAGGTTTTTGATTTCCCAGACGGATTTCGAGGCCCTGACGCCCTCCTGCCCTCCAGGCTCCTCTGGGCTTTGGTGGTGGGAATGCTGCCCTCTGAGGGGAGCCGGGTAGTGGCATCTATATGCCTTTTCTCCCGAGACAGAGAGAGACAGAGACAGACACAGACACAGAGACAGAGAAAGACACAGAGACATAGAGACAGAGAGAGACAGAGACACAGAGACTGAGACAGGTCATATAAGTCCTTCCAGCCCTCTCTGAAGTCTTCTTGTTCATCATTTCTTATGGCACAATAGTACTCCATTACATTCATATACCATAATTTATTCAGCCATTCCCCAATTGATGGACATCCCCTTGACTTCCAGTTTTTGGCAACTACATAGAGTGCTGCTATAAATATTTTTGTACATGTGGGACCCTTTCCCATTTTTATGATCTCTTGGGGATATAGTCCTAGTAGCGATATTGCTGGGTCAAAGGGTATACACATTTTTGTAACCCTTTGGGCATAGTTCCAAATTGCTCTCCAGAGTGGTTGGATGCGCTCGCAGTTCCACCAACAATGAATTAGTGTTCCAACTCTCTCACATCCTTTCCAGCATTTATCATTTTCTTGTTCTGTCATGTTTGCCAATCTTATAGGTGTGATGTGGTACCTCAGAGTTGTTTTGATTTGCATCTCTGTAATCAACAGTGATTTAGAGCATTTTTTCATATGATTATAGATATCTTTAATTTCTTCTTCCGAAAATTGCCTGTTCATATCCTTTGACCATTTATCAATTGGGGAATGACTTGTATGATTATACATTAGAGTCAGTTCTCTATATATTCTGGAAATGAGGCCTTTATCCCCCAGCTTAGCTGTAAAAATTCTTTCCCAATTTACTACATCTCTCCGGATTTTGGTTGCATTGGGTTTGGTTGTGCAAAAACTTCTCAGTTTAATGTAATCAAAATTATCCATTTTGCATTTCATAATGCTTTCTGCCTCTTCTTTAGTAAAAAATTCTTCCCTTCTCCATAAATCTGATAAATATACTATTCCTTGCTTCTCCAGTTTATTCATGGTATCAATCTTTATACCTAAATCATGTACCCATTTGGACTTTATTCTTGTGTGCGGTGTCAGGTATGGGTCTATGCCTAATTTCCGCCACACTGTTATCCAGTTTTCCCAGCAATTTTTGTCAAACAGTGAATTCTTATCCCAGAAGCTGGGGTCCTTGGGTTTATCAAAAAGAAGGTTGCTATATTCCTTGCCTACTGCGTCTTGAGTGCCAAGTCTGACATTGCCCATCTTTAAGATTGGGATGTTAGCTGATCTTTTCCAATCCAGTGGTCACTGATAAGGTTTCCAAATTTGCTGGCTTATTGATTGAAGCACTTTAATAGACTCATCTTCAGGCTTTTAAATAGCTCAGGTAGAATTCTGTCACTTCCACTTACTATTAGCAATGCTTCCTAAGTAACACTTGACTTCATTCTACAAAATATCTGCCTCTAGATCAGTAACAATATCATTATTGCTATAGATAGTACAAAAATCTTCTATAGTTCTTGTATATATTCTTGACACTTCTTAATTTGTTGCTATCTGCTAAATCCCTATTTTTTTTATTTTATCACATCCATTTTTGGATGAAACTTTCCCTTGTTATCTTTAGTTTTCTTGAAGAATTTTTTCTTTCCCATTCTATTGTTTTCTTCTAGTTATTTGCATTGCCCATTTAAGATACCTTTATTTCTCCTTGTTACTGTCAGAAATTCTGCATTCAGTGCTATATCTTTCTATGTTGCCTTTGTCTTTTCCTGTACTTCTTTCCTTAGCTATTTGTAAAGCCTCATCAGACAGCTATTTTGTTTCTTATTCTTTTGTTTGTTTTGGAAATATTTTTCATTCGTGCCTCCTGTATAATTTAGTGAATTTCTGTTCATAGTTCTTCAGTGACACTATCTATCATATCTAATCCCTTAAATCTCTTTATCACTTCCATTTCATATTCATAAGAGATATTAAGTCATAACTGTATGATCTGGCAGTTTTCCCTACTTTCTTCAATTTAAGACTCAGTTGTTGAATAAGAAGGTCATTATATGAGCCACATTCAGTTCCATGTTTCTTTTCTTTAACTCACTGTATACAGCTTCTCCATCTTTGTCTGAAAAGTATATAATCAATCTAATTTTCATATTAGCCATCTGGTGAGGTTCATGTGTAGAGGCATCTTTTGGGTTGTGAACAAAAAAGTATTTTCCATGATTAATAAATTATCTTGATAAACTGCTGTCAGTATCTTCCCCACTTTATTTTGTACTGTCAGGCCAATCTTACCTGGTATTCTGATTATCTTTTGATTTCCTACTTTACCATTCCAATCCCTTACGATGAATGTGACATCTTTTGGGGCGTTACTTCTAGCAGATGTTGTATGGGACTGAGAAATTTTGGCCTCTTATTTGGAGCAGGGACTTGTATTAATGTATTGTTGAATGGTTTGATTTGATTTGGTTTGATTGCAATTTTTTACTTTTTACCCCAATACTGCTTTTGTGTTCACCATTTTAAGGACAACTAGGGCTATTCCATTTCTTCTAAGGGATTATTGCACAGAGTAGTAGTATATATAATAATCACCTGAATTAAATTCACACATTCCCCCCTATTTAAGTTCACTGACAACCAAGATGTCAATGGTCAATATTTCTGTCTCCTGTTTGACCAAAATTAGCTTGTCTTGGCTGACAGATTTTTCAGTCAAATTTCCTATGTAATATTGATATTTGCAGCATTGGATTTTCCTTTCATCGCCAGAATACTCTGCAGCAGAGCTTCCTTTCATCTTTACACCAGTTGCTTCACTAGTAGTGGAGTTTATTTAGTTGTCCTCAGCTCTTCTCCAAAAGCATGTTGGACACCTTCTGACCTGAGGGGCTCATCTTTCAATGTAATATCGTTTATAATTTTAATACTGTCTATGGGGTTTTCTTGGCTTATATATTTGAGTGGTTTGTCTCTTCCTTCTCTAGTGACCTCTCCTAAAACACTGCCTTGCTGTGATGTATAAGCTCACATAGCTGAATGAACCTTTGGTCTATGCCATGAAGGGTTACCCAAGATGGACAGATCGTAGTCAAAAGTATTTAAAAAATGTAACCAATTGGAGAAGAAAACAGCAAACTACTCCATTATATTTACCAGGTAAACCTCATATACATTAAAACTAATAAATTAAATCATGTGTATATACCCATACATATATATGTATGTGTATATATATATATATATATACACACACATATATATACATACATGCATGTGGATACATATATACACATATATGTGCATATATATGCATATACATGGGAATTAATTAATTAATATTTATTTTAAAAACTTCTATATATCCTCTGCTTTTCTAGACACTGTATATACAATAAAAAAGAAAAAAGGAAGGAAATAAGGAAAGGAGCAAGAATTCCTACTTGTTTCAAGAAATTTACATTCTAATGGATAGATATATCAGATACAAATATTAAATGTAATTTAAAAATGTTGTTGTAGTAGGGAATTGTACAATGCATGTAAATACAATGACATTGAGTAAGGAAGCTACTAGAAATTAGGGTTGTTAGGAAAGATCTCTTGAGGAAGAAACATTCATTGAATTGTACAGAAAGAAACGTCCTTTATCAGAAAGCTACAAGGTGGGAATACATTGTAAGCAGGTGGAATGCATCATACAAGAGACTTAATGATGGAAGACATGATGTTATATGTGTAAGGAACAAAAGTAAGCTTGGTGGGATCAAAAAATGTGGGTATGCTAGTAAAGCACAATGAGCCTAGAATGATAACTGAGAATCAGATTGGGAAGAATTTTAAAAACTACCAGGATTTTTTATTTGATCTTAGAGGGGAAAGGAAGGTAATGAGTTTGAATGGGAATGAAAATCAGTGTCAAATACATAGCTAATTACGTCAACAAGCATTTATGAAGCACTTCCATTGTGCCATTCAC
The DNA here is from genome assembly GCF_028372415.1 of Notamacropus eugenii. Classification (NCBI taxonomy): domain Eukaryota; kingdom Metazoa; phylum Chordata; class Mammalia; order Diprotodontia; family Macropodidae; genus Notamacropus; species Notamacropus eugenii. Next base: position 135,202,170 of record NC_092873.1, on the reverse strand, counting down.
TGTGCTAAGCACTCTGTTGAAAGAAAAATGCTGTAATAGCCACATATATGATATGAGAGATTATAAGGAGAGTAGGAGGTGGTTAAAAGAAAATATCAGAAGTGCAGTCACTGGGAACTGAAATAAATTGGTAGGAATTTGATCACTGAGTAGAGCTCAGACACAAGAGATGTCGTGAAGGTAAGAATGACAAATTTTGTCAGCCATTTGGATACATAGGAAGGAGAGTAAAAAGTAAGGGATAAGAGAGATGCTATGAACTTTGAAGATTTCGAGGTCAACAATGGCTTTAAAAGAAATTGCTAAATTTGGAATTGATTGGAGGGAACTATAAATTCAATTTTGGACACATTGAGTTTGATATGCATCTAAATATTTTTACATGTTCAGTAGATAATCGAAGATGTGGGACTAGAGCACAGAGAAGAAATTTGTGCTGAATCTATATCTTTGTGAGTTGTACGTCAAGATCTTAGTTAAAATAATCGTGATTAATGAGGTTGTCAAGATAGATTTTAGGTAGAGAAAAGAAAACAAAATCTTGGAAGAGTATCACAAAGAATTTTTATTTAAAAATCAGGAAACTTATTATGGATGATAAGCCATGCAAGAACACGAAAAAGTAGTAACCAGTCAAGTAACTAAAGAAACAGAAGAAAGATGCATCACAAAATGCTAGAAAAGTGAGATTATATACTAAGAGAGAGTGGTCAACAGTGCAAAATATAGTAGATAAATTGAAAACCATGAAGACTTAGCCATTAAAATGATGGATAAGTTTGTAGAGAACACTATTAGTTGAGTTATCGGATCATAATCAAGGATGGGGAAATTTAAATAAAACAACCTAGTGTATCCCAGAAAAACTCACAGGGAGACTTAGAGCCGTGAGGCTAAGAGGCACACCATCAGATCATTGGAGGAGAATTAAGAAGACTTAAATGTACTCTATAACTCTCTTGCATTTATATATATGTAACCACTTAGAAAATGAAAGAGGTATTGGGAAAAGACTTAGAGCATAACTTGGAGTGATATCCTTTTATCTGTCCAGGGCTTTCTCAGTTCTCATGTGGCATTCTGGGATTGGGATCGACTTACTGTGTAAATAATCTCAAATAAAAACAGAGGACTTAAAGAGGACTGATAGACATAAAATTAACTGCTCTCAAGGAGGTAAGTTTAATATATAATTATATGTGAAAGAAGACAACCTACAATAGAGCCTCTAAGTCTATCTTGTTACCTGAAACCTATGTTTAACAGGAATTTTTAAAAAGCAGAGGAATAATGCATTGACTTTTGTTATTTACAATTAACTTTGGAGAAAAACTATCCATCAGACTTTGACAGAAGAACAAAGAAGGAAAATATTTGTAAAGGAGCTCTGGTATATATATGTATGTATATGTATATATGTACATATATACATATATACATGTATGTGTGTGTACATATTAATTGTGATTCATTTATGTTGTTATTTGTTTCAGTGTTCTGCAGTCACTAACATATATCTTAGGTTTTTTCTCCTCCCTCCCTGAAACAGCATGCAATTTTATATAGATTCTACACATACATTCCTATTGAATACATTTTCACCTTAGTCATGATGCATACCAGAATTAAAATGAATGGCAGAAATCATAAAGCAAACCAAAATATAATACAAAAGAAAATAATCTGCTACTTTCTGGGAACAAATTCCATAGTTCTTTCTCTGGATGTGGAAGGTATTTTACCTTAAGATACTGTTGTGAATTTTTTTAAGTCCTTGCCTTGCAAAGAAGTACGAAGTCTACCAGAAACAATCCTCACACACAGTGGCTGTTTCTGTGTACAAAGTTCTCCTGGTTCTGCTCCTTTCACTCAGCATCATTTCAAATAAGTCTTTCCAGACCTCTCTAAAGTCATCCTCTTCATCATTTCTTATCGCAAAATAATAGTGTTCCATTACATTCATATAGCATAATTTATTCGGCCATTCCCCAAATGATGGACATCCCCCTGAATTCCAGTTTTCAGCCACTACAAAGAGAGCTGACACAAATATTTTGCACAAGTGGGAATGTCCAGAATAGTTGGATCAGCTCACACATCCACCAACAATGAATTAGTCTTCCAACTTTACCATATCTTCTCCAAAATTTTTCATCTTCCTTTTTAATCATGTTAACCAATCTGATAGGTGTGATATGGTATCTCAGAGTTGTTTTGATTTACATCTCTCTAATCAATAGTGATTTAGGGCATTTTTTCGTATGACTATAGATAGCTTTAATTTCTTCCTCCTCAAACTGCCTGTTCATATCCTTTGACCATTTTTTCAGTTGGGGAATGACTTGTATTCCTGTACATTTGCCTCAGTTCACTATATAGTTTAGAAATGAGGCCTTTATCACAGACACTAGCTGCAAGAATTCTTTCCCAGTTTTCTGCTTTCCTCCTAATCTTCATTGCATTGGGTTGGTTGTGCAAAAGCTATTCAATTTAATGTAATCAAAATTATCCATTTTGCACTTTATAATGGTTTCTGTGCCTTTACTTCAAAACGCTTACCTTCCCAATAAATCTGAGAAATACACTGTTCATTGCTCCACTAATTTGTTTAAAGAATCAATCTTTATACCTAGATCATATACCCATTTGGACTTCATTCTTGTGCATGGTGTCATGCATCTGTCTATGATTAGTTTATGGCACACGGTTATTCAGTTTTCCCAGCAATTTTTTTGTTGAACAGTGAGTACTTATCCCAGAAACTGGGGTCCATGAGTTTATCAAAGAATAAACGGCTCTATTGATTGACTACTATGTCTTGTATACCTAACATATTCCACTGGTCTACCCTTCCAAACCTTAGCCAGAAGTGGTTTTGATAATTTCTGCTTTGTAATACAATTTGAGATCTCATAGAGCTAGGCCACCTTCCCAACATTTCTTTTCATCTCTAGATATTCTGGACCTGTTGCTCTTCCAGATGAGTATTGATATTATTTTGCAACCTCTACAAAATACTTATCTGATAGTTTGAATGGTATGGCACTGCATAAGCAAATTAATTTAGGTAGAATTGTCATATTTATTATTTTGGTTTGGTTAATGCATATTTGTGGGAAAAGTTTTTTTCTAATTGGGTTCATACAGTACCTGGGGTTTTTTTGGCAGGTAGGCTCCCAAATGCTTTGTAGAGTCTATCCTACCTTTAAATGGAATTTCTCTGTCTATCTCTTGCTATTGAATTTTGTTAGTAATATATGAAAATGTAGACAATTTGTGCAGGTTTATTTTGCAAGCTACAACTACTCCAAAGTTATTTATTATTTCAAATAGAATTTTACTTGATTCTTTGGGATTCTGTAAGTATATCACCATATCACCTGCAAAGACTGATAACGTAGTTTCATCTTTGCTTCTTCTAATTCCTTCAATTTAGTTTTCTTCTCTTATTGCTGAGTTAAAATTTCTAGTACCATATTGAATAATGGATATTCTAATGAACATCCTTGTTTCACCTCTGATCTTATTGGGGATCTAGCTTATCCCCACTGCATATAATGATTGTTTTAATACTACTTTTATTTATTTTTAGTATTCTACAATCACGGTCATTAAACTTAGATTTTCCCTCCCTACGTACCCCCACAATCCCACTCCCTCCATGAGACGTCATACAATTCTACATAGGATCTACACATACATTCCTATGGAATACATTTTCACTATAGTCATGCTGTGTAGAAGAACTAACATAAATGGGAGAAATCATATAACAAACCAAAACATTAAACACACACACACACACACACACACACACACACACACACACATGATCTGCTACATTCTGAGATTGAAGTCCATAGTTCTTTCTCTGGATGTGGAAGGCATTTTGCCTTAGAAGATCATTGGGAATATTTTGAAGATTCAAGTCTACCAGAAAAAAAACTCTTGCACACTGTGGTCGTTGCTGTGCACAAAGTTCTCCTGCTTCTGCTCCTGTCGCTCAGTATCAGATCATATAAGTCTTTCCAGGCCTCTCTGAAGTCCTCTTCTTCATCATTTCTTATAGTGCAATAGTATTCTATTACATTCATATACCATAATTTATTCAGCCATTACCCAATTGATGGGCATCCCCTCGATTTCCAGTTCTTGGACACCACAAAGAGTGCTGCTAGAAATATTTTTGTACATGTGGGACCCTTTCTCATTTTTATGACCTCTTGGGCTTACAGTCCTAGAAGTGATACTGCTAGGTCAAAGGGTATGCACATTTTTGTAGCCCTTTGGGCACAGTTCCAAATCACTCTCCAGAATGATTGGATGAACTCACAGCTCCACCAACAATGAATTAGTGTTCCAACTTCACCACATCCTCTCCAACATTTATCATTTTCCTGTTCTGTCATGTTTGCCAATCTGATAATTGTGACGTGGTACCTCAGAGTTGTTTTGAATTGCATCTCTCTAGTCAAAAGTGATTTAGAGCATTTTTATATAATAATAGATATCTTTAATTTCTTCTTCTGAAAATTGCCTGTTCATATCCTTTTACCATTTATCAATCGGAGAATGACTTGTATTTTTATACATTTAACTCGGTTCTCCATATATTCTAGAAATGAGGCCTTTATCCACGAGATTACCTGCAAAAATTCTTTCCCAATTTACTACATCCCTCCGAATTTTCATTGCATTGGATTTGGTTGCACAAAACCTTTTCAGTTTAATGTAATCAAAATTCTCCATCTTGCATTTCATAATGCTTTCTATCTCTTCTTTAGTCAACAATTCTTCCCTTTTCCATAAATCTGATAAATACACTATTCCTTACTCCTCCAGTTTGTCCATGACGTCAGTCTTTATACATAGATGGTGTACCAATTTGTACTTTCTTGTGTACGATATCAGGCATTGGTCTATGCCTACTTTCTGCCACACTGTTATCCAGTTTTGCCAGTAATTTTTGTCCAACAGTGAGTTATTATCCCAGATGCTGAGGTCCTTGGGTTTATCAAACAGGAGACTGCTATATTCATTGTCTACTGTCTCTTGAGTATCTAGCGTATTTCACTTGTCTACCCTTTTGTTTTTTAGTCAGCTCCAAGTGGTTTTGGTAACTGCTGCTTTACAATACAATTTGAGATCTGGTAGCACTGGGCCACCTTCCCTAGCATTTATGTTCATTAGTTCCGTTGATATTCTGCACCTTTTGTTCTTCCAGATGAATTTTGATATTATTTTATCCAGCTCTAGAAAATAATTATCTGATTGTTTAACTGGTATGGCCCTAAATAAGTAAATTAATTTAGATAGAATTATCATTTATATTATATTGGACTGGCCTACCTATAAACAACTGATTTTTTCCCATTTACTTAGATGACTTTATCTGGGCAAAAAGTGTCTTGTAATTGTGTTCATGTAGTCCCTGAGTTTGTTTTGGCAGGTAAGCTCCAAAATATTTTATACTGCCTACTCTAGCTTTAAATGGGGTTTCTCTTTCTATCTCTTTCTGTTGGACTTTGATACTAATATACAGAAATACAGAAGATTTGTGCAAGTTTATATTGTAATCTGCAACTTTGCCAAAATTGTTTATTATTTCAAGTAGTTTTTCAATTGAATCTCTTGGATTCTCTAAGTATATCATCATATCATCTCTAAGAGTGATAACTTAGTTTCTTCTTTGCTTGTTCTTATTCTTTCAGTTTCTTTATCTCTGCTTATTGCTGCAGCTAACATTTCTAGCACCATATTGAATAATAGTAGTGATAATGAACATCCTTGTTTCACCCTGATCTTATTGGAAATGTATCTAGCTTAACTCCATTGCATATAATGCTTGCTGAATGTTTTCGGTAGACACTGCTTATTATTTTATGGAAAGTTCCCTTTATTCCTATGTTCTCCAGCGTTTTTAATAGGAATGGGTGTTATATTTTGTCGAAAGCTTTTTCTGCATCTATTGAGTTAATCATGTGGTTTCTGTTAGTTTTGTTGTTGATATGATCAATAATGCTAATAGTTTTCCTAGTATTGAAACAGCCCTGCATTCCTGGTATGAATCCTACCTGATCATAATGTATTATTCTCATGATAAGATGCTGTATTCGTTTTGCTAAAATCTTATTTAAAATTTTTGCATCTATATTCATTAGAGGAATTGGTCTATAATTTCCTTTCTCTGTTTCGTCTCTTCCTGGTTTAGGTATCAAACCATATTTCTATCATAAAAAAATTTGGAGGACTCCTCCAATTTTCAAAAATAGTCTATATAGTATTGAAATTAACTGTTCTTTAAATATTTGGTAGAATTCACTTGTACATCCTTCCGGGTCTGGAGATTTTCCCTAGGGAATTCATTGATTACTTGATCAATTTCTTTGTCTGAAATGAAGTTGTTTAAGTATTCAACTTCCTCTTCTGTCAATCTGGGCAATTTGCATTTTTTAAAATACTCATCCATCACATTTAGATTGTCGAATTTAGGGGCATAATGCTGGGCAAAGTAAATTCTAATTATTGTTTTAATTTCCTCCTCATTGTAGGTGAGTTCACCCCTTTCATTTTTGATATTAATAATTTGACTTTCTCCTTTCTTTTTTTAATCAAATTGACCAAAGGTTAATCAACTTTATTAGTCTTTTCATGAAACCAAATGTTGGTTTTATTTATTCATTCACTAGTTTTCTTAATTTCAATTTTATTAATCTCTCCTTTGTTTTTCAGTGTTTCTAATTTGGTATTTACTTGGGAATTTTCAATTTCTTCTTTTTGTAGCTTTTTCAGCTACATGCCCAAGTCATTCATCTCCTCTTTCTCTATTTTATTTATGTAGTCATTCAAAGATATAAAACTTCCCCTAGGAACTGCTTTTGCAGTATCCCATAAGATTTTGTAGGTTGGCTCATTATTGTCATTCTCTTGAAAGAAATTACTGCTTGTTTCTACGATTTGTGGTTAAACCTACTCCTTCTTTAGGATTAGAATATTTAGTTTCCAACTGATTTTTGCTTTATCTTTTCATCACTGTTTATTACATATAATTTTTTTACATTATGATCTGAGAAGGATGCATTGACTATCTCTGCCTTTCTGAACTAGTTTGTGAGGTTTTTGCGTCCTAGTACATGGTCAATTTTTGAATATGTGCCATGTACTGCTGAGAAAAAGGTATATTCCTTTCTATTTCCATTCAATTTTCTCCCGAGATCTATGATATCTACCTTATCCAGAGTTTTATTTACCTTCTTAACCTCTTTCTTGTTTATTTTGAGGTTAGATTTATCAGGTTAAGAGAGGGAGAGACTGAGGTTCCCCATTAGTATAGTTTTTCTGTTTATTTCTTCCTTCAACTCCCTCAATCTCTCCTCTAACAATTTGGATGACATACCACTTGGAGCCCACATGTTTAGTAATGATATTACTTCATTTTCTATGGTGCCTTTTAGCAAAATATAGTTTCCTTCCTTATCTCTTTTGATTAGATCTATTTGTGTTTTTGCTTTGTCTGAGATTAGCATTGCAACCCCTCCTTTTCTTACATCAACTGAAGTAAAATATATACTGCTCCAACTTTTTACCTTAACCCTGTATTCATCCCTTCGTTTCAAATGTGTTTCCTGCAAACAACATATTGTTGGATTATGGCTTTTAATCCACTCTGCTATCCATCTCCGTTTTATGGGAGAGTTTATTCCATTCACATTCACAGTTATGATTACAAACTATGTATTTCCCTCCATCCTCTTTCCCACTGTTTGTGCTTTTAGTTCTCCCATCTCCCTTCCCCTCCTCAATAGTTTTCAATTTTCCCCACCACCTCCTGCAGCCTTTCCAGCCTTCTTTTAACCCCCCTCCCTTTTACCTCACTTTACCCTTACTACTTCTTCCCTTCCCTTAGCTTCCCCTCCGCTTTCTTCTCCCTTCACCTACTACTGACTATAGAGCTAGTTAGAAATATATACTTAATTAAGTTTATTCTTCCCTCCTTTAAACAAATCAGATGGGAGTATCTCTCAAACAATGTTCATCTCCCTCCCCTCTTTCTCTCTACTATAATTTTGTACTTCTTCCTGTGATGTAGTTTACCATTTTCTGCTTCCTCCTTTTCACACCTCCTTTTGCAATCCATTTGCATGCTTATATAATATTTTTTATCATCACATCATTTACTTTTTACCCTTTCCCTCTATGTATATCCCTTTTATATTTCATAGTAGATGTACAATTCTCAAGATTAACAGGTATTATCTTCCTTTATAGGGAGATAAACAGTTTGCCCAAAGTGAGTAACAAGTTTAATTTGTTTTTTTTTCCTCCTGTTTACCTTTTATGCCTCTTTTGAGACCTGTGTTTGAAGATCTAATATTCTCTTAAGTTCTAGCATTTTTATCAGGAAGGCCTGGAAACCCCTTACTTCACTGAATGACCATCTCCTTTCCTGAAACATTATGATGATCTTTGCTGGGCAAGTGATCCTTGATTGTAGTCCAAGCTCCTTTGCCTTGCTGAATATTATATTCCAATTTCTTTAATCTTTTAATGTACAACCTGAAAAGCCCTGTGTGATTTTGACTGTAGGTCCTCGATATTTGTGTGGTTTCCTTCTGGCTGCCTGAGGCATATTCTCCACTTGAGAGTTCTGAAATTTGGCAACAATATTTCTTGGGGTTTTGAGTTTGGGATCCCTTTCAGGAGTTAAACTGTGGATTCTTTTGATGACTATTTTACCCTCGGGATCTAGCACTTCTGAGAAGTTTTCCTTGATGATTTCTCAAATTCAGAGAAGGGGAGGTTGAGGTCTTCCACTAGTATATTTTAGCTGTGTATTTCTTTCTGTAATTCCCTTAACTTCTTCTCTAAGAATTAGCATGTTATATCACTTGAAGCATACATTTTAGTAATGCAATTTCTTCCTTGTCTATGGCACATTTTACCAGGACATAGTTTTCTTCCTTATCTCTTTTCATGAGATCTATTTCTGATTTTGCTTTGTCTAAGATTAAAATTTTTAACCTTCCTTTTTTTACATCAGCTGAAGAACACAATATTCTGCTTCAACCTTTTACCTTTACCATGTGTGTATGCCCCTGTTTCAAATGTGTATCTTGTAAACAACATATTGTAGGATTGCGGGGTTTTTTTATGCATTCTACTATCTGTCTCTGTTTTATGGAAGAGTTCATCCAATTCATATTCGCAGTTATGATGACTATCTGTGTCTTTCCTTCCATCTTCTTTCGTCTTGTTTATGCTTTTAGTTCTCCCTTCACCCTTCCCCTCCACAATAGAGTTTTAATTTTTGACCATGTCCTCTCTCAGTGTTCCCTCCCTTCTTCCAGTCCCCTCCCTTTTAATCCGCATTTCCCTTACTAATTCTTCCCTCCATTTTAGCCTCCCCTCCATTTTCTTTCCCCTTTACCCTCCTACTACCTATAAGCTAATTGTATTTCTATGCTTAATTGAGTGTGTTGTATCCTCCTTAGATACAATCAGATGAGAGTACTGCTCGAACAATGCTCATCTCCCTTCTCTCTTTCCTTCTGTTGGAAAATATTTTTGTGCTTCTTCCTGTGATGGAATTTGTTATTTTTCCTCCTCCTTTTCATATCTCCCTTTACAATCTCTTCCCACCCTTAAATCACATTTGTTACCATCCCATCATTTAATTTATACCCACTTTCTCTGTCTATTTATATCCCTTTCACATTTCACAATACATATACAATCCTCAAGGTTAACAATACCCTCTTCCAATTTCTTGGGATGTAAACAGTTTATCCATATTGTATAAAAAGTTTTTTCCCCTGTTTACCTTTTTATTCCTCTCTTGAGACCTGTATGTGAAGATCATATTTTTATTGAGTTCTGACCTTTTCATCAGGAAGGTCTGGAAATCCCTTATTTCTTTGAATGTCCATGTCCTTGCCTGAAATATTACTCTCAACTTTCCTGTGTGATTAATCCTTGATTGTAGTCCTAGCTCCTTTGTCTTATGTCATATCATATTCCTATTCCTTCAGCCTTTTAATGTAGAAACTACAAGGTCCTGTGTCATCCTGACTGTAGCTCCTCGATATTTGAATGGTTTCTCTCTGGTTGCCTGCAGTATTTTCTACCTCACTTGATAGTTCTGGAATTTGGCAACGAAATTCCTTGATGTTTTTAGTTTACGGTCTCTTTAAGCAGGTACACAGTGGATTCTTTCAATTACTATTTTGTCCTCTGGGTCTAGGACTTCTGGGCAATTTTCCTCAATGACTTCTTGGAAGATATTGTCCAGGTTTTTTTTTTTTTTTCATCATAGCTTTCTGGTAGACTAATAATCCTTCCATTTTCTATCCTTGGTATATTTTCCAGATCAGTTGTTATTCCAGTTATATATTTTACATTTTCTTCTTTCTTTTCATTCTTAAATTCTGTTTGACTGATTCTTGATGTCTCATAAATTTGTTAGTTTCTACTTGCCCGATTCTCTTTTTTATCAAATTGTTTTCTTTAGTTTTTTGTGTATTCTTTTCAATCTGTCCAATTGCTCCTTTTAAGGATTTGTTTTCTCCAGTTAATTTTTGTACTTCTTGTTTCCATTTTTCCAATTTTCTCAGTTAGGTTTTGTGCTTCATTTTCTGTTGTTTCAATTTTCCCAGTTAGATGTTTTGCTTCTCTTTCCGTTTCTCCAATTGTCCTTTTAATTTCTTCTGTTACTTCTTTTTCCATATTTTAAAAGTCATTGGTTGTTTTTTTTTTCTATTTCTCTTCTTTGGATTTTCAAATCCTTCCTGAGCTCTTCCAAGAAGGCTCCTTGTGCTTCAGACCAGTTCATATTTTCCTTTTGAAGTTTCAGTTTGGAGTACATTCTCAATGCTGACCTTTTTGGTATTCGTGTTTTGGTCTCTGTCCCCCTAGAAAGATTCTATGATCTTTTGTTTTCTGCTTTTCTTCTAACTCATGACGATAACCATTTGCCTGGCTTGTAAAATAGATCTCTATGTGTGATGCACAGTGAGCTCTGTCCCACAGTTCTTTTGCCTAAGTCTTGAGGCTTTGTGTGTTGTGGCCTCTGGTTCTTTCAGCTAGAAGCTAAAATGTTGCAGCTTACCTGATGTTGAGCTGACTGATGTTGGAAAACAGAGGCCATGTGAGATCTATTTGTGTTTCTCAGTAGTTACCCTGGAGGTAGCTCATTAAGTGTAGAGCAGGTGTGGTCTACACTGTAGGTCTGCTCTGCTGAGCTAGAGCATAGGCAAGCTTAGCATCTGTTGATACCATCTATTGTTTATTAATATTGTTTGAATCTGGGGAGTGATGCTGGGATGCTTGCAAGAAAACAGGAAGTTACTTGAAATCTCCCCAAGTTCCCTCTGAAACAATGTTAAATCAAGCTTCTAAATACATTGTGGAGCAATAGTACTGACAAAACAATTTTTTAGGTTAAGATAACGTAGGAGTCTAGGAAACGTCTGTTTCTCTTTGATAAAAGGTGAACACACCCTGTCTCAGACAGCATCTGAGGAAGTCAGAATGAGGATTTAAGCAGCAGCACAGGGCAGAAACTAAGATCCCTTGATCCTGGATCAGCAGAGATGTGATAGAACTGGTTAGCTGTGAGGAATCTGGCTCCAGCACAGAAAGCAAATTGCCAGACCTGGAACCCAGACAACAACAAGTGTTGTTGGGCAATCCAGTGCACTGAGCAAGCTGCTAACACTTCAGGTTCCAGCCCACAAATCCAGTGACCAAGCTCTGGACTCCAAAACAAGAAACTTGGGACTGTGCCCTCTGTGCTCCATAAGGAGAGGTCAACTTTAAACACCTCAAAATAGGCAAAAAAATGAGCAAGAATCAAAAGAGAACCACCATTATGATGGTGACAGGGTAGTTCAAAACAAAAAAAACACAGAAGAGAACAACAATATCATATTGCCTACAAGTAAAACCTTAAATGAGAATATGAGCTGATCTCAAACCCAAAAGGTATTCATAGAAGAGTTCTAAAGGTTTTAGAAGTCAAATAGGAGTGTTAGAATAAAAACTGGCAAAAGAAATGGGAGGTATGCAAGAGAGAATCTGCAATGGTGATGGCATAGCAAACTGAGAGGAACAAGTCTTATGCCTGACCAGCAGGCTGCTCGTCCTCTTGTGGAGCTTGCGAGTAAAAGAATGAGGAAAGAGAGCGGGTCATGAAGCAACTCCGATTTATTCAAGCAAGCACTCTGATTATATAGTCTCTGCCAACCAGCCCAGTGAATCATGGTAACACACACAAACAAACCCGAAACTATAGTAATGAACACAAGCTGGAACTATAGTAACAAATCAGGGGTGGGGCCATCTCTTCCAAAGCCATCTTGTTCACCCTTCCCTGCACCGGACTCAGTTTACCCGATGTCCGTCAGTGTGGCATCCCAGATGACATGGTGGTCAGCGCCCCTTACAAGAATCAACAGTTTTTTCAAAGGAAGGAGAAAAATTGACTGAAGAAGACATCTCACTGAAATAGAATTGGGTAAATGGAAAAAAAGAGGTACAAAAGCTAACTGAAGAAAAAAATTGGCTAAAAATTAGAATTGGTCAAGGGGAAGCTAAGGATACTATGAAACATCTAAATTCAATAAAACAAAATCAAAAGAATTTTAAAAAAAAGAAGAGAAAGTAAGATAGATAATTTAAAAACAACTGACCACCTGGAAAATTGATCCAGGAGAGATTATTTAAGATCTATTGAACTACCTGGAAGCCATCATCATCAAAAAAAAAAAAAAAAAGACTCTGGACAGTATCTTGCAAGTGGTTATCAAGAAAAACTGCTCTAATATCCTAGAATTTCAAGGTAAAATATTCATTGAAAGAATCTACCAATCACCCCCTGAAAGAGATTCCAAAATGAAAACTGCCAGTAATACTATAAACAAATTCCAGAGTTCCCAGGTCAAGGAGAAAATACTGCAAGCAGCCAGAAAGAAACTATTCAAATAGCATAGAATCAAAGTCAGTATAAATCAAGACTTTGCACCTTCCACATTAAAAGATAAGAGGACTTTGCAAGATGTTATGGAAGGCAAAGTAGTTTGTATTACAACCAAGAATCAATTATCCAGCAAAACTAAGCATAATCTTCCAAGGGAAATGATGGATGTTCTTTGAAATAGGAGACTTTCAATTACTCCTGATGAAAAGACCAGGTCTGAATAGAACACTCAATCTTCTATTATTAGACTCAAGAGAAGCCCATAAAGGTACATAGGAAAGGGGGGGAAACATGTTATTCAATAAGTTTAAATTGTTTACATCCCTGCACAGACAGATGATACTTGTAACCTGAGAACTGTATCTTTATTACCATAGTTAGAAGTGGTATACTTAGAAGATATGGATGTAAGTTGAATTTGAGATTACAATATAAAAAATTTAAGGGCTGAAAAAAAGGATTTTACTACAGGAAGAGGAAAGGTGACAAAATAGACTAAATTGTATCTCATAGAGTCTCAAAAGAATCATTATAGCAGAGGGAAAGAATGGAGAGGGTGAACATTGTTTGAACCTTACTCTCATCAGATATAGCCCAAAAAGAGAATAAAGTATACACTTTGTTCGATATATAAATCTATCTTACCCTATGGGGAAGAAGGAGATGAAAGGGGAAAGAAAAGGATGGAGGGTGGAGACAAGGGAGGGCTGAAGTAATAAGGAAAAGGGAAAAGAAAAGAACAAAGCATTAATAGAAGGGAGGACAGATTGAGGGAAATGGTGGTCAGAAGCAAAGCACTGGTGTGGAAGGATGGGGATAAAGGAGAAATAACAGTACAAACAGGGGTGGTGAATAGGATGGAAGGAAATACAGAATAAACATACCTCTGAAATCTGAATGGGATGAACTCTCCCATAAAACATAAGGAGAGAGAGTGGGTGTTGTACATTCAGATGAATTTTGGTGTTATTTTTTCTAGCTGTATACAATATTTTTTGCAGTTTGACTGATATGGCACTGAACAGGCAAATTAATTTAGGTAGATTTGTCCTTTTTATTATATTAGCTTGGCCTACCTGTAAGCAATTTATATTTTTCCACTTATTTGGATCTGACTTTGTGTAAAAAATTGTTTTTGTAATTCTATTCATAAAGTTCTTGTGTTTGACTATGTAGGTGGACTCACAAATATTTTATATTGTCTAAAATTATTTTAAATAGAATTTCTCTTCCTATCTTTTGCTGAAAGGCTTTGTTACTAATAAATGATTGATGATTTATTTGGATTTATTTTATATTTTATAATACATATATATGTATATGTATTATATATATATATTTTATAATACATATATATTTATATGTATTATATATATATATATATATATATTTTATATTTATTTTATATCCCACAACTTTGTTAAGTTGTTCATTATTTCAAGCAAGACTTAGTTACTTCTCTAGGATTCTCTAAATATGCCATCATACCAACTACAAAGAGTGATAGATTTGTTTTTTCATTACCTATTCTAATGCCGTCCATTAATTTTTCTTCTCTTATTGTTAAAGCTACCATTTCTAGCAAAATATTAAAGAGCAGAGGTAATAATGGAAATCCTTACTTCACCCATGTTCTTATTGGGGAAATTTCTAGCTTATTTCCTCTACGTGTAATGCTTCCTGATGGTTTTAGGTAAATATTACTGATCATTTTAAAGAAAATTCCATTTCTTTCCATGCTCTCAATTGTTTCTAAATTGAATGGTTGATATATTTTGCCAATATTTCTTTTCTGCGTCCATTGAGATGATCATGTGATTTCTGTTAGTTTGGTTAATGATATGGTTTTCCTAATATTGAATTATTCCTGCGTTCCTTGGATAAATGTCATCTAGTCATATTGAATTATTATGGAGATAAATAACTGTAATATCTTTGCCAATATTTTATTTTAAAAATTTACATCAAGATTCATTGGTCTGTAATTTTCCTTTTCTGTTTGGCTCTTTGCTGTTTAGGTATCACCACCATACATGTGTTATAAAAAGAATTTGGTAGAATTTCTTCTGCATGTCTTTTTCTTTTTTTTTTTTCATCTTTACTTTATTTATTTATTTAACTTTTAACATTCATTTTCACAAAATTTTGGGTTACAAATTTTCTCCCCTTTTGTCCCCCCCGAAAACACTGCGCATTTTAATTGCCCCTATCACCAATCTGCTCTCTCTTCTATCATCCCTCTCTGCCCTTGTCTCCATCTTCTCTTTTGTCCTGTAGGGCCAGATAACTTTCTATACCCCTTTACCTGTATTTCTTATCTCCTAGTGGCAAGAACAGTACTCCACAGTTGTCCCTAAAACTTTGCGTTCCAACTTCTCTTTCTCCCTCCCTCCCCTCCCATTTCCTTTGGAAGGCAGGCAATTCAATATAGGCCAAATCTGTGTAGTTTTACAAATGACTTCCATAATAGTAGTGTTCTATAAGACTAACTATATTTCCCTCCATCCTATCCTGCCCCCAATTACTTCTGTTCTTTTTTGATCCTGTCCCTCCCCATGAGGGTCGACCTCAAATTGTTCCGTCTTCCCCATGCCCTCCCTTCCATCATCCCCCCCACCCTGCTTATCTCATTTTCCCCCCCTTTCCTGTATTGTAAGATAGTTTCTCATACCAAAATGAGTGTGCATTTTATTCCTTCCTTTAGTGGAATGTGATGAGAGCAAACTTCATGTTTTTCTCTCACCTCCCCTCTTTATCCCTCCACTAATAAGTCTTTTGCTTGCCTCTTTTATGAGAGATAATTTGCCCCATTCCATTTCTACCTTTCTCCTCCCAATATATTTCTCTCTCACTGCTTGATTTCATTTTTTTTTAAAGATATGATCCCATCCTCTTCAATTCACTCTGTGCACTCTGTCCCTCTGTGTGTGTGCGCATGCGTGTGCATGTGTGTGTGTATAACCCCACCCAGTACCCAGATACTGAAAAGTCTCAAGAGTTACAAATATTGTCTTTCCATGTAGGCATGTAAACAGTTCAACTTTAGTGAGTCCCTTCTGACTTCTCTTTGCTGTTCACCTTTTCTTGCTTCTCTTGATTCTTGTGTTTGGAAGTCAAATTTTCTTTTTAGCTCTGGTCTTTTCATCAAGAATGCTTGAAAGTCCTCTATTTCATTGAAAGACTAATTTTTTCCCCTGAAGTATTACACTCAGTTTTGCTGGGTAGGTGATTCTTGGTTTTAGTCCTAGTTCCTCTGACTTCTGGAATATTCTATTCCACACCCTTCCATCCCTTAATGTAGAAGCTGCTAGATCTTGTGTTATCCTGATTGTATTTCCACAATACTTGAATTGTTCCTTTATAGCTGCTTGCAATATTTTCTCCTTGACCTGGGAACTCTGGAATTTGGCCACAATGTTCCTAGGAGTTTCTCTTTTTGGATCTCTTTCAGGCAGTGTTCTGTGGATTCCTTGAAGACTTATTTTGCCCTCTGGTTCTAGAATCTCAGGGCAGTTTTCTTTGATAATTTCATGAAAGATGATATCTAGGCTCTTTTTTTAATCAAGGCTTTCAGGTAGTCCCATAATTTTTAAATTGTCTCTCCTGGATCTATTTTCCAGGTCAGTTGTTTTTCCAATGAGATATTTCACATTATCTTCCATTTTTTCATTCTTTTCATTTTGTTTTGTGATTTCTTGGTTTCTCATAAAGTCCTTAGCCTCCATCTGTTCCATTCTAATTTTGAAAGAACTATTTTCTTCAGTGAGCTTTTGAATCTCCTTTACCATTTGGCTAATTCTGCTTTTGAAAGCATTCTTGTCCTCATTGGCTTTTTGAACCTCCTTTGCCAATTGAGTTAGCCTATTTTTCAAGGTGTTATTTTCTTCAGCATTTTTTGGGTCTCCTTTAGCTGGGTGCTGGCCTGCTGTTCATGCTTTGACTGCATGTCTCTCATTTCTCTTCTTAGCTTTTCCTCCACATCTCTAACTTGATTTTCAAAATCCTTTTTGAGCTCTTCCATGGCCTGAGCCCATTGAGTGTGCTGATCCTTGACTTCTGTGTCTTTCCCTGATGGTAAGCATTGTTCTTCCTCATCAGAAAGGAAGGGAGGAAATGCCTGTCCACCAAGAAAGTAACCTTCTATAGTCTTATTTTTCCCCCTTTTCTGGGCATTTTCCCAGCCAGTGACTTGTCTTCTGAATATTCTCTTCACATCCACATTGCCTCCAGATCCTCCCAGCCAGCGCTTGGGGTCTGAGATTCAAATGCTCCTTCCCAGCCTCCGGGCTTTGGGGGGCAGCAGGGCTGCTATTCAGTGTGAGATTAAGTTCAGATGCTCAGGTGGGGGCAGGGCCGCCTCACGGGCTCAGTTCCCTGGGGCAGCGTGGGGGGGGGGGGGTGTATGCAGAGACCTTCAGCAATGGATCCAGGCTCCTCCCTCCTTGGGGAGCCCGGGTCTGCTACTGCCTCTGCTGTTGCCTCCCAAGGGGGCCTGAATTATGGGGGCACCCCACTCCCCTCTCAACCCGCCAAAGAGATCCTCTTACTGACCCCTGTCACCTGTGCGTGGAGGGACCCACACCACCGTTGGAGATTCCATCCCTGAAGCCTGCTTGGATCTGCTCCTCTCAGCACCACGCAGTGACAGCAGGGCTGGGCTCTGCTCTGTGTCCGCAGCATGAAGGACCTTTTGCGAGAGGTTTGCAGGGCTCTCTGGAACGGAAATCTCCTCTGCTCCACCATTCTGTGGCCTCTGCTGCTCCAGAATTCACCAGGCGTTCTTTTTTACAGATGTTCTATGGGCTGTGGGTTCGGAGCTATGTGTATGTGCATCTTCCTACTCTGCCATCTTGGCTCCGCCCCTCTGCATCTCTTTTTCCAAAGAGTTTACTAAGTATCTTTATTAATACTTCTTTAAATGCTTGTTAATAGTCACTTGTAAATCCATTTGGCCTTGAAGATTTTTTCTTAGGGAGTTGACTAATGGTTTATTTTTTCTACAGTGGAGATAAGAATTTTATTTCTCCTACTTTTAATGTGTGCTATCATCTGTCTATCTATATGTCTGTCTGTCTATCTATCTATCTATCTATCTATCTATCTATTTATCTATGTATGTATTTCATTTAGATTGTGAGATTTATTGTTATATAGTTGGGTAAAATAGTTCTTAAAGATTATTTTAATTTCCTCTTCATTAATGGTGAAGTCTCCTGTTTCATTTCTTTAATACTGGTTTTCTTTGTTTGGGTTTTTAATCAAATTAACCAAAGGTTTATCTATTTAATCTTTTTTTAATAAAGCTAGTTCTTAGTTTATTCATTAGTTCCTTAGTTTTCTTACTTTCAATTCTATTAATCTTTCCTTTTAGTTTTAGAATTTCTAATTTGATGTTTAAGTGGGGATTTTTAATTTGTTCCTTTTCTTCCTTTTTTAGTCACATGTCCAATTCATTGGTCGTCTGTTTTTCTGTCTTATTCATGCAAGCATTTAGAAAAATATTATTCTCCCTAAGAATTAGTTTGACTGTATCCCTTAAGTTTTTGTATGTTGTCTCATTATTATTGTTCTCTTTAATGAAGTCCTTTGGGATTAGATTGTTTATTTTCTAATTAATTTTTAGTCTATCTTTCAATGGCTCTTTGTTATATGTAATTTTATTGCATCACGATCTGAAAATGATACATTTGACAGATTTGTGTTTTTGTATTTGATTATGAGGTTTTATGCTCTAATATATGGATAATTTGTGTGTGGGTCCCATATACAACTAAGAAAAGGATATATTATTTTCTGTCATTCAGTTTTCTTTCTTCTTTTTTATTCTTCCTTTTGTCCTGATTATTCTTTCACTATATGACTGATGTGGAAATGTTTAATATGATTTTAGATGTCTAGCCTACATCAAATTACATACTTCTAGGGGAGAAGAGAAAAAAGGGAGAAGAGAGGGAAGGGAGAGAAGGACGTAAAAAATAAATTGAAATTCGCAGTCTTATATAAGTGAATGTTGAAAACTTAAAAAACATCATTAAAAATGTTATATCCTATTTTATTTGTTTAGATGTTGCTTGCACCAGAATGTCTCCTCTTTTCAATAATACTCTAGGAAAACTGGTAATAAGTAAGATGAATTTTGGGTTCCTCTATGTACTGGAAACACCCAAAAAATTCTTTTTAGGAAGAATTTAGCATCTACCTAACTTTATGCTTTGCATTCACTCCGTGTTCTGTTTTCCTCTAAAATTTATTTTTACATGTACTCATAACTATCTCTCTCTGTCTTGCTGTCCAGTCGACTTCTTAAATAGATTTCTCAACTGAAGTACATTTGATTTGGCTGTAGCTCATGTGTGCACACTTTTATCCAAATTCTATATAATGTAAAACTTCCAGAGACTGTAAAAATATGATCTCGAAACCTTTCTGAATATCCCTATCTCTGTCTCTGTCTCTCTGTCTCTCAGTCGGTCTGTTTGTCTGTCTCTCTGCCTATCTGTTTCTCTGTGTGTGTCTCTCCCTTTCCTTCTCTCCGTTTCTCTGTCTCTCTCCTAAACAAAGGAAAGTTACACAAGGCATAATTTTACCATGTACTCATAAGTGATCTCTATTTCTTTCTTGTTGACTTTCACCTATAAATATATCTGTTCATTCTTTGCAGTTTGCAAATCACATGACTGTAAAAAGAAATATTGTCAAAATAATGTTTTGTGCATAACTGTTAAGTGTACTGACTATCTGGGTAGAGGCAAGAATGATAACTACCATGACTCAACAAAACACATGAGGGAATTTGACACGGATTTGTTTTCCTTTCCAAATTTTTGTAATCATTTTTGTACTAGCATAATTCTGTATGAAAATTAGCACAGCAGCAAAAATATGAGCCTCCCAAGTCACAACAGTAGAGTTCACTGATTTAAATACATTATCAACAATATTTAACAGTCTCTTGTAATATTGAAAATAGTTTTTGGCACTAAGAATTCAAAAATTAAAAAAAATAATGAGGTAAGGATTTTTTATTTTATTTGTATAGGTATTTCTTTTGCTAATCAATCAAACAAGAAGCATTTATTAAGTGTTTAGTATATGGTCCAAGGACATATTTTTTATATTAATTTTATTTGTTTTCAGTGTTGTACAATCACTACTATATACATTAAATTATTTTTCCCCTCCCTCCTCTTTCCCTCCCCTAGAAGGCATGCAATTTTATATTGGTTATATACATATATTTTTATTAAATATATTTTCACTATAGTCATGTTGTGTAGAAGAATTGAAGTGAATTGAAGAAATTATATAATAAACCAAAATGTAATACAAAAGAAAATGATCTGCTACATTCTGTGACTGAATTCCACAGTTCTTTCTGTGGCTACAGAAGGCATTTTCCTTTAAAAGGCCATGGAGTTTTTTTAAGTCCTTTAATTGCAGTGAAGTTCCGAGTTTACCAGAAAACAAAAACAAAAACAAAGAAACAACAACAAAAAAAACTTCAGTACACTGTGGTCCTTGGCGTGCGCAGAGTTCTCCTGGTTGTGCTCCTTTCGCTCAGCATCAGACCATAAAAGTCTTTCCAGGCCACTATGAAGTCTTCCTGTTTATCAGTTCTTATAGCTCAATAATATTCCATTACGTTCATATGCCACAAATTAGGCAGCCATTCCATAATGATGGGCATTCCCTTGATTTCCAGTTTTTGGTAACCAAAAAGACGGCTGCTATAAATATTTTTGTACATGTGGGACAGTCTCCCATTTTTATTGTGTGTTGGGGATACATTCCTAGAAGCAATATTGCTGGTTTTAAGGGTATGCACACTTTTGTAGTGCTTTGTGTATAGTTTCAAATTGCTTGTCAGAATACTTGGCTCAGCTTACAGCTCCACCAACAATGAATTAGTTATCCAACTCTCCCACATATTCTCCAACATTTATCATCTAACTTCTGTCATGTTAGCCAATCTGATAGATGTGATGTGGTAATTCAGAGTTGTTTGGATTTGTATCTCTCTAATCAATAGTGATTTAGAGCACTTTTTCTTATGATTATAGATATTTTTAATTTCTTCCTCTTATAACTGCCTGTTCGTATCCGTTGACCATTTATCAATCGGGGAATGACTTGTATTCTTGTACATTTGACTCAGTTCTCTATATATTTAAGAAATAAGGCCTTTGTCACAGACACTACTTGTAAAAATTCCCAGTTTTCTGCTTCCCTCCTAATCTTGGTTGCATTGGATTTGGTGTTGCAAAAACTTTTCAGTTTCATGTAATCAAAATTGTCCATATTTCACTTCATAATACTTTCTGTCTCTTCTTTAGTCAAAAATTCTTCCCTGTTCCATAAATTTGATAAATCCACTAGTCCTTGCTCCACTAATTTGTTTATAGTATCAATCTTTATACCTAAATCATGTACCCATTTTTACGTTATTGTTGTGTATGATGTCAGGCATTGGTCTATGCCTAGTTTCCGCCCACGTTCATCCAGTTTCCCCAGTAATTTTTGTCAGTGAGTTCTTATCCAGGAGACTGGGATCCGTGGGTTTATCAAACAATAGAGTGCTATATTCACTGACTACTGTGTCTTGAATACCCAGTATATTTCACTTGTCTACCGTTCTATTTCTTAGTCAGTTGGAAATGGTTTTGATAATTGCTATTTTACAATACACTTTGAGATCTGGTATATCTAGGCCACCTTCCCTCGCATTTATTTTCCTTAGTTCCCTTGCTATTCTGGACCCTTTGTTCTACCAGATGAATTTTGGTATTATTTTTTACAGATTTAGAAAATAACTATCAGAGAGTTTGATTGGTAGCTAAATAAGTAAATTAATTTTGTTAGAATTGTCATTTTTATTATATTGGCTTTGCCTACCCACAAGCAAATGATGTTTTTCCACTTACTTATATCTGACTTTATTTGTGTGAAAAATCCCTTGCAATTGAGTTCATATAGTGCCTGGATTTGTTTTGGCATGTAGACTTCCAAATATTTTGTAGTGTCTATCTTAGCTTTAAATAAGATTTCTCTTACTATCTCTTGCTATTGAACTTTGTTAGCAATGTATAGAAATGCAGAAGATTTGTGTGGATTTATTTTGTAACCTGCAACCTTGCCAAAGTTGTTTATTATTGCAAATAATTTGGTTTTTTTTTTTTACTTGAATCTCTGGGATTCTCTAAGTATATCATCCTATCATCTTCAAAGAGTGATAACTTATTTCCCTTTTTGTCTATTCTAATTCCTTCAATTTGCTTTTCTTCTCTTTTTGCCATAGCTAACATTTCTAGTATCATTTTGAATAATAGTGGTGATAACGCATATCCTTGCTTCACCCCTGATCTTATTGAAAATGCATCTAGCTTATCTTCATTGCATATAATGCTTGATGAGAGTTTTAGGTAGATACTTCCTATTATTTAATGTAAAGTTTCCTTTATTCCTATGCCCTCCAGTGTTTTTAATAGGAATGGGTGTTGTGTTTTCTCAAAAGCTTTGTCTGCATCTATTGAGATAATCATGTGGTTTCTTTTGTGTTTGTTGTTGATATGATCAGTTATGCTAATAGTTTTCCTAATATTGAACCAGCCCTCAATGCCTGGTATGAATGCTACCTGATCATAATGTAATATTCCAGTGATAAGTTGATGTATTCTTTTTGTAAATATGT
This sequence comes from Notamacropus eugenii, assembly GCF_028372415.1. Taxonomy (NCBI): domain Eukaryota; kingdom Metazoa; phylum Chordata; class Mammalia; order Diprotodontia; family Macropodidae; genus Notamacropus; species Notamacropus eugenii. The sequence continues at coordinate 135,179,509 of NC_092873.1, read as the reverse complement.
AATTTAAAATTGGTGCATCTATATTCATTATAGAAATTGGTCTATAGTTTTCGTTCTCTGTTTTTTTCGCTCCCTGGTTTATGTATCAAAACAATATTTTTATCATAAGAAGAATTTGGCAGGACTCCTTCCCCAATTTTCAAAAATAGTCTATATAGTATTGGAATTAACTGTTCTTTTAATGTTTGATAGAATTCACTGGTATATCCATCTAGCCCTGGAGATTATTTTCTACGGAGTTCATTGATGGCTTGTTCAATTTACTTTTCTAAGATGGGGTTGTTTAAGTATTCAACTTCCTCTTCTGGTAATCTGGGCAATTTCTGTTTAAAAAAAAAATCATCCATCTTTTTTAGATTGAGAATTTATGGACAAACAGTTGGACAAAATAATCTCTAATTATTGTTTTTATTTCCTCCTCATTGAAGGTGAGTTCATCCGTTTCAGCTTTAATATTGGAAATTTTGTTTTCTTTTTTTTTTAATCAGATTGACCAAAGATTTATCAGTTTCACTGCTTTTTTTCATAAAGCCAACTATTACTTTTATTTATTAGTTCAATGATTTTCTCACATTCAATTTCATTAATCTCTTCTTTGGTTTTCACTGTTTCTAGTTTGGTATTTACTTGGGGATTTTCAATTTGTTCTTATTCGAGCTTTTTCTTTTTTTTTTTCTCCCCTTTTATCCCCTCCCCCCCCCCAAGCCCGAGCTTTCTAATTGCCTCTGTGACCTATCTGCTCTCTCCTCTATCCTCCCTCCCTGCCCTTGTCTCCATCTTCTCTTTTGTCCTGTAGGACCAGATAGCTTTCTTGACCCCTTAACCTGTATTTCTTGTTACCCAGTGGTAAGAACATTACATTTGGTCCTAACACTTTGAGTTCTAACCTCCTTAGCTCCCTCCCTCTCCATCCCTTGCCCTTGAAAGACAGGCAATTCACTATAGGCCATATCTGTTTAGTTTTGCAAATGATTTCCATACTAGTTGTGTTGTATAGGACTAATTATATTTCCCTCCATCCTATCCTGTCCCCCTTTACTTCTATTTTCTTATGGTCCTTTCCCTCCCCATGAGTGTCGACCTCGTATTGCATTCTCCTGCCAATGCCCTCCCCTCCATCCTCCCGCCCACCCTGCTTGTGCCCCTGTCCCCCACTCTCCTGTATTATGAGATAGGTTTTCCTATCAAAATGAGTGTGCATTATATTCTTTCCTTTAGTGGAATGTGATGAGAGTAGACCTCATGTTTTTCTCTTGCCTCCCCTCTTTATCCCACCACTAATAAGTCTTTTGCTTGCCTCTTTTATGAGAGATAATTTGCCCCATATAACTTCTCCCTTTCTCCTCCCAATATTTCTCTCTCACTGCTTGATTTCATTTTTTTTAATATATGATCCCATTCTCTTCAGTTCACTCTGTGCACTCTGTCTCTATGTATGTGTGCGTGTGCATGTGTGTGTGTGTGTGTGTGTACTCCCACCCAGTGCCCAGATACTGAAATGTTTCTAGAGTTATAAATATTGTCTTTCCATGTAGGAATGTAAACAGTTCAACTTTAGTAAGTCCCTTATGATTTCTCTTTGCTGTTCGCCTTTTCATGGTTCTCTTCATTCTTGTGTTAGAAAGTCAAATTTTCTTTCCAGCTCTGGTCTTTTCATCAGGAAAACTTGAAAGTCTTCTATTCCATTGAAAGACCATTTTTTCTCCTGAAGTATTATACTCAGTTTTGCTGGGTAGGTGATTCTTGGCTTCAGTCTTAGTTCCTTTGATTTCTGGAATATCCTATTCCATTCCCTTCTATCCCTCAATGTAGAGGGTGCCAGATCTTGTACTATCCTGATTGTATTTCCACAATACTTGAATTGTTTCTTTCTAGCTGCTTGCAATATTTGCTCTTTCACTTGGGAATTCTGGAATTTGGCCACAATGCTCCTAGGAGTTTCTCTTTTTGGATCTCTTTCATGCGGTGTTCTGCGGATTCCTTGAATATTTATTTTGCCTTCTGGTTCTAGAATCTCAGGGCAGTTTTCCTTGATAATTTCATGGAAGATGATGTCTAGGCTCATCTTTTGATCATGGTTTTCAGGTAGTCCCAGAATTTTTACATTGTCTCTCCTGATTCTATTTTCCAGGTCAGTTGTTTTTCCAATAAGATACGTCACATTATCTTCCATTTTTTGAATCTGCATGGTATGTTCTGAGATATCTGTCTTTCTCGAAAAGTCCTTAGCATCCATCCGTAGCATTCCAGTTTTGAAAGATCTGTTTTCTTCAGTGAGCTTTTGAATCTCCTTTTCCATTTGGTTAATTCTGCTTTTGAAAGCATTCTTCTCCTCATTGGCCCCTTGCACCTCCCTTGCCAGCTGAGTTAGGCTAGTTCTCAAGGTGCCAATTTCTTCAAGATTTTTTTGGTTCTCCTTTAGCAGGGAGCTGATCTGCTTTTCATGCTTCTCCCTCATCCCTCTCATTTCCCTTCCCAGTCTTTCCTCCACCTCTCTAACTTGATTTTCAAAATTCCTCTTGAGCTCTTCCATGGCCCGAGCCCACTGGGTGGGCTGGGACACAGAATCCTCGATTTCTGTGTCTTTGCCTGATGGCAAGCATTGTTCCTCCCCATCAGAAAGGAAGGGAGGAAGTGTCTTTTCTCAGGTAAAGTACCCTTCAATAGTTTTATTTCTTTTCCCTTTTCTTGGCATTTTCTCCAACCAGTGGCCTGACCTCTGAATGTTCTCCTCACATCCACCTCGCCTCCTGGTCCTCCCAGCCAGCGTTTGGGGACTGAGATTCAAATGCTGCTTCCCGCCTTAGGATTTTTGGCGGGGGCAGGGCTGCTATTCAGTGTGAGAATTAAGTTCAGGTGGTCAGGGGCAGGGCCACCTCTCAGGCATAGTTCCCTCTGGGGGTTTATGCACAGACCTTCCACAATGGATCCAGGCTCCTGCCCGTTTGAGGAGCCCCCGTCCGCAGCCGCCTCTCAGTCCCCACCTCCCGGGGGGGGGGTCCGAGCCTTGGGGGCACCCCACTCCCCTCTCAACCCGCCAAAGAGACTCTCTCACCCACCCCCGTCAGTCACCTGTTGGTGGGGGGGCCCGAGCCACCGCTGAAGATCCCGCCTCCGGAGCCCTCTCAGATCTGTGCCTCTCGGAGCCGTGGCCGCCGCCGCTGCCGCCACAGGTCCGTGCTGGGCTCTGCGTCTGCAGCGCGACGGACCTTTTGCGAGAGGTTTGCAGGTCCCTCTGTGCGTGGGGGGACCTGTGTGGCCGCTGGAGATCCTGTACCCGTAGTTTTTCGAGCTTTTTAAGCTGCATGTGCAATTTATTGATCTCCACTTTCTCTATTTTACTCATGTAGGCATTCAAAGATATAAAGCTTCCCCTAAGAAATGGTTTTATAGTATCCCATAAGATTTGGTGGGTTCTCTCATTATTGTCATTCTCTTGAAAGAAACTGTTTCTTGTTTCTATGATTTGATTGTTTCCAATTAATTTATGGTGTATCTTTCCATGGCCTTTTATTGCATATGATTTTTATTGCCATATATTCTGAGAAGGAAGCATTGACTATCTATGCCTTTCTGCACAGAATTGTGGGGGTTTTATGCCTTAGTACAAGGTCAATTTTTGTCTATATGCAATGTACTGCTAATAAAAAGTATATTCCTTTCTATCCTCATTCAATTTTCTCCAGAGATCCATAATATCTACATTAGCCACACTTTTATTCAACTCCCTAACTTCTTTCTTGTTTATTTTGAGGTTAGATTTATCAAGTTCAGAGAGGGGGATGTTGATGTCCCCCACTAATATAGTTTTGCTGCCTATTTCTTCCTGTAACTCCCTTAATTTCTCCTTTAAGGATTTGGATACTATACCACTTGGAACATATATGTTTAGTTATGATGTTGCTTCATTTGCTGTGGTGTCTTTTCGCAGGGTAGAGTTTCCTTCATTCTCTCTTTTGATTAGATTTATTTCTGCTTTTTCTTTGCCTGAGATTAGGATTGCTACCCCTGCTTTTCTTACATCAGCTGAAACATAACATATTCTGCTCCAACGTTTGATCTTTACCTTGTGTGTGTCTCCCTGTTTCAAATGTGTTTCTTGTAAACAACATATTTTTACATTATGGCTTTTAATCCTTTCTCCTATCCATCTCCGTTTTATGGGAGAATTCATCCCATTCCCATTCACAGTATTGATCACTGTCTCTGTCTTTCCCTCCATCCTCTTTCCCATTGTTTGTGCTTTTAGTTGTCCCTTCTCCCTTCCCCTCCACAATAGTTTTAATTTTTTACCACCACCTCTCTCAGTCTTCTCTTCCTTCTTTCAGCCTCTCTCCCTTTTATTGCCCTTTACTCTTAATACTTTTTCCCTCCCTTTGACCCTCCCCTCCCTTTTTTCCCACTTACACTACTGCTGCTTGTAGAGTTAGTTAGATTTGTATACTTATTTAAGTTTATTATTCACTCCTTGAACCAAAGCAGATGAGAGTATCTCTCAAACAATGCTAATTTCCCTCCCCTCTTTCCCTCTACGGTAGTATAATTTTCTCCTTCTTCTTGTGATGTAATTTATCATTTTCTGCTTATTCCTTTTTATATCTTCTGTTGCAATCCCTTCACATGCTGAAATCACATTTTTATCATTACATAATTTGCTTTACACAAGTTCCTTCTATCTCCAAATATTTCTTTTATATTTCATATTAGATATACAATTCTTAGGTTATTGAGTACCATCTTCCCTTTCAGGGAGGTAAAGAGTTTGCCCAAATTGAGTAACAAGTTTTCTTTTCCCCTGTTTATCTTTCTATGCCTCTCTTGATACCTGCATTTCAAGTTCCAATTTTCTATTGACTTCTGGCCTTTTTATCAGGAAGGTCTGGAAATCCCTTGTTTCACTGAATGTCCATCACCTTGCCTGAAATGTTATGTTGAACTTTGCTGGGTAATTGATCTTTGGTTGTAGTCCCAGCTCCTTTGCCTTGCTAAATACTATATTCCAATTCCTTTGATCTTTTAATGTAGAAGCTACAGGGTCCTGTGTGACCCTGCCAGTAGTTCCTTGACATTTGAATGGTTTCTTTCTGCCTGCCTGTAATATTTTCTCCTTCACTTGATTGTTCTGGAATTTGGCAATTACATTTCTTGGTGTTTTTAGTTTGTGATCCCTTTCGGGAGGTGAACAGTGGATTCTTTAGATGACTATTTTGCCCTCTGGATCTAGCAATTCTGGGCAATTTTCCTTCATGATTTCTTGGATGATTTCGTCCAGACTCTTTTTTTCATCATGGCTTTCTGGTAGGCAAATAATTGTTAAATTTTCTCACCTGGATCTATTTTCCAGGTCAGTTTTTTTCTAATTAGGTATTTCGCATTTTTTCCTATCTTTTCATTCTTTAGATTTTGTTTGAGTGATTGTTGATGTCTCATGGAGTCATTAGCTTCTATTTGTCCAATTCTCATTTTTATGAAATCGTTTTCTTCAGTCAACTTTTGCATCTCCTTTTCCATCTGTCTAATTATTTCTTAAAGGAATTGTTTTCTCCAGTTAGTTTTTGTACTTCATCTTCCATTTGTCCAATTTTCCCAGTTAGGTTTTGTTCTTCCTTTTACATTGGTTCAATTTTCCTTTTTAAAGGGCTGTTCTCTTCCATGAATTCTTTTCTCATACTTTTAAAATCATTGCCCATTTTTTCTTCTATTTCTTTCTTCAGTTTTTCCAAGAATGCTCTCTATGCATGCGAGCAGTTCGCAGTCTGTCCTGACGGTCTCAATACTGACGTCTTTGATAGTCGTGTTTTGATCCTTGTCCCCATAGGATGATTCTACCGTCTTTTCCTTCCTCCTTTGCTTCTTGCTCACGATGGTGAGGCTTTGAGTGTTGTGGCCTCTGGATCTATCAGGTAGACTCTACAGTATTTGGTGCTGAACTTACTGGTGTCAGAAAGCAAAGACAGGTGAAATCTGTTTATATTTCCAGGATTAGCCCTGGAGCCAGCTTGTTAATGTGGGAGAAGTGTGATCTGTTCATGTGAGATCTCCTCAGCTGAACTAGAGAAAAGGCAAGCTCAGTGCTTGGTGATCCTGGCTATCTTCCTGTTTCCCTTGGAGCACTTAGGCACACTTTGGTCCTAGTGCAAGGCTTCACACCCTTTGAACTCTGGCTGTCATGGACAGCTCTATTCCTCAGCCACAGTGAGGGAAATATTCTCTTGCTATTTTTCTAGCCTCACATGCTATGAAACTCTTTGCCCCTTCTGCTGATCCCACTGATCCAGGTTTTGTCTGGGGAAATGTTTTACGGTTCTTTCAAGGTCAACAAGGGGAGGAGGAGAGAACATTTACTGATCTCTCCCAGAAGCTCAAGTAGGTGACTGACAGACATTTAATCTGCAGGCTGAAAGTCTCTGTCCAGCTGCTGCAGATACCTGAGCCTCCTTCCATGGTTTTCACTTCCTTATTACTGCTGGACTCTGGCTGTGAGATGCTCTTGCGTTGTGGTGCTACTTCCTCAGACTGGCCCTGGACTTTCCTATTCAACCATGTCTCAAGGATGCTTTACTGTGTGTTGTATGCTCCTACACCCTCATGGAGTAGATTCTTCTTGTCTATCTTCCAGTCTGTCCTGGACTGTGAAACTGCCACTATCTGTTTCCTATTGGTTTCTGCATCTCCAAAATTTGATCAGATTCTCTTTTTAGAGGTATCTGAAGGAGTTTGTCTTAGAACTTGGGTGAGTAGTTGTTCTCACTCTGCCATCTTTTTCCTGCCCCACTGTACCAAGGATAGAAACAGAAATCTTGCTTATTTTACTTCAAGGATATTTTATTTCATTGAGGAAAACAGTAGATTAAACAATAGAAAACAATGTATTAGATAATGTTGGACTTGCAGTCATGAACTCTTGAGTTAAAGTCTTACCTCACACACTTAGAAGCTATGTGATCTGGATAAAGTCAACTGACATTTATCAGCCTCAATTCCTTCATGTATAAAATAGCAGTAATACTAGTAACTATTCTAATATGTAATGTCAGGATCAAATTAGTTAATAAGTGTGAAATTATTCTAAATCATAAAAATCTAAGTAATTGCCAATTACTGTGATTATAATTAACAACATGATTTTAATAATAAAAAATTAAGTTGGTTATTTTTAAGAGGAATTAACAACATCTGGATAGATGTGAGGAAAAGTCTATGTATAAGGTAATTGTTGAGCTAAACTTTTTTATTTATTACTATAATTCAGAGTCATTACATCTTTCTAATCAATTTTATGAATTATGTGGCAAAAGGAAAAAAATAGATCACCTGGTGGCCAGACCTCTGGAGGTTAGGGAACTTCGTTAGTGAGCTTCTTGTACAGAAGTAAAGTAATAGGTTTATGTTTATTCTGATCTGGTTGAATAAGAAATTCCAGTGCTGGCACTCTCCTGGCATATTTCTTAATAATTCATTATTATATCAATGCCATTAGGACTTCTGAGGAGGAGAGATTTTGTGTAAATGTTCTAGGAGAACACAATTATATTAATTTGTTACTAAATTCAGTCATATTTGATTGCAAGTTATATTTATGTTAAATTGTGGAACTGAAACATTTATCCAAAAATGAAGGCTCACAACACACTTGTCTCTGCCTGGTTATTCTATTCACTTCAGTTTAGTAGATACTAAAGTCCATACTATATGCAGGTACTTAAATTGTTGTTAGGGATGGACACTACCTTGCAGTTAGTCAGGAAGTAGCAGAAAACAGGCAGAGAAATACGGATAGTAATTAAATACATGGTCACTGATGAGATCACAATGTAAAAAAGTTGCAGAAGACAGACAGTACAAGGAAATGGATGAAGAATGGGATAAAGAGAGAAAGACTGAGAATGAGAGATACTAAAGGAATTCAAAGTTTCTGTGTTTGTTTCCCCCTACATACCTTGGCAATCAGATATGTTTGTATTTATTTCCCTTTTTATTCAGCTTTTTCTTAACAGATAACCTGTGGACCTGGAATCCTTACACTGAGATACGGTTTTGTTTTTTTTTTTTCTCTCCTGGTTTATCAGAATCTAGTTTGAAAAATCTTCTGAAGGGTGATTATAGAATGTCTTCCTTGGGAGACCACAAATAATATAACAAAAGTATATCCATGGATGATGGTGTTTCACAGCACAAATCTAAATTTAACTAGGTCATCGAGGCCAAGATGAGTAACACTTATTCCCAAAATTAAGTCTGACTTAATGATTAAAATACTATGGTGGAAAGCCAGTTCTAAATGGATGCAACTCCAATGTGAAATTATAAAGTCAACATATCTGTACCAAAAATGTTTGACTATTAGAAGCATGAAATATTTTCCAAACCACATGAAAGTAAAACAAGTAAATGATTCTATCTTAGAAATTATTCTGCATCCAGAGGAGAAGCACTCATTTATTTAGTAATGTATGTACATAGAGTAGATATGTGCATATGTATGACATGTATGTATGTGTATTACATGTCTTACATACATGTAATTTTTAAAAGACTATTCAGAGAAGTAATGTTTTATGCCATTGAACATGGTAATTTCTTTTCTTTTTTTTTTTGCTAGTATAACACCCATTAAAATAAAATGAACTTAAATTTCTAAACATGAAAATGAGTAGAAGCTGACTGGATCAGACTCACAGGTGTGAGTTATTATTTGTCATTTATTAATATTAACTGAACTCAACTTTATGCAACCAAAGGTTTTTTGAGAAGAGATTTTCGCCTTTATCTCAGTAATTCTCCAGGAATGTTTAAGGTAGGTAAAAGGAATTTTGAAATCCACCTAAAATATTATTTTGATTGTGCATACCCAGATTTTGTTTTGGGTCAACCCAAGATAATGTTTGGTGTTATCTTGTGTTTTGGCTTCACCCACATTTTACTTGGGTGAAATTTTTACATTTGCTGATATCCATCTCAATCTACCTTGCTTTCAAGTAGCCTTATCAGCAAAATTGCTTAATTGAAAATATGTGGTTCATGTGCCTATATGCTTCTCTAAATCCCATATAGAGTAAACCTTCTAGGGCCTGGATGAGAAGGAACCATGCTTCCTTTCTGCCTCTTTCATCTACCAAACAATGTATCAAATTACTTGCTATAACTCTTTCATATTCTGGGGTTTGATTTTATGAAGAACACACGGAATTCAATGTAATATTGGTTTTTTTTCCTTTGAAATTATGTCAACAAATTATTCTTTGATGTCAAAGCCAAATATATATATATATATACATACATATATATATAATACATATATACATACATATATACATATATATATATGTATGTATATATATATATATATATATATATATATATATATATATATATATATATATATATATATATATATATATATATATATATATATATATATATATATACATATGCACTTTTCCTGAACATTCAAGTTCAACTTAGGCTTTCATTATGAGGTAATTGTCCATTCATAGATGGTGACTAGAGTTTCCTAATAGTTTGTTGACTTAATCTTCTTTTTCTAGACTAGTAAAGATTAAAGTCTCAGAATACATAGCATTACAAAGAGAGTCAATTACACTGAAATGTAGTCATAATGGAGGAAGGTTGGGAAAAAGGGAGAAAATTTACATATCATTTTTTTTAAAAAACATGCTTATTGTTTAATGTAATTGGAAAAACTTTAAGGAAAACATTAAATATATTGTAAAAATGTAGTCCCCAAAATTTAAAAAGTAATCTCTTAACTGATTCCAGATTGAAATCCCCCAAATCTAAATGTTTAAAATATCAATTTTAATTAATATATTATTTAATAAAATAATATTTATGTATATTACCTCATGGCTGAATGGACAAAGAAAATAAACTATAATGGAACAAATAATGAAGAACCCAAAGTAAAAACCGCCCAGGACAGCCAAATTCACTAGATTACATTTTTATTCTTTGTTTGTCATTGATATATGTATGCTATATGAGCAATGGATGACTAGTAGATTAACTTTATTCAACCACATGTGGAATTAGTCAGCTAAAAGACCAGTGTTTATTAAAACAATTAAAAGTCCAAAAAACCAAGTTGTGGAGAAGAAGGGAAGTAGCTACTCAATACCCCTAACAAGGATACTAATCTTTTTCTGGTACCCTTCAGACTCTACTTAGGCAGGATGAAAAAGTCGGGAGTTTTTAGGCTTTGAGGTTTGTGTTAGGGTTATCTATTATGTACTGAAGATTGTACTGTACCTTATAAAGAGAGATGAAGAGTATTAGCTGAGATAGTCAACAGATAATGGTCAATAAACATTTATTATACGACTACCATGTGCCTATCATTGTACTCAGTGCTGGGGTTACAGACAGAAAAAAGACAGTTTCTTACAGAAAGGAACTTACATTCTAATGTGCTGGGGGAAATGGCAAATGAAAGGAAGTTGAAAACTGGAGAGAAGAAGGCTGAGAAGCCAAAGTAAAAAGAAAGATGAATAAAATCAGGGCAACCAAAACTTACCAAGTTAAAGTAACCAGGTGAGATATGAGGAGATTTCTGAGGAGATCAGTTTACAGCAGAGCAGTATAGCTCTGACATGTCTACTTGTCCACTTGATATTTTCTGTGTATTGGTGTCTGCATTTTCTTGTATTGTGTCACTCTAGGCAAAGTCTTTTGCATCTGGCTATGCTATGAAGTGATAGAAGTTGTAGTCAATGGAAATACCAAAGGACTGAGAACTAACAAGGGAATAAAGGGATAGAGAGATTAAAGGCTTCTCACAAATTCTGACTTGAAATGACAGAGCCACAATTTGAACCAAGTCATTTCACTTCAAATCCATCAGTCTTTAAAATAAAACACACTGTCTTTCTATTTGAGGTCTACTGCACAAGAACCAAATATTGTGAAAGGCTAATCCCTTTTAAAAATAGGAAGTTTATGAACGTGAATACATCTGTGAAAAATAAATCTATATAGCAGAAGACAAAATGGTAAGGGCCATTCATAATAGGAGCCAGTATTGGAGGGGGTTGTAAAGAATTAAAAATAAAAAATTATACGAAGAGTAAACAAATTGGGACATAGATATTCTTTGAACTCATGTGGTTTCCTTTATTACTTGTGTGATCTTAAATAGATATTAAACTTCTCCGGGCCGCATATTCCCTATCCATAATCCTGGAAGGATCCTAAGAAGGATATATCAGTAATACATTGGAGAAGGCTCAATCCAGAAGAGTTTGATTTCTCATGTTTGAATGAGGAATTAATCCCAATTCACAAATCACTGTTGAGAGTGGACCATGCGATTTAGAAATTTTCTGAGCCTAGACTTTGTTTTCTGAATAGGAAAGGTCATGTCTTTCCTTTTGATTTTTCCTTGTTTTAATTATTTTAGTTTTTACATTCTTACCTGCAAATTATCATTCTGTGGGGAAGGGTCTATAAGAAATAACAACCATAACAATATCTAACATTTATAGTACAACTCCAATGCCATAGGCATTGTCCTAAGTGTTTTAAAATATTATTGCATTTGGTTCTCGTAAAAATCCTGAAGCATGGGTACTATTATTGTCCTTATTTTATATTTGAGGAAAATGACACAAACAGATTGACTGAATTGCTTGAAGGCAAATAACTACTAATTGTAGGAGGGTGGATTTGAACTCAGTTTTTCCTGACTCCAGGTCCAGCAATCTATACACTTTACCACTCCAATAACTTTTATAAAGTCAAAGATGAGTATAGGGTATAGGACATTTCTGGGAAGAAAAGGTGCTATTTAATTAATTCAACCATACATTTTGAGATGCTGGTCAACATTTGGTCAATAAGAATTTATTAAATAATACATTCTATGTACTAGGTTAAGCGATGAAAATGAATGATAGAAATGAAAATAAATGAAAAAAGGGGAAAAAACAACCTCTCTTCTCAAAAAACATATATTATAAAATAAATATGTGCAAATAAGATAAACAGTTGCAAAAAAGAAGAAATATATAAGCAAATACTAGATAATTTAAAGGTAATTATCCTAGAGAAGTCGGCTGTTTTCCAATCTAGGAGAGAGAGAATTCAAGATATAGAGTATAACAAATACAAATGCACTGTCAGAAGATGCATTGTGTAGTTCAAGGAATGATAAGAATAGTGTCATTGGATCATAGAATATGTGTTGGGGTATAAAGAGTAGAAAAACAACAACAACCTGTAAATATGTGAATGGACAAGATTGTATTCAAGGAGGACTTTTTAAGGAAGATATATATATATATATATATATACACACACACACGTACATGTATACATACACATACACACATATAGAGGCGTGTATGTGTTTATGTGCATGTATATATATATGCACACACAAATGCAAGATAAAAATGATAATCCTTGGCAACTGATGGGATATGAGAGAAGTGAGAGAAAAAGAAGAGCTGACAATAACTGCTACTTCCTTTTCCCAGGTTACTGGAATGATGGTGTTACCCTTCACACTAATCGAGAAGATAGGAAGAAGTGACAATCCTGAGGAATAGAAAATAAAGTTTTTAATATGTTGAGTTTATGATGACTATAGTATATCTGATATGAGAGGTCCATTGCAGATGCAAAACAAAAATGTCAGAAAAGATGTTGAGACTCGACAAATAAACTGGCCAAATAAAACTATGAATCATATGCGTAGAAATAATAAATGAAGCCACTGGGAATAAGTCTACTGACAAGGGAAATTGAATAGAGGGAAAAGAAAAGCAGCTCGAGGACAGAACTTTGGGTGATGCCAATGTGTAATGGTCATGATATCGATGAACATTTCTAAAATGATACTGAGAAAGAATGATCAGAGATAAAGAGGTAAAACATGGTGAGAGAGTAGCAACATGAAAGTTGAGAGGACAGAAGAGAGTATCAGGGCAATAATGTCAAAGACTGCAAACAAAGGAAGAAGAATGAGGATTAAGAAAAAGTGATTAGAATTGGAAGAAAAATGAGTGATTAACTTTTTTTTAGTTAAAGAATAAGAATTTATTGGGCATCTGTTAGGTTCTAATTGCTAAAAATACAAAGTCAAATAAAAGAGATTGGGGGAAATTACCCTTATTTTAAAGGAACTTGCATTCTCTTGAAGAAAATATGTACAAATATATAATTATATGAAACATAAATGGAAAATAAATGCCATTCTCTACTTTAGTTCTTCTTCTACAAGGTGACCAGGTAACTTTCCTTAGGTGCGGTTCTGACTTGTTGATTTCTCTACTCAGTAAACCTTCAATGGTTTCTCACTTCCTCTAGGATAAAATATAAACTATCCTGTGAGAATTTCATTTTTGTCCAAGTTCTTTTTATAATTTTTTTTAATTTTTAATTTATGTATTTTTAATTTTCAACATTCATTTCCACACCATTTTAAGCTTCAAATTTTCTCTTCATCTCTCCCCTCCCGCCACATCAAGACACCATGCATTCTGATTATCATGTCCCCCAATCTACCTTCCCTTCTATCACACCCCTCCCATCCCTTATTCTCATCTCCTCTCGTTTCCAGTAGGGCAAGATAGATTTCCATATCCCATTACTTGTATTTCTAATTTCCCAGATGTATGCAAAAACAGTTCTCAACATTTTGTCCTAAAATTTGGAGTTCCAAATTCTCTCCCTTCCTCCCTCCTCACCCATACCAACTGAGAATGAAAACAATTAAACAATTCAATATGGCCTATATATGTGTAGTTAGTGCAGGACAACCATCATAGTCTTTTTGTGAAAGACTATATTTCCCTTCATCCTATTCTGCACCCCATTTATTCAATTTTCTCCTTAGACTTTGTCCCTCCCCAGTGGTGTTTCCTTCTAATAACTCCCTATTCCCATTTGCTCTCCTTTCTATCATCCCTCCCACACCCCACTTACCTCCTTCTCCCCTTCTCCCCTACTTTCCTATACTGTAAGATAGGTTGTCGTACCAAATTGAGTGTGTATGTCATTCGCTCCTTAAGCCAAATGTGATGAGAGTAAGCTTCTTCACTTTTTCCCTCTCACCTTGCACCTTTTCCACTCCATTGAAAAAGCTTTTCCTTGCCTCTTTTACGACAGAAAGTTTGCGCCATTCAACTTCTCCCATTCTCCTTCCAATATTTTCCTCTCTCAGACCTTAAATTTATTTTTTTAGATATCATCCCTTTCTATAGAACCCACTCTGGGCCCTCTATCTATACTTATATAATCCATTCAAATATTCAAATACTGGGAAAAGTCTCAAGAGATATAAATGTAATCTTTTCATGTAGGAATGTAAACAGTTCAAATTTAGTAAGTCCCTTATGATTTTTCCTTCCTATTTACCTTTTCATGCTTCTCTTGATTCTTGTGTTTGAATGTCAGATTTTCTATTCAGCTCTGCGCTTTTCATCAAGAATACTTGAAAGTCCTCTATTTCATTTAACGACTATTTTCTCCTGATGTTTTGCTTGTTAGGTGATTCTTGTTTGTTTGATTTTTTTTTTTGTACTTTATTTGTTTTCAGTGTTCTCCAATCAGTTCCATATATCTTAGATTTTTCTCCTTCCCTACTTCTCTTTCACTCCTCCCTCCCCACTCCCTCCCTGAGATGGCATACAGATTTATATAGGTTCTACACATATATTCCTATTAAATACATTTCACCTTAGTCATGTTGCATGAAAGAATTAAAATGAATAGGAGAAATCAAAAAACAAACCAAAACATAGTACAAAAGAAAATGGTCTGCGACATTCTGCAATCAAATTCCATAGCTCTTTCCCTGTATGTGGAAGGCATTTTGCCTTAAAAGATCATTGCGAATTATTTAAGTTCTTGCATTGCAATGAAGTACTAAATCTACCAGAAAAATTTCTTGCACACTGTGGTTGTTGATGTGTACAAAGTTCTCCTGGAAGTTCTCCTTTCACTCAGCATCAGTTCATATAAGTTTTTCCCGCTGTCTGTGAAATCTTCCTGTTCATAATTTCTTATAGCCCAATAGTATTCCATTACATCCATACACTGCAATTTATTCAGACATTCCCCAACTGAAGGGCATGTCCTTGATTTCCAGGTCTTGGTCACCACAAAGAAAGCAGCTATAAATATTTTTGTACATGTGAAACTTCTTTCCATTTTTACGATCTCTTGGGGATACAGTCCTAGAAGCAGTATTTCTGGGTCAAAGGGTATGCACATTTTTGTAGCCTTTTGGGCATAGTTCCAAATTGCTCTCCAGAATGATTGGAGCAGCTCACAGTTCCAGGAACAATGAATTACTATTCCAACTCTCCCACATATTCTCCAACATTTATCATCTTCCTCTTTTGTCATGTTAACCATTCTGATAGGTATTATATGGTATCTCAGAGTTGCTTTGATTTGGATCTCTCTAATCAATTGTGATTTAGAGCATTTTTTTCATATGACTATAGGTACCTTTAATTTCTTCCTTTGAAAACTGCCTGATCATATCCTTTGACCATTTATCATACGGGAAATGACTTGTATTCTTGTACATTTGACTCAGTTCTCTATAAATTTTAGAAATGAGGCCTTTATCCCAGACACTAGTTGCAAAAATTCTTTCCCAGTTTTCTACTTCCCTCCTTATCTTGGTTACACTGGGTTTGGTTGTGCAAAAGCTTTTCAGTTTAATGTAATCAAAATGATCTATCTTGCACTTCATAATGCTTTCCATCTTCGATTTAGTCAATAATTCTTCCCTTCACCATAAATCTGATAAATACACTATTTTTTTCTTCACTGATTTGTTTATTATAATATCAATATTTATACCTACTTCACGTACCCGTTTAGACTTTATTCTTTTGTATGATGTCAAGCATTGGCCTGTGGCTACATACACCACTGTTGTCAAGTTTTACTAGCAATTTTTGTCAAACAATGAATTCTTATCTCAGAAGCTCTGGTCCTTGGGTCAATTAAACAGTACATTCTATATTCATTGGCTACTGTGTCTTGAGTACCTAATATATTACACTGGTCTACCCTTCTGTTTCTTAGCCAGTACCAAGTGGTTTTGATAATTGCTGCTTTATGATACAATTTGAGATCTGGTAGAGCTAGGCCACCTTCCCTAGCATTTCTTTTCATTGATATTCTGGACCTTTTGTTCTTCCAGATAAATTTTGATATTATTTTTCTAGCTGTAGAAAATAATTATCTGAGAGTTTAATTGGCATGACAGTGAAAAGTAAATTAATTTAGATAGAATTATCATTTTTATTATATTGGATTGGCCTACCAGGTGAAACCTATGTTGTTGTTGTTTTTTACTTATATCTGATTTTAATTGTGAAATTGTATTCATATAGATCCTGGGATTGTTTTTGCAAATATTTTATGTTTTCTACTCTACCTTCAAATGAGATTTCTCTCTCTATCTCTTGTTGTTGGGCTTTGTTAGTAATATATAAAAATACCAAAGATATGAGCGTGTTTATTTTGCAATCTGCCATTTGCCAAAGTTGTTTATTATTTCAAATAGTTTTTGCTTGATTCTCTGGGATTCTGTAAATATGTCATGATATCATCTGCAAAGAGAGTGATGACTTAGTTTCTTCTCTGAGTATTCTAATTCCTTAAATTTCTTTGTCTTCTTTTATTGCTACAGCTAACATTTCTAATAACATATTGAATAATAGAGGTGATAATGTGCATCATTGTTTTACCTCTGATCTTGTTGGAAATGCATCTAGCTTATCCCCATTGCATATAATGTTTGCTGAAGGTTTTAGGTAGACATTGCTTATTATTTTATGCAATGTTCCATTTATTCTTATCCTTTCCTGTGTTTTCAATAGGAATGGGTGTTGTACTTTCTCAAAAGCTTTTTCTGCATCTATTGAGATACTTATGTGTTTTCTGTTAGCTTTGTTTTCGATATGATCAATGATTAATAGTTTCCCTAATATTGAACAAGCCCTGCATTCTGGTATAAATCCTACTGGATCACAATATATTATTCTCGAGATCAGTGACTTTATTCTTTTTGTTAAAATCTTATTTAAAATTGTTGCGACTGTATTCATGAGAAAAATTGTTCTATACTTTTCTGTCTCTATTTTGGCTCTTCCTGCTATAGATATGAGAAGCCTATTTGCATCACAAAAAGTATTTGAGAGAACTCCTTTTTCTTCAGTTTCCCAAATAGGCTATATAGCATTGGAATCAACTGTACTTTAATTGTTTGATAGGATTAACTTGTAAATCCTTCTGCTTCTGGAGATTTTTTCCTAGGGAGTTCATTGATGGCTTATTCCTTTTCTTTTTCTGAGATGGAGATGTTTAAGTTTTCAAAGTCCTCTTATGTTAATCTGGGCAATTTATATCTTTAAAAATAGTAATCCCTCTCATATAGCTTGTCGAATTTGTGGACATAAAGTTGGATAAAGTAATTTCTAATTTTTCTTTTAATTTCCTTCTCGTTGAAGGTGAGTTCACCTTTTTCATTTTCAATATTGATATTTTGGTTTTCTTCTTTTTTTAATCAAATTGGTCAAATGTTTATCGATTTTATTATTTTTTTCATAAAACCAACTCTTAGTTTTATTTGTTGCTTCAATAGTTTCCTTAATTTTAAATTTATTCGTCTCCCCTTTGGCTTTAAGTATTTCTAATTTCCTGTTAACGTGGAAATTTCCAATTTGTTCATTTTTGAGCTTTTCCAACTGCATGCCCAATTCATTGATCTCCTCTTTCTAAATTTTATTCATATAGGCATTCAAAGATATAAAACTTCTCCTAAAAAATGCCTTTGCAATATCTCATAATATTTGGTAGGTTATCTCATTATTTTCATTCTGTTGAATGAAGTTGTTGATTATTTCCAGATTTGTTGTTTAACCCACTCATTCTTTAGGATTAGATCATTTAGTTTCCAATTAATTTTTCTTCGTGTTTCCATGCTTTTTGATTATATGTAATTTTTTTTTTTGCATTATGATCTGGAATGGATGTATTGACAATCTCTGCCTTTCTGCACTGAATTGTGAGGTTTTTATGGCTATGCGTATGGTTAATTTTTGTATATGTGTCATGTACTGACGAGAAAAACATATATTCCTTTCTAACCCCATTCAATTTTCTCCACAGAGCTATCATATCTACCTTATCCAGAGCTGTAGTCACCTCCTTAACTTTTTTTGTTTATTTTGAGGTTATATTTATCAAGCTCAGTGCGGGGGACTGAATTCCTCCACTACTACTTTGCTGTCTGTTTCTTCCTGTAACTTTCTTAACTTCTCTTCTAAAAATTTGGAAGCTATATCATTTGGTGAATTTATGTTTAGTAATAAAATTGGTTCATCTTTTGATTAGATCTCTTTCTTCTTTTTCTTTATCTGAGATTAAGATTGCTATCCCTGCTTTTTTTTCATCAGTTGAAACACAATATATTCTGGTCCATCCTTTTACCTTCATCCTGGGTGTATCTCCCCATTTCAAATGTGCTTCTTCTAGACAACATACTGTTAGATTATGGTTTTTAATCTATTGTGCAATCTGCCTCTGTTTTATGGGAGAGTTCATCCCTTCACCTTCCCTGTTATGATTACTATATGTGTCTTTCCTACATCTTCTTTTGCCCATATATGGTTTTGGTTTTCCATTCTCCCTTCCCCTCCACAATAGAGTTTTAATTTTTTACAACCATCTCCCTCAGGCTTCCCTCCCTTCTTTCAGCCCCACTCCCTTTTACTCCCCAATTCCCTTACTGTGTTGTGTACTATATGGGGAGTAGGGTTGTTCAGGAACGACTAGTACATTGGTGAGATGTCTATCGAGCCCGTTTCAGGACTCTTTCCACCTTTGTTGTCCACCTGTTCCATCTAACTCTCACCTGTGGATCCAAGAAGCTGCCAAACCCTTGTAAACCATTTTGGCAAATGGGCCAAAACAGGCTGAGGGTAAACAAGAATTCTCAACCCATTGGTGAGTTAGGGGTGTGTCTATCCCAAGCATGGGAAGACTTCCTGTGTTAGAATGGGCAGATGAGAACAATTTCTTCCAATGCCCATGAAAGTAGATTAAGCAGGTGATGTAAAGTGCTTAGAGCTTGGTTAGATTCTGAAGACCCCGAAGGTCATCCACTGCATCTTGAGGCATCACCAGTCACCTTGAATCTGTCCTGCCACTGGGCTGTGACTATTGTGGAAGGGAAAGTGAGGCTAACGACTTCATACAACCCTACCTCACTTAAATTCAATTTATGCACGAATCAAAAGTCATCATCCACACCATTTCATTATTATGCTTCAAAGCCCTGTGGTGACAGGCAATTGATGAAGCAGCAGCTGCGAATAAGCTGGGAGCTGTACTCTCAACACTGTACAGAGGTGACCCAGGTCATAGGGTCGTTCATCACTGGAAACATCAGTGGGATTTGGCAGCTCCCTGAGTGTCTGAGCAACCTTTTAAGGATAGCACTGCTCACCTCCTGGTGTGAGAAAGAGGGCTAGAAAAGGTGCCCTAAACATTATCTGGTTACTCAACCCTGATTACCATGGCAAATAGGGAATCCTACTTTGTGGTCAAAACAAAATTGTAGAAAATGTATGAAAACATCTGCTAAGATGTTTCCACTCACCATTGGCACATGAAACGTACACGTAATAATAAACAACACAAAATCCAATTGACCTGAAAGAATAACTTCTCTTGTTGCAAAAGAACTCAACAAGTATCCCATCCAAATAGCATCCTGAACGAACGAAGGGTGGGAAATGAAGGCCAGCTTACTGAATTTGGAGCAGATACACCTTTATCTGGAGTGGCCACAGTGAAGGGGAGCATTCTGAAGCTGGCGTTCGATTTGCCATCCAAACTAATCTAATAAGCAAGCTGCTATGCCTGCCAAAAGGAATGAATGACAGACTCATAGCAATGTGATTGTCACTCATAAGAAAATTCCATGACACCATCATCAGTGCCTATGCTCCCACCATTACAGACAGTGATGAAGTCAAAGAAAAATTTTATGAAGACCTATAGACCCTTATCATCAGTGTGCCAAAAGAGGACAAGCTTATATTTCTGAGCGACTTTAATGCTAGAGTACGTTCAGACTAACACACTTGGCAGGTAGTCCTAGGGAGGAATGGAGTTGGAAACAGCAACAGCAATGATCGTTTATGCTGAAGACATGTGCAACACATGATCTTCTCATCACCAACACTGTCTTCAGTTTACCTAAACACAATAAAATTTCATGGATTCACCCTTGCAGCAAACATTGGCATCTAATAGAATATGTGATAGTAAGAAGAAGAGACATACAAGATGTGAGAGTGACAAAGGCAATGTGTGGTTCAGAGTGCTGGACTGATCATAGACTTAACCTTTCCAAGCTAAATATTCACATTCATGAAAATAGCTGTCCCAAGGCAAAATGACTACCAGAAGAATTAATGTCAACAAATTAGAGATCTTCTGTGAGTGTGAACAGTTTGTTGCTGACCTGGAGAGAAAGGTGAGCCAACACACTCTTGGCAACAGTGGAGCAGAAATACAGTAGGTAGCTTTCAGAGATTTGGTGTACAGCACTGCATTTGCTCATCTGGGTCAGAACAACTGAAAACATCAAGACTGGTCCAATGAAAATGATGGGGAAATTCAGAAACTACTAAATGAAAAACGAGAACTCTACAGGATTTACCAACAGGACAGTTTATCCACCTCTAAGAAGGCAGCATTTAATTTCATCAAAAACAAAGTACAAGCAAAGCTAAGAGAGATGAAGGATTCCTGGCTCACTCAGAAGGCAGATGAAATTCACTTTTATGCTGATAATACCAATCCGAAAAGGTTTTAGGATTCCTTGAATATATTTATGGACTCAAATCCTATGATGCATCACAACTACTCAGTGCTGATGGAGCCACATTGATTGATGATAAGGACATGATCCTAGAGAGATTGACTGACCCCTTCAATAGTGTTCTCAACAGATCACCATCAATCAATGCTGAGACCCTTGACCATTTACCTCAGGTTGAAGTTAATAAATCAATAGTTGAATTTCCAACTGAAGAAGTGGATTTGAGGGCACTTAGGCTATTTCATGTGACAAAGCACCTGGTGCTGTTTCTATTCCAGCTAAAATGTACAAGGTAGGGGGACCATCGCTCATACAAAAGCAGACTGAAATTTTACAGGTTATATGAAAAGAGGAGGTTGTTCCCTAGAAGTTCAACAACGCCTCCAATGTCCATTTCTATAAGGGTAAAGGGTGTAGGCTGTCCTGTGAAAATCACAGTGGGATGTCTTTCTTAATCATTGCTGGCAAAATTCTTGCTAGAGTCCTCCTTAATAGACTGATCCTTCACCTTGGAGATGGTGCCATACTTGAGAACAAGTATGGCTTCAGAGAGGGCCAAGGAAGACTTGATATGGTGTTTGCTGCCCAACTCCAGGAGAAAAGCCAGTAGCAGAGCAGAGGTCTATACAGAATGTTTGTAGATCTGACGAAGGCCTCTGGCACTGTTAGTCCTGAGGACTTTTGGAAAATGATGTCAAAATTTGGATGTCCAGAGAAGTTCATCAATATTGTAAGTCAGTTTTATTATGGCATGTTTGCATGGGTTATGGATAATGGACAATGTTCTCGTGACTTCCCATTCAGTAATGGAGTGAAACAGGGCTGTGCATTTGCCCCCATACTTATAGCATGATGTTTTCAGCCATGTTGACAAATGCTTTCAATGAGGATAAACACGGCGTCAAGGTCAACTACCCTACTGATGGCAAGTTCTTCAAGCCAAGATCAAAGTGCAGGGAATGTTGGTGGATGATATTCTCTTGCAGGTGATTGTGCCGTCAGTGCTGACTCTGAAGCTGAGATGCAACAAAATATGGCTCAACTCTCTGCTGCCTGTGCTAATTCTGGCCTAATAATTAACATCAAGAAAATACAGGTACTCCATCAGCCACCACCACACCATCGATAGGTGGAAACATCCGTTGCAAGAAATGAAGAAGTTTTGAATGTTGTGAATAAGCTAACTTACTTTGGCAGTATACTTTCCATGGATGTACACATTGACAATGAGGTGGAAGATGCACTCATTGTCAGAGGTAGTTCAGTGTTTGGGAGGCTCTGAAGAAAAGTTTGGGAGTGAACACGTATTAGACTGACTATCAAACTGAAGGTCTACAGAGCCATTGTTCTGACCTCACTGTTATATGCTTGTGAAACATGGAGATTCTACCAGTACCATGCAAGGAAACTGAATCTCTTCCATTTGAACTGTCTTAGAAAGATTGTGAGGATCACCTGGCAGAATGAGGAACCAGACACTGAAGTCCTTTCTTGAGCTGAACTGCCAAGTGTTCAAACTATGCTTCAGAGAACACAACTCCGATGCATTGGTCACATTGTTAAAATGCAAAACATATGCTTGCCAAAAACACTACTTTATAGGGAACTCATATGGGGCAGGCAATCACATGGTGAGGAGAAGGAGCAATACAAGGACACTCTCAAGGTCTCTCTCAAAAACTTTGGATTTCACTGTGCAACATATGAGACACTGGCACAGGACCACTCAGTATGGCATGACCACATCAGAAAGCATGTTCTTCTCTTTGAGCAAAACAGAATTGATACAGCACAAAGTAAATGCTGGATACGCAAATTTGGAATACTTATCTGAAATATTAAAACGGACTGTCTGTACCCAATCTATGGTAGAGCATTCTGAGCTCATATTGGTCTGATCAGCCACATTCTGACACACTGGAATTTCACTTTATCATGGAGATTTCATTTTGATCCTCTTCGAAGATGAAGTACAAGAATCAACCAACCAACCAACTTCTCTCCCTTTTAGCCTCCCCTGCAATTTCTTTCCCCTTTCCCCTCCTGCTACCTACAGAGTTAGGTAGATTTCTATACTTAACTGAGTTTGTTGCTCCCTCCTTGAACCAAATCAGATAAGAGTAAATATCAAAAAATGTTCATCTCCCTCCCTTCTTTCCCTCTACTGTAGTATAATTTTGTGGGTTTTCTTGTGATATAATTTACCATTTTCTATCTCTTCCTTACACGTCTCTTATTACAGTCCCTTTGCACCCTTAAACCCACTCCCTCTATCTATGTATATCTCTTTTATACGTCATGATAAATATACAATTCTTAAGATTAAAAGTATCAAATTCCCTTATAAGGATGTAAACAGTATGCCCATATTTCATAACTAGCTTTTTCCCCCTGTTTATCCTTATATGCTTCTCTTGAGATTTGTGTTTGAAGATCCAGTGCTGTATTGAGCTCTGGCCTTTTCATCAGGAAGGTCTGGAAATCCCTTTGTTCATTAAATATCCATCTCCTTGCCTGAAATAGTATGCTCAACTTTGCTGGGTAATTTATCCTTGGTTGTAGTTCCATCTCCTTTAGCTTATGGAATATCATATTCCAATATCTTTGTTCTTCTAATGTGGAAACTTCAAGGTTCTCTGTGATCTTGAATGTAACTCCTCAATATTTGAATGGTTTCTTTCTGACTGCTTGTTGTATTTTCTCCTTCATTTGATAGTTATGGAATATGGCAAAAATCTTCCTTGGTGTTTATAGTTTGGGATCCCTTTTGGGAGATGAACTTGACTTTTTTGCCCTCTGGATCTAGGACTTCTTGGCAGTTTTCCTTGATGATTTCTTGGAGGATATTGTTCAGGCTTTTTTTTTCAAAATGGCTTTCTGGAAAACAAATAATTCTTAGTTTTTTCTCTCCTGGATCTATTTTCCAGGTCAGTTGTTTTTCCAATTAGATATTTTACATTTTCTTCTATCTTTTCATTCTTTAGATTTTATTTGACTGATTCTTGATGTCTCAAAGATTCATTACCTTCTACTTGCCAAATTCTAATTTTTATCAAATTGTTTTCTTCAGTTAACTTTTTCATCTCCTTTTCCCTCTGTTCCTTTTAATTAGCTATTTTCTCCAGGAAGTTTTTGTACTTTCTTTTCCATTTGTCTAATTTTCCTTTTAAAGGAGCTGTTCTCTTCAGTGAAGTCTTTTTTCATATTTTTAATATCAGCCATTTTTTCTTCTATTTCTCTAATTTGGTTTTTAAAATCCTTATGCAACTCTTTCAAGAGTGCTCTTTGTGCTTGCAACCAATTCATATTATCTTCTGAAGTTTCAGATGGGAGTACAGTCTCAATGCTGACCTTTTTGGTATTCACGTTTTGTTCCTTTTCCCCATGGAAAAATTCTGTCGTCTTTTCTTTTCTGCTTTGCTTCTTACTCATGATATTGATGATCACCTTTTTCCTGACTTTTAAAGTAGATCTCTGTTTCTAGGGCACAAGGTGTGTCCCACAGTTCTTGGGCCTTGAACTTGAGACTTTGTGTGTTCTGGTCTCTGGTTCTTTCAGCTAGAAATTAAAATGCTGCAGCTTACCTGGTGCTGAGCTCATTGGTGTGAGAAAGCAGAGGCCAGGTGAAAACTTTTTAGCTTTACTCAGAGTTGTCCTGGTGCTAGCTGTTTTATGTGTGGAAGAAGGGTGGTCTGGCTACAGTGGGTGTCCTCTGCTGAGCTACAGCATAGGCAAGTTCAGCAATTGGTTATCCTGTCTCCACTAGTGTTTTCCTGATTCCCTTGGGGTGCTGAGGCACACCTGGCATCCTGGTGTTGGCGGTTGCAGGCTACACTCCAATGGGACTCCAGATCCCTTCTCCTTTTGCTAAGGTAGGACTGTCTGGGACAGCTCTGGTCCTTCACTGGGCTTCTGCAGCCACAGAAAGAGGACCCTGCCTAGCGATTTCTCTAGCTTCACATGCTAAGAGACTCTCTGCCCTTCTGCTGTTCCCACAGTTCCAGGATTTTCCTGGGGAAATATTTTTTTGGGTCTTTCAAAGTCAACAAGGGGAAGGGGAGAGCATCTACCAATCATTCCACCATTTTGGGTCCCAGAAATTCTAGTAGGTGACTTACAGACATTTAATTTGCTGGAGTCCTACTTGACCCTGCCATGATTGGGGTGCTCTGGTACAGCCTGTGTGCTGTGCACTTTGAATTCCTTCAGCCCAATGAAACAGGTCCTTCATGTTAGCCTTCCAATCTGCCTCCTTTTGGGTTCTACCACTTCAAAATCCATTTAGATTCTCTTTTTAGAGATATCTGAAGGAGTGAATCTAAGAGCTTAGGTGAGTAGTTGCTCTCACTCTGCCCTACCCCTAGTATTATTTAACTGAATATACTCCCCAGGCAAATGTTAATACTATCTCTACATTTCAATACCATGATAAAATCCCTAGGACAGTTCTAGGCTAGAGTGGGTGCCAAAGGACTCTCACATCTGTGTCTTCAGTCAGTCCATGAGTGATATGTCACTATGGATATGGCTATAGTGTCTTAAAATTAGAAAGGTATGGTACTTTTCAAAGAGTTCAAGATATGGTGAGATAGTTTTTATTCAATAATTATTCCTATATATTTTGAAATCCTACTTTATAAAATGTCAAAATGGTAGGAGAAGAATAGTGTTATATGTCTATAGTTGGAATTAATGAACTTCAGAAGTTCTCCAAAATGATGGAATGGTGTAATGAAAAAATAATAACCAAACAAAAACTTCCATTTGACTTCCACTGAAAATGATATCCTCTTTATAATAGTTAAACTAATTTTATATGACTACAAGTAATGAAAAATCATTATTTCTGAAAGAATGAGAATCTCAGGTAACAAAAGTGGAAAATAATGGTGCATGTTGCAGTCATGCCCACTAATTCTAGATTACCCCCAAGATTCTGTCATAGATCCTCTTCTCTTCTTATTCTGTACAATTGTTTTTGATGATTTTATCAACTCCACTAGATTCAATCGTAATCTCTGCATATGATTATCAAATTTGTTCAGAACTAACCAGTCTTAATTCCAGCTTAGGATCTCCAACTCCCTAATAAACTTGCTGAATTAGATTCCCAGAGACATGAAGGGTAGAGTAATAGAAAAATAACCTAACAGTAATTATATTCTTTGCTTAATGTTGAGTCTAGTAGCAATCATGTGAATTAGTGAATATTTTGTTTTTATAGTAGAGCTGCTGTTTGGAATTTCCATGGCAATAGAATGAGGCAGAAGAAAAGTTTCAGATTGGCTTACTAGTCTTGTCTTTCAAAGATAAAAATGTAACAGATATGGATTTCCCTCAGGAAAATGTGATTTGCAAAGAACATAACAGTAAGAGCATAAAGGAAAAATTTGAGAGGAATAAAGGAAACACAGATTTGGTTAGTAAGACATAGTTCAAATCTTGCATTTGATTCTTGATAGATGTATGACCCTGGACAAGTTATTTAACCTCTCTTAGTTTACTCATTCATAAATGGAGATAATACCATCAGCTATCTCATTAGGTAGTCCTAACCAATGAGTGAATATATGTAAAATGATTTGCAAATCATGAAGTATTATATTGACTGTGAATAAAAAACTTTAATTTGAGGCAAATCTCCATCAGTGACTGCCTTTGGACCTTGGACATACCACTATCTTACAGGAGACTCATGATGAAAAATACTATCCACGTTCACAGAAAGATATATGGAATCTGAATGATGATAGCAGTATACTCTTTTCTTTTTTTTCATTTTTTCTTTTTCGTGCTTTCTCTTTGGGTCTAATTCTTCTTTACAACATGACTAATGTGGAAAAGCATTTAATATAACTGTACATGCATGGTCTATATCAGATTGCACACCATCTTGTGGAAGGGGAAGGCCAAGGAGGGGAAAATTTGAAATTCAAAATGTTATGAAATTGAATGCTGTCAACTAAAAATATATATATATATTTTTAAAGAGGGGCTTCTTAGACATTGGGTAACATGCCCACATGACTCGTAAGAATCTTAAGAATAGTCTAATTCTTGCCCAACTCCTCTTTCTTTGAATATTACCTTATGTAAGTGAACAGGGACTTTTTTAATATTACTGACGTAAAATTCCCATAAAATTATATATTTTGATCTTAAATCTACCCCCCTATCAGTTTTCATATCAATCGTTTTTATTCAATAAATATTCTCCATTTTTCAGGCTGGGTACTGACACTGAAACATAGAATTCAATTGAGGACTGTAATGGTGATATGAATGGGAAAATCTTTCCTACTCATTAATAGGCCCATGAAGTCACATGTAACCTGTGGTGGAAAGAATTTGCTGAATGAGGGGGGATCAGGAAGAGGCAGAGGGACAGCAGAGCTGAGAGCAAGTTCGACTTTGAGAGCAGTCAGAAGTAGGAAGGATGCAGGCTCCTGTGTAGAGTGAGTGATTTTGTGATTGTGATTTTGTTTAAGAGGGTTTCCTTGGGATGAGTAGCAGGGACCTGGTTTGTGGGAAGACTGGCAGGGGCAAGTCTTGGGGATGGTGTTCTTCTCTGCACTGTTATTGTGTATAGATTTTTGTTTCTGTGATGGATTTGGGTCTAAATAAATATTTTGGTTCTGCCTTCCATGTGGAGAGTCTGTGGTATTTCATGATTCTGAATTGTGCTGTGATTTTCATGGCTGCTGTAGGCACTGTGAATATTGCATTGGTACTAGAAACGGTGACGGCTAGGATGGTGAAATATGAGACCTCTATTTGGAGACAGAAAGGCAAGGGAGACAGAGGAAGAAACAGATGTCCCAGAGTGGGAGGATTTTTGTCCCTCCCTAGAAAGATAATGGCTATAGGCACAGGGCTTTTTGTAAACTGGGAACCTAGATTACAGAAGAGAGAACCCAGAGACTTAGAAAGATATTTGCAGGGAATAACAATGGAACCAGGGAAAGAAATAAGAATAGTATGTAGGAGAGGCTGGGTCAAGCTAACAGGCTATGGAATTGTATGCAAATACTGAGAAAGGCTGTTAGAAGAGAGGGCTCAGATGGAAAGAGAGTTGGGTGGTTTGCAGGAGAGACGTTTTGTCCTACAGTGTTTTGGCCGCACTTTGGGAAAGAAAACTTGAGAGTTTCTGGTGGTAGAAGAGAGAGCTGTTGTTACTTTGTCTCACAAGAGGCGAAAAGTTAAAAATAGGAAAGTGAATGTAGCCCTTGTAAAGGCTGGGCTTGAGTTAGGCCTAAACTCAGGACCAGAGGATGTGTCGTAGAAGAGTAAAACAAGGGAGGAGGCTGTGGTTCAGTCAGAAGGGGAATCAGTGGGCCCTCACCCTATTTGGGGAGGTAAGTGAGGATTTTGTTCAGCATGAGGTCACAGGTGTTTTGAGTTGGTTTACTCAAAAGATGGATCTTGGATGGTACAGAGGTACCTTGGATGGTGACAATGAGTGAAAAAGACAGGTTTTCTCTAGGGAGAAAAAGGAATAGCCACTGGATTCAGGGTCAGAATAAATAAACAAGAAAAGAATTGTTTGATTCTCTGTTGAGGTCAAGAAGAGATTTTGGAGAATGTATGGCATTCCAACTAATGAACTATATAAAATATAGCGAGGAAAGAGTCTTGATTTTAGCAATTTTCCTGTTTCTGGTTATTGTCTCCTTGCTTATTTTTGGTTCTTTGTCTGCTCACCTTATTTGTCAGGTTTGTTTTCTTTAAAGTATAAAAACATAACTCACATTTAATAATAATGGTAATTGGTGGAGCACATGCAGCGCAGCCCAGGAATTGTGGAGCACAACCTGATGTGGCAAGGACAGGAACATGAACTGATTTCAGGGAGCCAGAAGCAGCACCAGGTACCAGACTGCTCAACCCACAAACAGATTCACAGGTCAGTGGGAGGGCCCCTTCACCCAGAAGAGACGAACTTGGTTTGAACCTCCACCAGCAGCAGCTTTCATTTTTAGAGCCCTCTTCCTAGAGCCCCAGGGGGAATTGAGTAGCTGATCTGAATCCCAGCCTTGAGTAGCAGCTCTGGGAGACCACTGCCTAAAACCTGTGGACAAATTGAGCCATAGATCTGTATCTCAGCTCTGAGATCAGCCCTGAAAAAGAACTCAAAAATGTAGTAACTGGTGGGAAAAAGCCCCCAAAAGGGAAAAAAGAATAAGACAATAGAAAGTTACTTTTTTGGTGAACAGGCATTTCCTTCCTTCCTTTCAGAGGAGGAACAACAATTTAGCTCTTCAAAGAAAGACCTAAAAGTCAAGGCTTCTGCAGGCAAAACCTCCAGAATAAATATGCAGTTGTCTCAGGCCTTGGAAGAGCTGGAAAAAGACTTTGAAAATCAAGCAAGAGAAATGGAGGAAAAACTGGGAAAATAAGTGAAAGCCATGCAAGAAAGTCAGGAAAAACAAGTCAACAACTTGCTAAAGGAGAACCAAAAAATGGTGAAGAAATTAACACCTTAAAAAACAGACTAACTCAAATGGCAAAAGAGGCCCAAAAAGACAATGAGGAGAAGAATGCTTTAAACAACAGAATTAGCCAAATGGAAAAGGATGTTCAAAAGTTCACTGAACAAAATAGTTCTTTACAAATTAGAATGGAATAGATGGAAACTAATGACTTTACGAGAAACCAAGAAAATACAAAACAAAACAAAACAAAAAAAGAAAACAATAGAAGATAATGTGAAATATCTCATTGGAAAAACAACTGACCTGGATAACAGATCCAGGAGAGAAAATTAGTCAGGAGAGAGAAATAAAGCCAGGATTACACAGGATCTGGCGGCTTCTAATTAAGGGTTCAAAGGACTTGGAATATGATATTCCAGAAGTCAAAGGAACTAGAATTAAAACAAAAAATCACTTACCCAGAAAAACTCAGTGTAATACTTCAGGGGGAAAAATGGTAATTCAATGAAATAGAGGACTTTCTAGCAATCTTGATGAAAAGACCAGACCTGAAAACAGAATTTGACTTTCAAACACAAGAATCAAGAGAAGCATGAAAAAGAGAACAGGACAGAGAAATCATAAAGGATTTTCTAAACTTGAACTATTTACATTCTTACATGGAAAGACAATATTTGAACCTCTTGAGATTTTTCTCAGTATGTAAATAGTTGGAGAGATTATACACACACACAAACGCACACGCAAGTGTGCTTGTGTGTGTGTATATATGATATAACATATATATATTAACACACATATACACATAAGATCTATGTGCACGTATATATGATATATATATATATACATATGTATGTATACACGCACACACACACACACACACACATATATATATATATATATATATATATATATATATATATAGAGAGAGAGAGAGAGAGAGAGAGAGAGAGAGAGAGAGAGAGAGAGAGAGAGAGAGAGAAGAGAGAAACAGACAGACAGAGAGCACAGGACGAGTTGATTAAGAAGGGATGATATCTAAAAGAAATAAAATTAAGGAATGAGAGAGGAATATATTGGGAGGAGAAAGGGAAAAATGGAATGGGGAAAATTATCTCTCATAAAAGAGGCAAGAATAAGCTTATTCAGTGGAAGAGAAAAGGGAGGAGCTGAGAGGGAAAAAGTGAAGCTTACTTTCTTCACATTTGGCTTAAGGAGGGAATAATATGTTCATTCAATTTATTATAAAAATCAACATCATGCTACAGAAAAATAGGAGAAAAGGGGACAACTGATTTAAGGGGGTTAGTAGAAGAGAGGGAAAACAGGAGAAAGGAGTAATTAGAGGCACTTTTGGGGAGGAACAATGTGAAGAGAGAGAAAAGAATAAATGGGGGGCAGGACAAGATGGAGGGAAATACAGTTAGTCTTACATAACATGACTACTGTGGAAGTCTTTTGTAAAACTACACATATATAGCCTATATTGAATTGCATGCCTTCTCAGGGGAGGTGGGTGGGGAGGGAGGAAGGGAGAGATATTGGAGTGCAAAGTATTAAGAACAAATGTTGAGAAATATTTTTGCATACAGCTGGGAAATAAGAAATACAAGTAATGTGGTATAGAAATTTATCTTAGCATACAGGAAAAAAGAGTAGATGTGATAAGGGAAAGGAGGAGTGTGATAGAAGGGAGGTCATATTGAGGGAAAGGGTAATCAGAATGCAAAACATTATGGGGTGGGGGAGGGAAGAGATGGGGAGAAAATTTGGAACTCAAAATTTTGTGGAAATGCATGTTGAAAACAACAAATTAATAAATAAATATTTAAAATGTTAAAAATGTGATAACGATTAATAATAATAATGACAGTGATGATTCTGTAGCACTATTAAAGGTTTGCAAAGTGCTTTACATATGTTATCACATTCAATAATAATGCCATTATTATTAAATATATACTCCTGGAGTATATAACTGTATACTCTAATAATTATATTGCTAAGAATTTTTCTTTAATTGAATTATTTAATTGTTTTCAGTGTTTGACAATCACTTCCATATATCTTAGATCTTTTTCCACTCCATTCCCCCTAACCTCCACTCTCTTCCCACACCTTCACTGCATACGATCTTATATTGGCTCTACATGTACATTCCTATTAAATGCAGGTTGCATAGAGGAATTAAAATGAATGGGGGTACAAATGAAACATAAGAAAACATAACATATTATAAAAGAAAATGGTCTGTTTTTGTCTGCGATCCAATTTCGTAGTTCTTTCTCTGGATGTGGAAGGTGATTTCCAAGAGTTCTTTGGAAAATTTTAAGTCCATGCATTTCAGTGAAATACTAAGTCTACCAGAAAAATTCCTTGGACACTGTTGTTTTTGTGTACAAAGTTCTCCTGGTTCTGCACCTTTCACTCAGGATAAGTTCATATAAGTCATTGTAGTCTTCTCTGAAGTCTTCCTGTTCATAGCTTCTCATAGCAAAATAATGTTCTCTTACATTCATATACCACATTTTATTCAGTCATTCCCCTATTGATGGGCATCCCCTTATTTACAGTTTTTGGCAACCACAAAGTGAGCTGCTGTAAATGTTTTTGTACATGTGGGATTCTTTCCCTTTTCCATGACTGCCTCTTTGGAATAGAATTACAGAAGCGATATTGCTGTGTGAAAGGGTATGCACATTCGTGTAGCCCTTTGGGCATAATTCCAAATTTCTCTCCAGAAAGGTCAGATCATCTCATAGCTCCACCAACAGTATATTAGTGTTATCATCTTCCTGTTCTGTCATGTTTGCCAATCTGATGGGTGTGATGCGGAACCTCAGAGTTGTTTTGATTTGGATCTCTCTAAGCAATAGTGATTTAGAGCATTTTATCCTATAATTATAGATAGCTTTAATTTTGTCCTCTGAAAATTCCCTGTTCATATCCTTTGACCATTTGTTATTTCGAAAATATCGTGTATTCCTGTACGTTTAACTCAGTTCTCTATATATTTTGGAAATGAGGTCTTTATCACAAACAATATTTGCAAAACTTCTTTCCCAGTTTTCTGCTTCCCTCATAATCTGGGTTGAATTGAGTTTGTTTGTGCAAAGACTTTTCAATTTAATGTAATCAAAATTATCCATTTTGCACTTCATGATATTCTCTATCTCTTTTGGAGTCATAAATTTCTTCATTCCCCATAAATCTGACAAATGCACTATTTCTTCCTCCCCTAATTTCTTTATAGTATCAATCTTCATGTCTAGATCATGTATTCATTTGAGCTTTATTATTGTGTACAGAGTCAGACATTGGTCTAAGTCCAGTCTCTGCCACACTCTTATCCAGTTTTCCCACCAATTTTTGTAGAATAGTGAGTTCTTATCCTAGAAGCTAGGTTCTTTGGGTTTATCAAAAAGTGGATTGCTATACTCATTAACTACCGTATCTTGAAGACATAACCTAATCCACTGATCTTCTCCTTTTTTTCTTAGTCAGTACCAAGCAGTTTTTATGATTGCTGTTTTATAATACAATTTGATATTTGGTAGGGTTAGGCCACCTTCCCTTGCATTTCTTTTCACTAGTTCCCTTGATATTCTGGACCTTTTGTTCTTCCAGATGAATTTTGATATTATTTTTCTAGCTCTAGAAAAAAATTACCTGGTAGTTTGTTTGATATACCACTGAGTAGTCCCATGTGTCCAATTGTTCCTTTTAAGGATTTATTTTCTCCAGTTAGGTTTTGTACTTCCTTTTCCATTTGTCCAATTGTCCTTTTAAATTCTTCTGTGATTTGTTTTTTTCCCCATATTTTTGTAGTCATTGCTCAGATTTTCTTCTATTTCTCTAATTTGGGTTTTAAAATCCTTCCTGAGCCCTTGCAAGAAGGCTCTTTGTGCTTCAGACCAGTTCATATTATTCCCTTCTGAAACGTCAGATGGGAGTGCAGTCTCAATGCTGACCTCTTTGGTATTTGTGTATTGTTCCTTGTCCCCATAGAAAGATTCTATCCTCTTTTTTTTGTTTGTTTTGCTTCTTATTCATGATAACTCCCCTTTTCCTGGCTTTTAAGGTAGCTGTCTGTGTCTGTGGCACGGGGAGTTATGGCCCACACTTCTTGTAACTAAAACTTGAGGCTTTGTGTGCTGTGGCATATGGTTCTTTCTGCTAGAAGTTAAAATTCTACAGCTTAGCTGGTGTGCCGAGCTGGCTGTTGTTGGAAAGCAGAGGCTAAGTGAGATCTTTTTGAGTTTCCCCGCAGTTACCTGGGAGCTAGTTCATTAAGTGTGGGGGAGGGTTTTTCTGGTCACAGGAGGTCTCCTCTGATGAGGTAGAGCATAGGCAAGCTCAGTGATTGGTGGTCCCTTCTGTGTTAGTGTTTTCCCGATTCCCCTGGTGTACTGAGGAGCTCCTGGGTTCCCGATATTGGCAGTTACTGGCTTCACCACCCTAGGTCTCATAATTTCTTCTTGGTTTGCTGAGGTGGAGCTGTCTGGGACAGCTCTGATTCTGCACTGTTCCCCTTCAGCCACAGCATGATGAATCTTCCTTAGCAATCTTTCTAACCTAATGTGCTAAGAGTCTGTTTACCCCTTCTGCTGTTAATATAATACAGCTTCTTAATGGCTTCTTAATGGGGAGATCTTCCCCCCTCGTTAATCCACTCGCCCATTGTGGGGAGTTTGATTAGGGAAGATTCCCAGGAAGGCCCACACTTCTTGTTAATTTTCTAATGAGGCACTGGTTCTCAAGTGGTGTGATGCCCTTTGACTCTGACAAATGTATAAATACTCTGAGATGAGGTAGTACTTTGAGACTTAGTTTTACAGAGATGATTTGTGTGCCAGGTAAGACTCAGAGAAGTTGCTAAGTAACTGGCATCGAAAATCTAGATGTTGATGCTTCTCTCTCTGGTAACTATTTATGTAGGTAATGGTCAGGCAGTTCGATCTGTCTGTTGATCTATCATGTGTGAATTCCTTATGTCATAGAGCTGAAAGCTATGACTACTGATGTTGATTTCTCTGTATTTTCTCTGAAATTCAGGTTGGTGACTTTTTCCCCTGAACTAAGTGAATGTGCTTGATTAAAGTGATTTTGATTCCTCAAAAGTTGTTTTCTTTTTGAAAAGCAGAGGAAAGAAATTGCACAGCAGGCCCTCCTGTCAGGCAGCTTGGTAATACATCAGGGTAGCTAATTCTTTTACAATTAATTGTTATTAAAATATTTTTGTTATTATGAATAGTGTTGCTCTTTATTATGTTTACCTTACTATGTTTACCTTACTTTTTATTAGTTTTGTCATTCTTATAGCACAAGAGCATTCCATCCCAAATATATGACACAACTTGTTCAGCAAATCCCCAGCTGATGGGCATCCCTGCTCTTTCAGACTCTTTACTGTCACAAAAAAGACCAGTCATGCAATATTTTATACTTAAAAGTCTTTTTCTTTTTTTATCTCTTTGGATACAGAACTAGAGGTGATATTTATAGGTCAAAGCATATGTGTGGTTTTATAGCCTTTGAAAATAATTCCAATTTGCTTTCCTGAACAGATGGATCTTTTCATAACTCCATCAACAATGCACGATTGTACCTATCTTTCCAAATGCCCTCCAGCATTTGTTATTCAAATTTACCTCACAGAGGAACTCTTTAAATATAATATTATCTCCCTCCAGTAAATATAAATGTGAGCTTCTTGATATGCACTAAATGAACTCTCAGTTCATTTGTCTATTGAAATGCTTTTCTTACTTCTGAGTTTTGCCTCATATTACATATGCTCCATTATACTTCATATTTTTGAAATATCTGTACCTGCTTAAATTTTCCTAGATAATTTTTTCTCTTTATTTGTACTACCACATCCTACTATTCCCTGTATTTTCTTATGCATATTTCCTATCTTACACACTCTAAAGATGCAAGTAAAATGATAAATTTATAAATTTAAAACTAAAGGGAACACTTGATACCTTCAAGTGGAACCTCTTCATTTAACAGATGAAGAATGTGAGGCACAAGGAGATTAAATGATTGTATAAAGTCCCATGGCAATTTAGTAGCAAAGGTAGTATTTAAATTCATGTTTCCTTAGCCTGAAGTCCATTCCCTAAATGCTTATCTGTGTAACTTTCTCCAGAGCAGAGATTATAATGTTTCATTTTTTTTCATCTTTGTGTCCTGAGGCTTAACACAGTATCATGTACATTATACACACAATAAATATTTGCTTATTTTAATTGAATTAAAATATCTCTCTGTGATGAGTGGGCCCAATTAGATGAGAACTGCTGTCATTAATATCATGATGTGTCAGGTTTTACAAAACCCCAGCTGGATATGCTCAAAAGCATCTTATCTGTCACTCTGATGGAACTTGTGCTTGCAAAAGTTAACTCAAAAATGGAGTTCTTTCTGTCACAGACAGAGCAGTAGTCAAAGGTACAACCACATAAGTTTGTTTAGCATATGTTGTGGAGGATATGAAATATCAAACCAAGCAATTAGAATCTATTTGATAGTCAATGAGGAGACACAAGGATGTTAATCAGAGGAATGTCATAATATTATTGAATGCTATGGGCAAATTAACCTGCCAGTGGTTTTTAGAATGAGCCAGAGAGGAGAAAGAAAAGAAATAGGAAGATGAATTAAGAGACTATTAGTCTAGTGATAATATGAGGTAATAAGAGCCTGAAATAGAGTGCTAGCCGTGAAAAAAAAAAACAGGACAGGAAAGATGTAAGTAGTGGTATCTTAAGACCCTCTAGACATCAGAACAAAATGAGATTTCAGGAGTATGTGTTCATAGTTATTTTAATATTCAAGAAATAAAAGAAAGCAACTTATCAATCAGTAAGTGTGTATTAGTTGCTTAATATAAATCAGGTACTATGTGATACAAAAGTTTAATAATTTTATAGTAGTTTTAAAAAAGGGAGAAGGAAACATTCCAGTTATTTATTATGTCACTTAATATTTTAATTTATGTTACCATTAAAATATGAAGACTAGGAAACTCAACTTTCCAATTTTACTTACAGAAAATATAAAATTGAAAAATGTATATTCTGAATTTTTAAAAATAACTTCTAGAGTCTCTTAAATCTCATAATTCTATTGAGAGGAATAATAATAAATAACTGATTACAAATATCTGGGGGGAATCCAGATTTTTTCCCTTCCTGTTTTCTCATTCAGAAACCAGCCACATTAGGTTATTTAGACAACCTCTGAAGTACAGGGCTAATGAAGAGATTGGATCAAAATTCTCCTAAATTTTTGGCAACACCTTACCCAATTTGAAAAGTGTAGTTCTGATTAAAGGGTAAAAATAATATAATCTCGGCAAATTCTGGGCAGTTGTTCATCCACATAGCTGACTTGCATGGAGATAGATCCTTTTGTCTAGACTGCCCGATGAAGATATTATCTAAACTTGAAGAGGAGTTTCTTTATCAAAGAGTGACATTACCAAACCTCTCAGATATTCATTAGAATAATCCCACCTTTAAGGTGGAGCCAAGGTGGTTTAAAGGCAGAGACTCACCTGAACTTTCTCCAAAATATCATTAAATAATGAATCTAAGTAGAGTGGGAGAACCCACAGAAAGACAGAGTGAAACAATTTTACAGGCCAAGACAACTTAGAAGGTCAGCAGGAAAGGTCTGATGGACTAGGGTGAGAGAGGAGCGCAGTTCAGCATATGCTGATGTAGCACAGAGCTGGCCCCAGCAAACCAGGAGGAGGTCTTATGGTGTCTGACTCAGTGGCAGCAGTGGCAGTATTTAGGACTCTCAGCACAGAGATATAAGGTCAGACAACTGGTCAGAAAGAAGAGGTAGCTTTGCTGACACCATGAGCAAGACAATATTACTTTGGCTATACTTGGATGTGGGTCATAGTCCTGAATCTCAGTCCCAGTGAAAAGAAGAGTACTAGTACACAAGACCTTGCAACTGTAGGGTAGAAGGGATGCTAGTCATGCATCCAGGGTTGAAAAGAGTGCTCGTGGTATTTACAAACCAGTGTACAGTACAAGAGTGTAGTAAACACACCGCTCCGTAGATAATACCACCATGGAAGAGCAAAAAAATGTTATTGGTTCTTACAATTAACTCTGCAAACACCTGCATGAAAAAAATTGACATGTGGAACAACCTGGGAAGTAGAGATCCACTTCAGTACAGAGTTAAAAGTCAAAAAAAAAAAAAAAAAGAGAGATTTCCCACCACTGAAAATTATTTTGTTGGCAAGGAATATCAAAACTCACATTCAGAAAAAGATAACAATTTCAAAACACTATATAATATCTGAGGTTCTACTTGCCAGAACAAATCCAGGGACTATATGTAGAAACCTAACTGCTATATGAACATAAGTACAAAACACTATTCAAACAAATAAAGTTAGATATAAGAAAGTGGAACAACATCCGTTGCTCGTGGGTAGACCAAGCCAGTATCATAAAAATGACAATGCTACCTAAATTAATTTATTTATTCAGAGCCTTGCCAATGAAACTACGGGATAATTATTTTCTAGAGCAAGAAAACGTAATATCTAGATTCTTCTGTAACAACAAAAGGTCCAGAATATCAAAGGAACGGATGAAAAGAAATGCTAGGGAAGGTGGTCTAGCCCTAGGAGACCTCAAATTGTATTATAAAGCAGCATTCATCAAAACCACATGGTTCTGGCTAAGAAACAAAGGGGTGGACCAGAGAAATAGATTAGGTACTCAAGATACTATACTTAATGAATATAGCAGTCTACTGTTTGATAAATCCAAGGACCTCAGCTTCGGGGATAAGAACTCAGTGTCTGACAAAAATTACTGAGAAAACGGGGTAACAGTGTGGTGGAAATTAGGCATAGACCAATGCCTAACACCATACACAAGAATGAAGTCCAAATGGATACGTGATCTAGGTATGAATATTAATACTGTAAAGAAATTAGGTGAGGAAGGAATAGTGTATTGTCAGATTTATGGAGAATGGAGAAATTTATGACACAATAAGAGATAGAGAACATTATGAATTGCAAAATGGGTAATTTTGCTTACATTAAATTGAAAGTTTTTACAAGCACACACAAAAAAGAAAACCAATACAACCAAGATTAGTGGGGAAGCAGAAAACTGGGAAAGAACTTTGGCAAATAGTGTCTGTGATTAAGACATCATTTCTAAAATATATAGAGAACTGAGGCAAATGTGCAGGAATCAAGTCATTCACCAATTGATAAATGGTCAAATAACATGAACAAGCAGTTTTCAGAGAAAGAAATTAAAGCTATCTCTAATCATATGAAAAAAACCTCTAAATCACTATTTGTTACAGAGATGGAAATCTAAACAACTCT
The DNA here is from genome assembly GCF_028372415.1 of Notamacropus eugenii. Classification (NCBI taxonomy): domain Eukaryota; kingdom Metazoa; phylum Chordata; class Mammalia; order Diprotodontia; family Macropodidae; genus Notamacropus; species Notamacropus eugenii. The sequence continues at coordinate 135,140,817 of NC_092873.1, read as the reverse complement.
GAGATACCCCAGCAAACCTATCAGGTTGGATAACATGACAAAAGAGGAAGATGGTAAATGTTGGAGAAGATGTGAGAGAGTTGGAACACTAATTCATTGTCAGTGGAGATGTGAGCTGATTCAACCATTAAGGAGAGCAATTTGGAACTATGTGCAAAAGATTACAAAACTGTCCATACCCTCTGACACAGCAATACAGCTTCTGGGACTGTATCCCCAAGAGATCATAAAAATGAGAAAGTGCCCCACATGCATAAAATTACTTATAGAAGCTCTCTTTGTGGAGGCCGAAAATTGGAAATCAAGGGGACACCAATCAATTGGGGAATGGCTGACCAAGTTGTAGTATATAAAAGTAATGGAATACTATTTTGCTATGTGAAATGATGAACAGGAAAACTTCAGAGAAGCTGGTCAAGATTTATATGAACTAATGTTGAGTGAAAGGAGTAGAACTAGGAGAACTTCATACACAGCAAAAACCACATGGTGCAAGGAATTTTTATGGTAGACTTAGTACTTCATTGAAATGCATGGACTTAAAAAATTTCAAATGAACTCTTGAGGCAAAACACCTTCCACATTCAGAGAAAGGACTATGGAATTAGATCGCAGATAGAAACAGACCATTTTCTTTTGTATTATGTTTTATTTTATTTTGTTTCATGATATTCCCCATTCATTTTAATTTCTTCTATGCAACATGCAATTAATAGGAATGTACATGTAGAAGCTATATGCTATTGCATGCTGTCTCAGGAAGCTAGCAATCAGGGTCGGTTTCACAAGGGAAAGGGTCTAGAAAAATTCTTAGATATATAGAAGTGGTTGTCGAATATTGAAAACAAATCAATTATCCCATTTTTAAAAAAAAAGGTATTGAAGAAATTAATATAGGCAAAGAACAAGCCAAACTATCACTCTTTGCAGATGATATGATGATATACTTAGAGAATTTCAGAGAATCAAGGGAAAAAAAAACTACTTGAAATAATAAACAACTTTGGCAAAGTTGCACCTTACAAAATAAACCCACGGAAATTTTCTTGATTCTATATATTGCCAACAATGCTCGACAGCAAGAGATAAAGAGAAATTCCATTTAAAGATAGGGTAGACACTATAAAATATGTGGGATTCTACCTGCCAAAACAAACCCAGGGATGAAATGGAAACAATTACAACACACTTTTTGCACAAATAAAGTCAAATCTAAGTAAGTGGAAATGCATCAGTTGCTTGTGGGTAGTCCGAGAAAATAATTTAAAAATAACAATTCTACCTAAATTAATTTACTTATTCAGTGCAATACCAATTAAACTATCAGATAATTATTTTCTATGCCTAGAAGAAATAATATCAAAATTCATGTGGAAGAAGAAAAGGTCCAGAATATCAAGGGAACTAATTAAAAGAAAAGCTAGGGAAGGTGGCCTAGCTCTATCAGATCTCAAATTGTACTAAAAAGCAATAATTGTCAAAATCACATAGTATTGACTAAGAAATGGCGTGGTAGACCAGTGGAACAAGTTAGGTACTCAAGACACAGTAGTCAATGAATATAGCCATCTACTCTTTCACAAATCCAAGGACCCCAGCCCCTGGGATAAGAACTCAGTGTCTGACAAAAATTGATGTAAAAACTGAATAAAAATGTGGTCGAACCTAGGCACAGACCAATGCCTGACACCGTATACAAGAATAAAGTCCAAATAACATATGATGTAGGTATAAAGATTTATACTATAAATAAATTAATGGAAAAAGGAGTAGTGTACTTATCAGATTTATGGAGAAGGGAAGAACTTTTGATTAAAGAAGAGATAGAAAGCATTATGAAGTGCAAAATGGATAATTTTGATTACATTAAATTGAGCAGTTTTTGCACAACCAAACCCGATTCAACAAAGTTTAGGAGGGGAGCACAAAACTGGGAAAGAATTGGACAACTAGTGTCTGTAATACGGGCCTCATTTCTAAAATATATAGAGAACTGAATCAAATGTGAAGTCAAAAATGAAGTACAATTCATTCCCCAATTGATAAATGGTCAAAATATATGCACAGGGAATTCTCAGAGGAAGTAATTAAAGCTATCTGTACTCATATGAAAAAATACTCTAAGTCACTAGTCATTAGAGAGATGCAAATCAAAAGAACTCTGAGATACCACATCACACCTATTAGATTGGATAACATGACAAAACAGGAAGATGATAAATGTTGGAGAAGCTGCAAGAGAGTTGGAACACTAATTCATTGTTGGTGGAGATGTGAGCTGATTCAGCACTTCTGGAGAGTAGTTTGAAACTGTGCCCAAAAGACTACAAAAATGTGCATACCCTTTGACCCACCAATACAGTTTCTAGGACTGTATCCCCAAGAGATCATAAAAGTGGGAAAGGATCTCACGTGTACAAAATTATTTATAGCAGTTCTCTTTGTGGTGGCCCAGAATTGGAAATCAAGGGGATGCCCATCAATTGAGGAATGGCTGAATAAAGTGTGGTATATGAATGCAATAGAATACTATTTTGCTATAAGAAATGATGAACAAGAAGTCTACAGAGAAACCTGAAAAGACTTATATTAACTGATGCTGAGTAAAAGTAGCAGAACCAGGAAAAATTTGTACACAGGAACAAACATAGTGTGCGAGGAGGAATTTTGCCATTAAATTTAATACTTCATTGCAATGCAATGACTTAAAAAATTCCCAGTGGTCTCTTAAGGCAAAATGCCTTCCTCATCCAGAAGAAGAACTAACGAATTTGAGCACAGAATGAAGCAGATCATTTTATTTTGTATTATGTTTTCGTTTGTTTTATTATTTTTTTATTCGTTTTAATTCTTCTATGCAACATGCCTAAGGTAGCAATAGGAATGTATTGTAGAACCTGTATAACATTTTTCCCCATCTCAAGCAGGGCATGGGGAGGTAGGTGGAGAAGGAGGGAGAGAGAAGGAAAAAAATTCTCAGATATATGCAATTGATTGTAGAACACTGAAAACAAATGAAATTTTTAAACAATGATGAACAGTGGGGCAAAGCCAAGATGATGGAATAAAAGCAGGATCTTCCTTAGCTCTGCCACAAAGTCCTCTGTATACATGTAAAAATTAACTCTAAACTAACTCTAGAGCTATACAACCTTCAAAATCACAGAGTGAAACAAATCACCAGCCCAAGACAACCTGGAAAGTTGACAGGAAGGATCTATCACTCCTGACAGGGAATGAAGTGCAGTCCACCATGGGCAGAGTAACCCAGAGCAGTCCTCAGAGGACTGATTAATTGGCAGCTGTGATACTTTTCAGACTTCTCAACCAACAAATCTCAAAAAAGGGTGTTGGAAAACTTTGTGGGACCTGGGTGAAATAAGCAGTCTGACTTGGTGGGACTCCAGCCCCAGGACAGTGGGGATGTTGGCAGCAGTCACGCCAGCACAGCAGAAACAGTAGCACCAGAAGTTATGTTTGGAGCTCTGGGCCCACAGATGGTGGGTGATCAAGTGCCAGATAAAAAATCCCTGAAGTGTGGGACAGTACAATCACCCTCACGCCAACCCCCACTGGAATCAGAGTTCTACCTTGACAAAGAGTTTTCTAACTTTTTGTTAGAAAGTCAAGTGTGTGGCTGGATGATGAATAAACATCGCCAACAAAAAGAAATAATGAACAGGATACTCTCAGGAAAAAAATAAAACAATGTGAAAAGACTTACATGAACTGATGCAAAGTGAAATGAGAAGAACCAGGAAATCACTAAACATAGTAATGTCAGTGTTGTGTGATTATCTACTAAGAATAATTTAACTTTCCTCAGCAATACAATGATCCATGACAATTCTGTGTGGTGAAAGATATAGCCTATCTCCAGAGAAAGAACTGGTAGAACGCAAATCCAGATCAAAAACACTTTATTTATTTTCTTTCTTTTTCATTTTTTTGGTCTGTATTTTCTTTTACAGAATAACTTACATGGAAAATGTGTTTTTCTTGATTCCAAATATATAACCTATGGAAAATTTCATGCCTTCTCAGTCGAAGGGAGGAAAGAAGAGAGAAAATTTGCAACTCAAAATTTGAAAAAAGTGTTGTTTGTTTTCGCATGCTGTTGGAAAAAATAAAATATTAAATAAGGTAAAAAAAGAAAAACCTATCCACTACTATAATATTGATTTTCTCATTCAGCATGACTGGAAACACCATTCTAATATCTTTTTAAGGTGATATTTTCTGTGATGTTTTCAAAGTTCTTTAATGAGAATGAACACAGCATCAAGGTCAGCTACACCACTGATGGTAAGTTATTCAACTTGAAAAGCCTACAAGTCAAGAGTAAAGTGAAATGTTGCATAATTTTTTTCTTTACAGGTGATTGTGCACTCAATGCAGTCTCTAAAGCTGAGGTGAATAAAGTATTGATCTATTTTCTATTGCTGCTTCTAGTTTTGACCTAAACTAACACCAAGAAAGCACAAGTCTCCACATCAGTCAGCACCAAATCATCCATAAGTGGAATCACTGGGTACAGCAACTAGAGAAATGTTGAATACTGTGGATAGCTTCATTTACCTTGGCAGTATACTTACCAGGGATGACAAAGAGGTGGACACACAAATTGCCTGAGCTGGCTCAATGTTTGGGGGGGTCTAAAGAAAAGTGTGAGAGAAAAGATTTATTAGACTGACTACTGAACTGTAGATCTAAAGAGCCATTGTGCTGACCTCATTATTATATGCCAGTGAAATCTGGACAGTATTCCAGCTCCATGCCAGTAAAATAAATCATTTGCTTTCGAAATATCTTAGGAAGATAGTGAAAATCACTTGTCAGGATAAGACACCAGATACTGTGGTCCTTTCTCAAAATTAACTGCCAAGCATTCACACTTTATTGAAGACAGCACAACTTTTAGGTGCCGACCACATTGTTCAAATACCAAACATAAACTTACCTAAAAGACTATTTTACAGAGAACTGAAACAGGATTTACTTCACATGGTGGTCAGAAAATGTGATTCAACTACACTCTCAAAGTCACTCTTAAGAACTCTGCGATTGATTGCATGACATGGAAGACATTGGCATAGGACTCCTTGGTATGATGTGCCCTCATCAGAAAAAGTGCTATGCTTTTTAAGCAAAGCAGAATTGAAGTAGCTCAAAAGAAACTTGAGATATGCAAATTTAAAGAATATATTCAGAGGAGAAGCCAATATGGTGGAGTAGAAAGATACACAGATGCTTAGCTCCTAGCCCAAAGCCCATAAAATACCTGTAAAGAAGAGCTCTCAACAAATTATAGAGCAACATAAGCCACAGAACAACGGAGTGGAGGAGATTTCTGTTCCAGAGAGACCTGAAAAACCCACACCAGAGGTCTGTTGAGCACCTGACACGGAGCAGAGCTTCCCTTCTTAGTGGGGCTGGGGAGGGAGGGGGTGAGGGAGAGAAGTTGGAATTCAAAGTAGTAGAAACGAACGTAGAGAATTTTATTGCATATAATCGAGAAAGAAGAACTACAGGGATAGGGGTGTGGAAATTCATCTTGCTCTGCAAGAAAAGAGAGAAGATGGGGATAGGAGAGGGGTGGGGTGTGTTAGAGGGGAGGGTACATTGAGGGAAGGAGTAATCAGAATGCAAGGTTTTAAGAAGCAGGGGGAGGGGAGTGATGGGGAGAAAAATTGGACATGTTGCAAAGTGAGGTAAAAGCAATTAGTATTAAAACAATTGATTGAATTAATTACTGAGGATAAATCAACGACAGCTTTAGTTTGGAGAAAAGAATTTCATTCTAAATTTTCTAGAGGAAGGTAATCTCGAGTAAAATTTGGCATTGATGGAAAAGTCAAGGTTTTAATGGTAAATTAGATTTTATGATTGCCATTTAATCAGGAACTAGAACATATATAGAAAGACATGTAAGCCACTTAAGACTTGCCTCAAAAGATGTTCATTAGCCAAAGTGAAACTATAATCATATTTGAAACCTGGTTATTGGAACTTGCCATTTTTAGATTCTATGGGACTATTAAGTGACTGTTCTTCTGAGTCTAACTCCAAGTATGGGAAGCAAGAAGGCATTCTTAGCCTCTGATATATGATGCCAGTAAGCTGATGAGATGGTGGTATGAACTTCGTAGATGATCTCAGGGGAAGAGTGGGAGAACGGCTGTTCAGCATGGGCTGAGGTGGGATTCTCCTGACTCATTCTCCCCACTGACACCCGGCAGACTTTAAGCCTAACTGAATGCTAGTGGATATTCTTATCCTGCCTGGAATTGACATGAAGTTGGGGAGATATTGTATCCCTGCAATGTCCCTACTCTTGGTGGCAATTTCCTATAGTGAAAAGGTTCGTAAGCTTAATACCAGATCTATTCAATTATAGATCATGGGTAGGGGAACATCCGAGGTTGTCTAACATTAAGCTATTAGGCATAGGACTTTAGACCAACAACATTAAGTTAGGGTCATTTAATTCTTAGTAATACTGTGGAGACAATTAGGTCAAGAGCTTTTGAAGTTAAGCATAAATATTATCTGTATTTCGGTTAATGTTTTTTAAAAAATTCTTTTGTGGTCCATATTGTAAATGCTTTAAAAAGATGTATCACCTGACCAAAAGTCTGAATTGCTTTATCTGTTATAAACTCTGTTAAAAATAAATTTAAAATAATTTTGGAGGAAGGTAAAAAAAAAAAAAAAAGAATATACTCCAAATATTCACATGGACTAGTTTTGCCTTTCCTGTGGTAGAACATCCAGAACTCCTTCTGGTCTGATAAGTCACAACTAAATAATTTGTCACACTATCACTCTAACACTATGGTTAAAGACTCTTAGTGATCAGCCTTTTCTCCCCTTCGGAGAGAATGTGCTCTGTTTGAGTTTGCGACTTCAGGTCAAATAACAGTGGACACTCAAGTAATTCTGTCCCCGGGTAGCTCTCTGGTTATTGAGACATTGATTTCAGTGAAAATAGGTGGCTAGTGGAAGCTGATAGCTGCTAGAATTATGTCTCATTTCTCTACAACCAAGTTTGGTCCTCAATAATATCCATCAGTTAGAAAACACTTTCAGGTACGCAAATTGCTTTTATATATTGCATAATTTGATTCTAACAACAAAACCTTGAGGTAAATGCTATTATAATGTCCATTTAGCAGATAAACAAGCTGAAATTTAGAGAGATTAAGTAGTTGTCTGGGGTAATACACTTAAAAAATGGCAGTGGAGGGGTTCATGATTGCTTGAGTTTAAGTCTCTTATTCTATATATTAGGTTATGTTATCTCATTAATAGCTTTGACAGGCATTATTGATGAAATTTGGGAATTGATGTGATGCTGGGAAAAGAAAGGAAGGAGAAAGAGTTTAAGAAGCCTGGTACATATAGAGATTGGATGGTAAGTACAATGGTAACAACATGAACACAACAACAGAAACCTAGCAAAGGAAATATATGGGGGAAATACTGTCTTTAGTTTAAGACACATAAATCAGTTTGTAGCAATGTCTATCTAGTTATCTATTTATTTCTATATATTTTCAATTTATGTTGCACATAGATCTCTATAAATGGATATTAATATATGTAGCTATTTATATACATCTCTTAATATGTATGTAGATGGAGGGAGAGAGAGAGACAGGCAGGCAGGCAGTCTTTGGTACAATTAGTCCTTGCAATTCCCTCTAAAGAAGTTCTGATATAATTTTCATCATTTTTCTATATTTCAATTCTGAATACTTGAAATGTATTCATGTGGTGAATACTAATTTTTTAGCTTTCTCATTTTTCCTTAATGACAGTAAAATAAGAACATATAAGAAGGGAGAGATCTATGTTTTTCTGCTTTTGAAGTGCTAAAAAGAAGATTTAAATTGTTTATCATAAATTTAACTGGGGGAAGGGGGAAAAGTTGCACCTTGACTTTTTCACCATGAAACAAAGACATTTAGTCAGAATGAAGCATATAGGAGTAAATGAGAATTCTGGTTCCCTCCAGTACTCTGTGGAGACTACAATTGATTTACCTTCTATGTACATCAATGGCTCAGATCCCTGTCTTAGAAAAATCCTTTAAGATTTTGTTCAGTCTCTCCCATGGACAACCCTGTTAGCAGCTCAAAGTGAGGCAGAACACCTTGGGCTGGCCATGTTCTATGTTGCTCTGTCAGCAGGTATCAAATAATTGCGGTCAGACCCTGTTAGAAGAATTTTTACTGTGTGGATCAGCAGGGTAACTATGTAACAAATGTAACTGCATTGAGCTATAAGGGAAAGAAGCAAGTGCCTTCTCCACAAAATAGTGTTTCTGTAGCTACATAACTAATGAGACTGCAAGGCACATTTTATTCTTCTCTATTTCATATTTTTGTTATATGTGTTGACTTTTTAGGTAGTCAAGGGAGGAGATGTATTTGAAAATGAAGATGATGTAGATCCAAAAGATATCAATATATTAATTTAATTTAATTTTTTCTTAATTACACTTTTTGAAGGAAACATTTCTTTCTTTTTTTTTTTCAGGCCGAAACAATAGTATTATTATTTCAGCATTCAGCAACATCTCAGCCATCAAAAATAAAACTCTAACACCGAAGGAAGGAAGGAAGACTTCTCTACAGCATGATTAGGTAGGCTGCATCCAGAGCCCCCCAGGGCGCCACAGGCAGGAAGGATGGTGGTTATTCATTCATCCAGTAAATTAGGAAGCGCAGAATTCAGGGGGCCAACTGCTCATTTCTGGGCAGGCATAAGGTCATCGATGGACTGGCCCTGCTCCAAACGTTTCTCCATCTCAATGAGCAGCTTCACACCATCCACCACCATCTGCACCAACTCCACCTCTGAGAAGCCCAGTCGGTCAGCATTGGAGATGTCAAAGACACCACCCACAGCTGCTGTGTCCACACCCCCTGTCCCCCTCTTCTGCAGTCTCAGTTTCTTCAGAACCTCACCAAACTTCTCATGCTTGCCCAGGTGGGGAAGTTTGATGTGGATACCTGCACCTTGGCCTGTGCCCAGGTTGGAGGGACATGTCAAGATGTAGCCCAGGTGAGTATTCCACATGAACTCGTAGTTCTTGGTCTTAAAAAGGGTTTCAATCTGGGTAAGCCCTGTGCAGAACCGTGTAAACACCTCCTTCATGTTACCTCCCTTCTGCATGGAGATGACCCTCAGGTGATCTTCCTCATTGATCCACACAAGAAAGGTCTTGTTGTCATTGTGCCAAATGCCCCTGCCATCGGACCAGTCTTGGGCCATGCCAGAAGCCAAGAGGAGTGGGGAGACAGGCTTGTCGAAGAGGAAGTGGTCATCAATCAGCTGCTGCTGTTCCTGCTCAGTCATGTTTTTCAAAGCATAGTACTTCCCATTCAGGTCACCTTCCAGGCTGTCCAGAGCTTCCACAGACAGCTTCTCTATGGCACGGCGCTCGTCCCAGCTACAATGTGGAGGCAAACAGAATCCTCGGATGCTCTGGCCAGTTCGAACACGGGAACTCAGAACATAGTTTGGATTCAGGTCATCACCACCCTGCAGATTGTCCAGGTTAAGATCAGTCTCATGCTCATCAGAAGGCTTGTAGCCTCCATGTCTGTCCTCAATAATGGGATCAAACAGTTCCTTGAACACTTCGTAGCTCTCTTCATCTCCAGCCACACAGCCCACAGTCATGATGAATGGGTGCCCTGGGTTGTCCACACCGGTTTGGATGACATCATCCAGGCAGAAGCCGCTTGATGTAGCCTTACCCTGGAGTTTTTCATAGAGCTCGGGCGTCAGCACCTTAGCCATGTGGTTGTTGTGCGAGGAGAGGTCGGGATATTCCTCCTCGGCGGGGTAGCGGGACTTCAGCATGTTGTGGCGAGGGCGCTCCGGGGGTCGCGGAGGACGAGCGGGAGGCGAGGATGCTGCTGCTGAGGCGGCGGCGGCTGCGCGGGGCTCCCAGGCCACCGAGTCTCGAGCTCAGTCACCGAGTCCCATTTCTTTCTTTTTATTCTCCTTATTTTCAGTGTTCCACAAGCAATACCATATAAGTTAGAATTTTTTCCTCCCTTCCTGTCCATCCCCCTACATAGCCCCTTCCTCCCCAAGACGGCATACAGTTTTATATAGGTTCTGCACCTACATTCGTATTAAATACATTTTCAGCATAGTCATGTTGCATAGAAGAATTACAATTAATGGGAGAAACCATATAACAAACCCAAACGTAATACAAAAGAAAGTGATCTGCTACATTTTGCAACTGAAATCCTTAGTTCTTTCTCTCGATGTAGAAGGCATTTTTGCCTTAAAAGGTCATTGGGAAATTTTTAAGTCCTTGCATTGCAGTGAAGTTCTAAGTCTACCAGAAATAATCCTCCCATACTGTGGTTAGTGTTGTGTACAAAGTTCTACTGGTTCTGATCCTTTCATTCAGCATCAGATTATATAAACCTTTCCAGACCTCGCTGAAGTCTTCCTGTTCATCATTTCTTACAGAACAATAGTATTCAGTTACATTCATATACAACAATTTATTCAGCCATTTCTCAATTGATGGGCATCCCCTCGATTTCCGGTTTTTGGCCACCACAAAGAGTGTTGCCGTAAATATTTTTGTACATGTGGGGCCCTTTCCCATTTTTATGATCTCTTGGGGGTGTAGTCCTAGAAGTGGTATTGCTGGATCAAAGGGTATGCACATTTTTATAGTCTTTTGGGCATAGTTCCAAATTACATTCCAGAATGGATGGATCAGCTCAGAGTTCCACCAACAATGAATTAGTGTTCCAACTCTCCCACATCTTCTCCAAAATTTATTGTCTTCCTTTTTGTCATGTTAGCCAGTCTGATAGGTGTGATGTGGTATCTCAGCATTGTTTCGATTTGCATCTCTCTAATCAACAGTAATTTTGAGTATTTTTTTCATATGATTATAGATATTTTAATTTCTTCCTCTGAAAACTGCCTGCCCATATCCTTTGATCATTTATTAACTGGGGAATGACTGATTTTTTTGTATATTTGACTCAATTCTTAATATATTTTGGAGATGCGACCTTTATCAGAGACACTAGTTGCAAAAATTCTTTCCCAGTTTTCTGCTTCCCTCCTAATCTTGTTTGCTTTGGGTTTGGCTGTGCAAAATCTTTGCAGTTTAATGTAATTAAAATTATCCGTTTGGCATTTCATAATGCCTTCTGTCTCTTGTTTAGTCAAAAAAGGTTCCCTTCCCCATAACTCTGACAAATACACTATTCTTTGCTCCACTAATTTGTTTATAATATCAAACATCATATCTAGATCATGTACCCATTTGGATTTTACTCCTGCATACGGTGTCAGGCAGTGGTGTATCCCTAGTTTGTGCTGCACTGTTATCCAATTTTCCCAGCATTTTTTTCGAATAGTGAGTTCTTATCCCAGAAGTTGGGGTTCTTGGGTTTGTCAAACAGTTGATAAGTATATTAATTTACCACTGTGTCTTGAGTACCTAGACAATTCCACTGGTCTACCATTTTGTTTCTTAGCCAATACCAAGTGGTTTTAATAATTGCAGCTTTACAAAGCAATTTGAGACCTTGTAGAGCTATGCCACTTTCCTTAGCATTTTTTTTTCATTAGTTCCCTTGATATTCTGGACATTTTCTTCTTCCAATGAATTTTGATATTATTTTTTGTAGCTATAGAAAATAATTATCTGATAGGTTGATTGTCATGATACCAATTAAGTAAATTGATTTTGGTAGAATTGTCATTTTTATGATATTGACTCGACCTACCCACAAGCAACTGATGTTTTTCCACGTTCTTTCATCTGACTTTATTTGTGCGAAAAGTATTTTGGAATTGTCTTCATATAGTACCTAGATTTGTTTTAGCATGTAGACTCCAAAATATTTTATAGTGTCTACCCTACTTTTAAATGAGATTTCTTTTTCTGTCTCTTGCTGTTGGGCTTTGTTAGTAATATATAGAAATGGAGAAGATTTGTGTGGGTTTATTTTCCAACCTACAATTTTGTTAAATTTGTTTGTTATTTCAAGTAGTTTTTTTATTTAATCTATGGGAATCTCTAAGTATATTAACATATCATCTGCAAAAAATGATAACTCAGATTCTTCTTTGTCTGTTCTAATTGCTTCAATTTCTTTTTCTTCTCTTTTTGCTACAGCTAACATTTCTAGTACCATACTGAATAATAGTGGTGATAAGGCATATCCTTTTTTTACTACTGATCTTATTGGAAATGCATCTAGCTTATCTCCATTACATACAAGGCTTGATGAAGGTTTTAGGTATATACTGCTTATTATTTTATGGAAAATTCCATTTATTCCTATGTTCTCCAGTGTTTTTAATACGAATTTGTGTTGTATTTTGACTAAAGCTATTTCTGCTTCTTTTGAGATAATCATGTGGTTTCTGCTAGGTTTGTTGTTGATACGATCAATAATATTAATAGTTTTCCTAATATTGAGCCAACCCTGCATTCCTGGTATGAATCCTACCTAGTCATAATGTATTATTCTCATGATTAGTTGCTGTATTCATTTTGATAAAATCTTATTTAAGATTTTTGCATGTATATTCATTAGATAAATGAGTCTATAATTTTATTTCTCTGTTTCAACTCTTCCCTGTTAAGGATCAATAGCATATTTGCATCATAAAAAGAATTTGATAGGACTTCTTCTTCCCCAATTTTCCCAAATATTCTATATAGTATTGCAATTAACTCTTCTTTAAATATTTGGTAGAATTTATTTTGAAGTCCATTCAGCTGTGGACATTTTTTCTTACCGAGTTCAATAATGGCTTGTTTAATTTCTTTTTCTGTGACAAGTCTATTTAAGTATTCAACTTCCTCTTCTGTTAATTTGGGCAGTTTATATTTTTAAAAATAATCATCCATCTCATTTCGCTTCTCAAATTTATAAGCATAAAGTTGGGCAAATAAATTTCTAATTGTTGTCTTAATTTCCTCCTCATTGGAGGTAAGTGGACCCCTTTCATTTTTGATATTGGTAATTTGGTTTTCTTCTTTCATTTTTAAATCAATTTGACCAAATGTTTTTCAATTTTATTGTTTTTTTTTAAAAGATCAACTCTTAGTTTTATTTAGTATTTTATTTTTTCTCCAGTTACATGTAAAAAACAATTCTAGCTTTCATTTTCAAATCTTTAAATTACAAATTCTCTCTCCTCCTCTATACCCCCTCCCTCTCATTGAGAAGATAATCTATTTGACATAGTTCATACATGTGTAGTCATACAAAATATATCCAAGATTGCCATGTTGTGAAAGAAAACAGAAAAAATGTCAAGAAACCAACTTAAGAAGAGTATGTTTCATTTTTTTGTTCATACACCATGAGTTCTTTCACTGGGGATGGATATCATTTTTCATCTTAAATCCTTCAGAGCTGTCTTGGGTAATTGTATTGCTGAGAATAGCTAAGTCATTCACAGCTCGTCATTTTACAATGTGACTTGCTTTATACACAGTATATTTCACTTTGCATCAGCAATGCAATTCTTTCCAGGTTTTTTTTGAGAGCATCCTACCTTTCACTTCTTGTGGTACAATAGTATTCCATCATAATCATCCCCTTAGTTTCTTATTCTTTGCCCCTAGAAAGGAGCTGCTATAAATCCTTTTGTAAAAATAGGTCTTCTTCTTTGTTGTTTTCTATCACTCTTGGAATATATACTTAGTATTGATCATTTTAGGTGAAAGAGAATGTATGGTTTTATACCGTTTGGGCATAGTTCCACATTTCTCTACACAATGTTTGAATCAGGTCACAATTCCAACAACAATGCATTAATGTGTCATTTTCCCCACATTCCCTACTATATTTGTCATTGACATTTTCTTCCTAGTAGCCAATAGTGAGTTAAGGTCCTTTTTCAATATGGCTGTAGATAGATTTGATTGCTTCATCTGCAAACTGATCATACCATCTGATCCTTTATCAAATGGGAAATGTCTCTTATTTTTATAAATTTCACTTAGTTCTCTATGTGTGAGTCCTTTATCAAAGAGACTTGCTTTAACACTTTTTTTTCCCACAGCTACAATTGCTAACTGTATTTCCCTCCATTCTGTTCACCCATGTATTTTATTCTCTCCTTTTACCCTGTCCATCCTCAAAAGTGTTTTGCCTCCAACTACACCCTCCCCATCTGCCCTCCCTTCTATCACCCACCTTTCTGTTATTCTCTTCTCCCACTTTCCCATAGCATAACATAGATTTTTATACCCAATTAATTATCTATGCTATTCCCTCTTTTAGCCAATTCTCATGAGACTAAAGTTCGCTCACTTCTCCTTGCCTTCCACCTCTTCCTCTCCACTGCAAAATTTTTTCTTGCCTCTTTTATGTGAGAGTTAATTAATCTATTTCTAGTTTTCCACATTCACTTCCACAAGATTTTGAATTGAAATATACTCCCCATCTCGCCCCTTCCAGCACCCCAAGACAGATTGATTCTGTCTGATTATCCCTTCTGCCAAACTTGCCTCCCTTTTATCACCCCCCCCCTTTAATCTCCTTTTGTTTCATTTTTTTATGTGGCAAAATAGATATCTATACCCTATTGACAATATGTCTTATTTCCTAGTTGCCTGTAATCCCTTAATGTAGAAGCTGCTAGATCTTGTGTGATCTTGATTGTGTTTCCACAATGCTCAAATTGTTTCTTTGTGTTTGTTGCGATTTTTTCTCCTTGACCTGGGATCTCTGAATTTAGCTACAGTATTCCTGAGAGTTTTCTTTTTTTAAGAATCTCTTTTAGGAAAAGAATAGTGGTTTTTTCAACATCTTTTCTATTCTCTCGTTCTAGAATATCAGGACAGTTTCCCTTGATAATTTCTTGAAAGATGATCTCTAGGCTCTTTTTTTCATGATGTTTTCAGATAGCCCCATAATTTTTAAATTGTCTCTCCTGGATCTATTTTCCAGTAGAGTTTTTTTTCCAATGACATATTTCACATTGCCTTCTATGTTTTCATTCTTTCTACAATAATTTCTTTACTTTTTTTTATAAAGTAAACAGCTTTTATTTGCTCCATTCTTATTTTTTAGGAATTATTTTCTTCAGTGAGGTTTTCTTATTTTCAGTTTGGCCAATTTTACTTTGTAAGGAATTCTTCTCCTCATTGGTTTTTTTGGATCTCTTCTGCCATTTGGGTTAGTCTTTTTTTAAAGTGATATTTTCTTCAGCATTTTGGGGGGTTTCCCTTAAGTAAGCAGTTGGCTTGTTTTTCGTGATTTTCTTGCATCTCTCTCATTTCTCTTCCTAATTTTTCTTCTACTTCTGCTATTTAATCCTTTTTGAGCTCTTCCATGGTCTGAGACCAATTCCTATTTTTCTTGGAGCCTTTGGATGTAGGAATTTTGACTTTTTTGTCTTTTTCTTGTTGTATTTTTTGATCTTCCTTGTCACCAAATTAAGATTACATAGTCTGATTTTTTTTCCTGGCTTTTGCTCATTTCTCCAGACAAATTCTTGAATTTTGAACTCTTTGTCAACGTAGCTCTCTGCTTCCAGGGGGCTAGGAACTGTATTTTCAGCTTCTTGTTACCCCCACAATCTGTGGACTTAGACTGCTGAAAATAGCCACTGCTGCCCTTGAGCTGGGTCCAGACTGCACTACTCGTGCACACAGGTTTTCTCCACTGACTTTTTAATTTGTCCTTAGAGATTTGGGGTTGAAAAATATAGAAACCATCAGAGCTGCCAGTGGGTCAGTCCTCCTGAGATCAGCACTTGCTCAGTTTGCCCTGGTGTAGCCCATAATTGACTGCAGTTTGCTCCAAGACTGGCATTATAGATGCTTCCCATTGCTCTTCCAGGCCATCTTGGGCTGGAGATTTGCTTCACCCTGTCATTCTGTGGGTTCTGTAGCTCCAGTGTTTGTTTGGAGCAATTTGTAACAGGTATTTGGGGGCTTTAGGAAGGAAAGCTCAAGCAAGTCCCTGCTTTTAGACTGCCATCTTGTCTCTGTCCCCTCTTCAGCTCAGGTGCTTCCATCAAGAATGCTTAGTAGCATTTTATGCAAAAATTTGGCATCATTTTTTTTGGGGAAAATTAGTCTATGGTTTTCTTTGTTTTGGTTCTTTCAGATTCAAGCATCATCATCATCATCATCATCATCATCATCATCATCATCATCATCATCATATTACTGATGTAAAAGCAACTTAGAAGGCCTACTTCTAAACTTATTTTCAAAATACTGTTCCAAGTATTTCCAAATACTTGCAAATACTAAACAAGTGGTTCAGTCATGCCCAAAACCTAGTGATCGCATAGTCCAAATCACTCCAGGTCCTCTATTCTTCACGGTCTCTTAAATTCTGTCCACGTTTGTGTTCAGTATTCCCATTACACGACCTATCCAGTTCACCCTCTGCCATTCCTCTTTTTTTTTAATATTCAGTCTTTTCAAATAGCAAGAGCTTTTCCAAGTAGTCCCATCTTCTCATTATGTTTCCAAGGTATTTAAGCTTTAACTTCCTTATTTTGGCATAATCTGAATAAATTTCTTTAATATTGACAGATTTTATCCCCTTGATATGCACGGGATTTTTAAAAGTACTCTCCAGTGTGCCAATTTGAAAGTATAGATTCTGTGGCCCTCAGTTTTCCTTAGAGTCCCATTCTCACAGCTATCCATTGCCACTAGGGAAGTCATACATTTAATAATATGGACCTTTGGCAGCAAAGTAATATTTCAGCTTTTTGATATGTTGTCCATATTTGTCATGGATTTTCTTCTAAGGAGTATATACCTTTTAATTTTATGACAGCATTCACTATCTACAATGATCTTTGAGCCTAAGCGTAAACAATCTGCTTCCATTTCTTCTCTTCTTTTTTACCACGAATTGATGGCACCAGTTGCCAAGATCTTTATTTTTGTTATGGTAAACTTCTTTCCACCATTTACACTGTCTTCTTTCACTGTTATCATAAGGCTTTTTACTTCTTCTTTATGTTCTGCCATCAGAGTGGTGTCATGAGCTTACTTGAAATTTTTGATATTTCTCCCAGAAACCTTAATTTCAGCTTTTGATTTTTCCAACCTAACATTTCACATCATGTACTCTAAATGTAAGTTAAATAAATGAGGTAACATATTTCTTTCTCAGTCTTATACCAAGCAGCTGTTCAATGTTCAGTTCTAACTGTTGCTTGTTGGACTGCAGACAGATTCCTCCAGAGAAAAGAAAAATGGATTGCACCCCCATCTCTCTGAGGCCTAGACACAATCATTTTGTTGTGACCACATAGTGTTATTAGTGTCTTCAATGAGGGAAAGGTAGATTTTTTTTTGGAACTCCCTTTCTCCATAATATGGCAAATGTTGACAATTTGGTCTCTGGTTACTCTGCCACTTCCAAAAACAGTATGCTCTTCTGGTAATTCACAGTTCATAAATTGCTGAAGTCTAGATTACAGAATCTCAACCATAACTTTGTTGACATGTGGAATGAACAAAAAAAAGGTTGGTAATTTGTCAGTTCTTTAGCATTGCCCATCTTTAGGACTATGATATAAACTGTTATTTTCCAGTCCATTATGCCTCTTTGACAGTTATATGGTGTTGGAATTAATTGTTCTTTCAATATTTAATGGCATTTACTAGTGAATCAGTCCCCAGAAAATAAAAACTTGGAATTATTTCTTAGGGAACTTATTTATAAATTCCTCAGTTTCTTTTTCTAAGACCAAGTTATTTAAATACTCTATTTCCTCTTCTGTTAATCTGGGAAATTCATGAATTTACAAAAAGTCAGTGTTTCACTTTGATCCTTTAATTTCTTGGTATATAATTGGTCAAAATAGCTCCTAATAATTGCTTTAATTTCATCCTCATTAGTTGTGCAATAACTTAAAAAAACATGCTGGTAATTTGATCTAAAAGTATGAAAGGGTTTTGCATAATAATGTCAAAAGAAGTTTGGACAAATAGATGTGGAACTTATACAGGGATAATAGTGTGGACATTCGCAGGGTAAAGAGAGTAGAAAAGGACTCCAATACCTTGTTTGTAAGAAAAACGTGAAGGAATAACAATTCTATTGTATCTGAGTTTTAAAAATTGAGTCTATGGGACAATTGGGTAAAACCAATCATAGCAAGGAATAGAAATGCAAATAGCAGTGGAAGGTTTTCCCAGACTGGGAGAGGAAATGGTGCCACCAAAGAACATTTAAGTAAAGAGAAAATGTGTGTCTACAGTTGAATAATAGGGTTTAATAACACTTTGTTATGGTTAGAGGTTATCATCCTGAACAAGACCCATCAAAGGAGGCTGATCCAGAATGGTTGAACAGTTAGAATTATAATGAGAACGGTCTCTTGAAAACCTATAGGAACAGTGTGTCAGTGAGGCAAGGAGGATCAACAATATCAAAAGCTGAGAAGAGATCGAGGAGAGTAAAATTTGAGACAATGCCACAGGATTTGGTTATTAAATAATCATCAGCAACTTTGGAGAGAACAAATAATTTCAGTGAAATGATGAGCAACAATTAGGAGGAGGCAAGGTATAGGTTGAATCACTTGCGGGAGCAAAGGCTGTCAAATTGTCACTGCCAACAAATTCAGATTTGATTTATTCTTTTTTCTATCTGCAAATATGATCATATTCTTGAGAATTTAAAAAAAAGTGTCATGATGTTAACTTTCCAAACATTATTGATTCTGCTAGAAGATTGAAAATTATTATAATTTTTTAGTTAATATCAGCTTCAAAATGCACAGTGAATACATACTATTTTTCCTTTGTCTCTGTCGTTGACATCTAAAAGTAAAATGGTAGTTCATAACAAATGGAATCAGATCTAATGAAGTGTATATTCCATTAAACGCTCATGGATGATAGATAATCACAAGAATGTCTTCATTTTTCATATTGATGAAGGACGCAGTCATTAAAAATCTTATTTTATTAAGTTCAATTTAGTATTATTCACAATCCCGAAAATAATCCTTCTTCTCTACTATCCATATAATACAAAAAGAAAAAAAAAACAGTAATATCATATCAAAGCAAATAAGAAATACCTACAAAATCGCAACCATGGTTCTTGGATATTTAATTTTTCACCTCGATAGCTCCTTGTCTCTTTGAAAAGGAGAAGGAAATATGTCGGATTCTGAATTCTTCATGAGGTAAAACTTGGTCACTTCAGTCACACAGTATTAAACGTTTATTTTTGGTTGTTCAGTTCCCTTTTCACTTGTGTAGCTATAATCATAGATTTTATGTTTTTCTCATTCTGATATTTCATTTTGCATCAGCTAATATGTCTTCCTAAGTTTATATGATTTATTTCATATTTATCATTTCTCATGGAATAGTAATGCAACATTGCATTTGTGGGCTGCTCTTATTAGCTATGACCCAGTTGATGGGCACATACTTAGTTCCCAGTCCTTTGCTAAAAAAAAAAAAAAAAAAAAACAATTGCTATAAAAATTTTTGTTGTACATGAACTTTACTTTTATTCTGCAAGCTTTTGGAGGTACATGCCTGATAATGAGAGGTCTACATCAAAGCATGGTATAATTTTAATAAGTATTTAGCATAATTCTATAATGTTTTCCAGAATGTTTGAACTAATTCACATCTCCATTGAAAATACAGTAATAAAACTGCCTTTTCACTTTCCCATCCATCATTAACTATTACCATGTTTTCCCACCATCCATAATCAAATACATGATTTTTAATTTAATTATTTTAGCTGTGTATAATTTTGAGATTTCAGAAACCATGTTCCTCTATCAAATCGACTCTTTTTCAAATGAAAAGGAATAAAAACCTTTGGAAAATTTTAATCTCAAATAAACAGAAATTTAATGTTTTAGAACACTTTTTGAATAAATTGAATATAGAATTCATTTTTTAAAAAAAGTATGCCATTCTCATCAGTTTCTCTTGTATATATTGGGTTATGTGGTTGGTGAGTCCTTTCCCTCTTTCATATTTTGTGATCCCGTGTTAATTTGATTCATGTTCATCCTTTTGTAAAAAATAGTGCCCTTCTAAGGCATTTAGTAAAAGGCACGGGGAAACAAGGGATATTTTTCTATACATGCATTATTTGTATGTATTCATGGGTTTATGAATGGACATGTCTGTATCTGTATTTGTGTAGAGCTATCTGTTGGGTTACTGTATCGTGGTATTAGTGCAGTAGATACAGGATTTAATTTGAAGTCAAAATATTTTCATCTAAATAACACTTTAGACACTAAACATCTATCAGAGTATTGTCAAATCAACCTCTCTATGCCAAATTTTGCTCATCTGTAAATAGTGAGGCTTGACACTACAAACTCTCAGATTCCTTCCAGTTGTAATCTCTGATTTTATAATGGCCTTGTCTCTAGTGTTGCCAAACTAGTTAATAATAACAATTACAAAAATGCTGTTAAAGAGAAGTTTTGAGCTAAATACACAGTAATAATAATTGAGTTTGAGGAGAGATAAGAGAGAAATAGAGAGAGGAGAGAGACAGAGACACACACACAGAGAAAGAAAGAGAGAGAGAGAGAGAGAGAGAAAGAGAGAGAGAGAGAGAAAGAGAGAGAGAGAGAGAATGAGAAACTTGAACTAGATTAAAAAAAAGCATTCCTTACGAATCAACACTAGAGAATGCCATGCCTTAAATACAGTCTCAGTTTCCCTCACCCATCATCCTTCAGGCTTCCAGCAGACATCCATAAATAACCTCTGGTTCATGCTTTGGGTCAATTCTTCCAAATGTTAACACATTGCTGATATACTTCATTTTCAACAAAAGCAGGTCAGATGGAGGTGGAGCCTAGATGGTAGAGAAAAGGTAGTACCTCTGAACTCTCCTCTAAACACCTTCAAATACCTTTAAATAATGCAACAAAACAATTCTTGGAGCAGCAGAACTCAGAAAAGCATGAGAAGAAATAATTTTCCAGTTAAAGAAAACTTAGAAGGTTGGAAGGCAAGGTCTGTAACAAATGGGTAAGAGTGGAAAACAGTCCAGTGCAGGCAGCAACAGTACAAAATGGGCCCAGGAAAGCAGGAGCAGGTCTTGGGAGTCACTGATTCAACAGGGACAGCAGTTGCTTCCAGAGTCCTAAGCCCACAGATAGTAAAGGGGTCAAACAATTGATCAGAAGGAAATTACAGTGGTATTCTTGTGCTACCAAACCTGCACTCAGTAGCTTTGACATACACATCTCTTTCACAGTTTTGGGTGATGCTCAACAGGTAGGAGCACTAGCACACCTGAGCTTATACCTACAATGAATCAGGGAAGCTCATTAGAGTTCTAGGGCAGAAAGATGTGGAGAAGGAGTACTACTACTTGCAGATTCTGGGCAGGAAAGGTTTTGGCTCCTCCCAGATCAGAGCAAAGGCCAGGCCAGGAGAGGAGCAAAAACCTTTCCCTTGATTGTGTCACCTGAGAGGAACAGAGATCTTACATGTCTCCAGAGTGTACCCTACTCTTGATAAAGGACTCAAAACTCAAATAGCTGGCTTGGAAAATGCCCCAGAAAGGGAAAAAATAAGACTACAGAAGGTTACTTTCTTGGTGAACAGATATTCCCCCAGGAGCTTCAGGCAGGGGCTCCAGAAATGGACACTACTGCTGCAGTGGCTGCTGCAGTAGTCTGTGTTCCCTTCTCACCCAGATGAAAAAGCTTTCTCACTGACTTGTGAAGGTTTCTTTGGCACTTTGACGGATCTGAGAACCATCTGTGCTGAGGGGGATTCCACCCTCGAGGCCTATTCTGGTGCTATCCCTGCAGATACTGAGTGGACAGTGCTGGACTCCATATCCTGTGAGATAGACCTTTCTTGTCTGCCCTCTAGGTTACCTTGGACTGGAAATCTCTTCCACTCTGTCGTTTTGTGACTTCTGCTGCTCTGGAATTTGTTTAGAGTCATTTTGGCCAGTATTTTACGGGCTGTGAGGGAAAAAGCTAGAGTATATATGTCTTTCTACTCCACCATCTTGGCTCTGCCCTTGAGGTGCAATATTTTATTTATTTTTAATTAATTAATTTTATTTTTCAACATTCATTTCCAGAAGATTTTGATTTCCAAATTTTCTAACCACTTCTATCCTTCCCCAACCCAAGACACCATTCATTCTGAATACCCTTTCTCCCAGTATGCCCTCCCTTGTATCACACTCTTCACCTCGCTTATCCTCATTTTCTCTTTTTTCTTGTGGGATAAGATAGATTTCTGGGAACCCATTAGTTGCATTTCTTATTTCCCAGTTGCATGCAAAAGTAAATCTCAGCATTCATTCCTACATCTTTGAATTGCAACTTCTCTCTCTTCCTCCCTCCCACATATCTCCACTTTGAAGGTAAGCAATTCAATATAGGCTATATGCAAAAGACTTCCATAATAGTCATGTTGAGAAAGACTAACTATATTTCCCTCCATCCTATCCTGTCCCAAATTTATTCTATTCTCTTTTTTTGTCCTTGTCCCTCTCCAAATTATTCCTTCTTCTTCCTTGAGCTCCCATTTAACATCCCCCTTATATCCCTCTTATCTACTTCTCCCCTACTTTCCTGTAGTGTAAGATGGATTTTCATGCAACATTGAGTGTGTACGTTATTACTTCCTTAAGCCAAACGTAATGAGAGTAAGCTTCACTTTTCCCCTCTCACCTCCCCTCTTTTCACCTCCATTGTAAAAACTTTTTCTTCCCTCTTCTATGAGAGATAATATACCCCATTCCATTTCTCCCTTTCTCCTTCCAATATATTCCTCTCTCACCCCTTAATTTTGTTTCTTTAGATATCATCCCTTTCTATTCAACTCACCCTGCACCCTATGCCTGTATGTATATAATTCCTCCAACTACCCAAATACTGAGAAAAGTCTCAAAGAGCTACAAATATTATATTTCCATGTTGGAATATAAAAAGTTCAACTTCACTAAGTCCCTTATGATTTCTCTTTACTGTTTACCTGTTCATGCTTCTCTTGATTCTTGTGTTTAAAAGTCATAATTTCTATTCATCTCTGGTATTTTCTTCAAAAAACGCTTGAAAATCCTCTATTTCATTGAATGACCATTTTTTTCCTTGAAGTATTATAGTCAGTTTTGTTGAGTAGGTAATTCTTGGTTTTAATCCTAGTTCCTTTGATTTCTGGAATATCATCTTCCAAACCCTTCAGTTCCTTTTTTTTTTTAACTTTTAACATTCATTTTCACAAAATTTTGGGTTACAAATTTTCTCCCCTTTTATCCCCTTCCCCCCGCAAACACCAAGCATTCTAATTGCCCCTATCACCAATCTGCTCTCTCTTCTACCATCCCTCTCTGCCCTTGTCTCTGTCTTCTCTTTTTTCCTGTAGGGCCAGATAGCTTTCTATACCCCTTTACCTGTATTTCTTATTTCCTAGTGGCAAGAACATTACTCGACAGTTGATCCTAACACTTTGAGTTCCAACTGCTTTACCTCCCTCCCTCTCCACCCCTTCCCTTTGGAAGGCAAGCAATTCAATATAGGCCAAATCTGTGTAGTTTTGCAAATGACTTCCATAATAGTTGTGTTGTATAGGACTAACTATATTTCCCTCCATCCTATCCTGTCCCCCATTACTTCTATTCTCTTTTGATCCTATCCCTCCCCATGAGTGTCGACCTCAAATTGTACTTTCCTCCCCATGCCCTCCCATCTATCATCCCCCCCCACCCTGCTTATCCCCTTATCCCCCACTTTCCTGTATTGTAAGATAGGTTTTCCTACCAAAATGAGTGTGCATTTTATTCTTTCCTTTAGTGGAATGTGATGAGAGTAGACTTCATGTTTTTCTCTCACCTTCACTCTTTATCCCTCCACTAATGAGTCTTTTGCTTGCCTCTTTTATGAGAGAAAATTTGCCCCATTCCATTTCTCCCTTTCTCCTCCCAATATCTTTCTCTCTCACTGCTTGATTTCATTTTTTTAAGATATGATCCCATCCTCTTCAATTCACTCTGTGCACTCTGTCTCTATGTGTGTGTGCGTGTGTGCACGTGTGTGTGTGTAATCCCACTCAGTACCCAGATACTGAAATGTTTCAAGAGTTACAAATATTCCTCTTAGCACGTGTAGAGCCAAAGAGAAAAGTAGGGCTCCGCTTCTTTTCTTTCCTCTCTCCCCTCCCCCTCTCTCCCCGCTTGTACTTCTACTTCCAATCCCTTAAGCTTACCCTCCTTAGGAAATCTCCCCCACTTCCTCCTAAGGAAGACCCCCCTGCATTTGTAACCCGGACCCTGAAATAAATCTCAACCCCTGTTTGACTCTGGAACGTCCTTTCTCTCATACGTTTATCCGGTTTGGCCAACCGAAGACCTGGGACAGGTAAGAAAGACTCGGGTAGCCCAATACAGGCCTCTAGGCTTGGCAGTTGGCGCCCCAACAGGGATTGGGAGCGTAGATAATCCTGGGTGCTTTTGGGGTACACCCGGAAGGGGCTGTGAAAGAAGCGAGTCCCGAATCCTAGATTCGGAAGGAGAGAAAGGGGAGAGAAGCTTCCCAAACCCCTGGGAAAAGGGTGGAGATGGGGAATCTATTGTCAGTAATAAAGCCAGAGGAACAGGAGGTCTGGGCTGAGAAACTTCACAGGGAATGCAGGAAGGCGGGGATCATAATAGAGTTAGATAACCTCCGAGAATTTTGTAAAAGGATTTGGAAAGTTTCTCCTTGGCTCAAGCAGGCAGGAATATCAAGAGAAAAATGGGGAGCGGTCAGAGAGCAAATGACTGCTAACGAGCATCAATACCCTGGGGAGCTGGAGGATTTAGATTTCCTGATATTCGGTGTAATTAAAAGCCTGCTGGAAGGGCCGGAGAGGCCAGGGCGGGATTGGAATAAGAGTGGAAGCGGAGAGAGGGGAGGGGAGGATCCAGGCAAGCAGAAAGTTAAGCGGAAAATTAAGGAGCGTAAAGAAAAAATAGACTCGGAGCTCCGTCTAGCGGATGGGAAAGGCGAGGCAGGGGAGAATGTACCGTGTCTTCCCTCTGTGCCTCCTTATAGCACGCTCCATACTGGAGCGGATAGGACCTGCCTTAGCGGTCGCTCAGTACCCCGGCACTGGAAGCTCAAAGAAAGCCAAAGACCAGTGTGGGGAATAGGAGGGTGCCAAAATACCTTAGAGACAATGCACCCAGTAAAGTGGGAGGCAGAGGATCGCCAAGGGACCGTATGGTCGTTGGTGATTCCAGGACTTAGTTTTAACATCTGGGGCAGGGACATTATGAGCCGCCTCGAAATGAAGCTATCAAATTTTTAGTAAGGGCCATTGCTGTTGTACTGGAGTCCCCACCCTTGAATTGGAAGTCAGACACCCCGATTTGGGTGGAGCAATGGCCCCTGACTCCAGAAAAACTCCAGGCACTACAACTACTGGTTAAGGAGCAATTAGCACCCTGGAATGCTCCTGTGTTTGTTATAAAGAAAAAATCCGGGAAATTCAGGTTCCTTACAGATGTTAATGAAGCATTTGTAAGTACCTGGCAGCAGCTATACCAAAACAAACAGCCACTATGCATTCTTATCAATTTTACCTTAAAGGCGATCCTCGCTAAACAAAGAAGGGGAAAAGGTCCCCTAAAGGTCCCCTAATACAATCAGAGCTAAGATCAAGAGGCCTAATACAATCAGAGCTAAGATTAAGAGGCCTAATACAATCAGAGCTTGATACAGCTGTCTCAAAAAACTCACATACTACTCCAGCTATGAGACATTTCAAGATACTAATAGGGGGTCGAGGGTATGTTTGTGTCTCCACAGGAAAAGGGAATGCGTGGATTCCCATTAGAAGGATCTGTAAGTGGGAACCGAGGTCGGAGACGATGGAGACGCAGGAGGAGGAGACCCCGGAGAGCCCAGAGACCCCGGAGAAGGATCATACACCACCTGAGCCTGCTGCTGACAGCTTTAACCTTGCTGCCCAGAGAGGAAGAAGCCCTCATCACAACCGCAGACACTGCTGCTGACAGCTTCAATCTAGGCATCCTTTTTTCGCCAGCTGAATGAGGACTTTGATATCACAAACCCAGGACACTTGGGTGGGGAGGAGGTGACCAATTTTCCACCTGTATAGATCCATTTGCAAGATTAAGGGAGTGGTGATGTAAGGCGCCTACACCACCTGCTTCTCTTAAAATATGATTTGGGATTTTAGTTGATTGCACTTCCCCTGTTGTAACTCAGCCATTTAGTTTCATCTTTGTTTTATTTGATGCCTCCCTTTGTCAGTTGTGCTAGCTGCAGATTTCTGTGTGAATGAAGTCTTGTTGTAAGGTACTCATATGCTAAAGGCCTTCCTAATCCACTCAGCCTCCAGCCACTGTTTGCTCTAGAGCCAGGTGCGCTCCGCGCATAACAAAGAAGGGGATATGTTGGGACTGGAAGCTCAATTCCGTGTGGACGGTCTCTGGACGGTAAAAGTGGGACTTCTAAATCTTAGAGTCTTACGAGGCCCTCCATGAACAGCGGGGGTTCGAGAAGGTCAGACTGAGCTAGCTCGGCTAGCTCGGGTATTTCCGCCTCTCCCCCGGAGATACCTGATGGGTGGAGTCTCCCTGCCCTCGAGGTCGTCCCGGATTGGAGCACACCTAGTTACCTAACAGCATGGTATTGAGATGCAAACTGTGTGGCTGAAGATTAAGTAGGATTGAGGAAGCCAGAAAGCTCTCTTAGCACGTGTGGAGCCAAAGAGAAAAGTAGGGCTCCGCTTCTTTTCTTTCCTCTCTCCCCTCCCCCTCTCTCCCCGCTTGTACTTCTACTTCCAATCCCTTAAGTTTAGCCTCCTTAGGAAATCTCCCCCTCTTCCTCCTAAGGAAGAGCCCCCTGCATTTGTAACCCGGACACTGAAATAAAGCTCAACCCCTGTTTGACTCTGGAAAAAAGAAAAAAAAAGAGTTACAAATATTGTCTTTCCATGTAGGAATGTAAACAGTTCAATTTTAGTAAGTCCCTTATGACTTCTCCTTGCTGTTCACCTTTTCATGGTTCTCTTCATTCTTGTGTTTGGAAGTCAAATTTTCTTTTCAGCTCTGGTCTTTTCATCAAGAATGCTTGAAAATCCTCTATTTCATTGAAAGACCAATTTTTCCCCTGAAGTATTATACTCAGTTTTGCTGGGTAGGTGATTCTTGGTTTTAGTCCTAGTTCCTTTGACTTCTGGAATATCCTATTCCATGCCCTTCGATCCCTTAATGTAGAAGCTGCTAGATCTTGTGTTATCCTGATTGTATTTCCACAATACTTGAATTGTTCCTTTCTAGCTGTTGGCAATATTTTCTCCGTGACCTGGGAACTCTGGAATTTGGCCACAATGTTCCTAGGAGTTTCTCTTTTTGGATCTCTTTCAGGCAGTGTTCTGTGGATTCCTTGAATATTTATTTTGCCCTCTGGTTCTAGAATCTCAGGGCAGTTTTCATTGATAATTTCATGACAGATGATGTCTAGGCTCTTCTTTTGATCATGGCTTTCAGGTAGTCCCATAATTTTTAAATTGTCTCTCCTGGATCTATTTTCCAGGTCAGTTGTTTTTCCAATGAGATATTTCACATTATCTTCCATTTTTCCATTCTTCTCGCTTTGTTCTGTTATTTCTTGCTTTCTCATAAAGTCCTTAGCCTCCATCTGTGCCATTCTAATTTTGAAAGAACTATTTTCTTTATTGAGCTTTTGAATCTCCTTTTCCATTAGGCTAATTCTGCTTTTGAAAGCATTCTTCTCCTCATTGGCTTTTTGAACCTCTTTTGCCAATTGAGTTAGGCTAGTTTTCAAGGTGTTATTTTCTTCAACATTTTTTGGGTCTCCTTTAGCAGGGAGCTGATTTGCTGTTCATGCTTTGACTTCATGTCTCTCATTTCTCTTCCCAGCTTTTCCTCCACCTCCCTAACTTGATTTTCAAAATTCTCTTTGAGCTCTTCCATGGCCTGAGCCCATTGGGTGGGCTGGGACACAGAAGCCTTGATTTCTGTGTCTTTGCCTGATGGTAACCATTGTTCTTCCTCATAAGAAAGGAAGGGAGAAAATGCCTGTTCACCAAGAAAGTAATCTTCTATAGTCTTATTTCTTTTCCCTTTTCTGGGCATTTTCCCAGCCAGTGACTTGACCTCTGAATATTTTCCTCACACCCACCTCGCCCCCTGATCCTCCCAGCCAGCGTTTGGGGTCTGAGATTCAAATGCTGCTTCCAGCCTCAGGACTTTGGGCGGGGGTAGGGCTGCTATTCAGTGTGAGATTAAGTTCAGATGCTCAGGTGGGAGCAGGGCCGCCTCTCAAGCTCAGTTCCTTCAGGGAGTTTATGCACAGACCTTGAAGAATGTATCCAGGCTCCTGTCTGCTTGGGGAGCCCTGGTCTGCCGCTACCCCTCAGCTTCTGTCTCCCGAGGGGGCCCGAGCCATGGGGGCATCCCACTCCCCCCTCGACCCACCAAAGAGACTCTCTCCCAACCCCTTCACCTGTGGGTGGAGGGACTTGTGCGGCCACTGGAGATCCCGTCCCTGAAGTCCGCTCGCATCTGTTCCTCTCTGTGCTGCGGCCCCAGTAGGGCTGTACTCAGTTCCCAGTCCTGGCGCCCATTCCACAGCACGAAGGACCATTTGCGAGAGGTTTGCAGGTCTCTCTGGAACAGAAATCTCCCTCGCTCCAATGTTCTGTGGCCTCTGGATGCAGAATTCGCCATGAGTTACTTCTTTGTAGTTGTTCTATGGGTTGTGGGTTCGGAGCTATGTGTATGTACATCTTTCTACTGCGCCATCTTGGCTCCGCCCCCCCCCTTCAGTTCCTTAATGTAGAAGCAGCGAGATCACGTATTGTCCTGATTTTATTTTCACAGTATTGGAATTGTTTTCTTCTGGATGCTTCTAGCATTTGCTCTTTGCCCTAGGAATTAGGGAATCTGGGTACTATACCCCAAGGAGTTTTACTATTTGGATCTCTTTCAGGAGATGATCAATGAATTCTTCCAATATTTATTTTGCCCTCTGGTTCTATAATATCAGAGAAGATTTCCTTGATAGTTTCATGAAAGATGATGTCTAAGCTCTTTTCTTCGTCATGGTTTTCATGTTGCCCCGTAATTTTAAAATTGTCTCTCCTGGATACGTTTTCCAGATCAGTTATTTTTCCAGCGGCATAATTCATATTGTCTTCTATTTTTTTCATGCTTTTGATTTTGTTTTCTAGTTTCTTTGTTTCTCATAAAGTCATTAGCTTCCATCTCCACCACTCTGATTCTTAAACAACTATTTTCTTCAGTGAGCTTTTGAACCTCCTTTTTCATTTCACTAATTCTTCTTTTTAAAACATTTTTTCCTCATTGGCTTATTGGACCTCTGCTGTCATTTGTATTAGTCTATTTGTAAAGATGTTGTTTTCTACAGCAATTTTTTGCACCTCTTTTATCAAATGGTTGACTTGCTTTTCATGATTTTCTTGCATTGTTCTCATTTCTCTTGAGATTTTTTCCTCCACCTCTCTTACTTGAGTCTCAAAATCTTTTTTGAGTGCTTCCATGGCCTGAGACTGCTGCAAATTTATTTTGGTGGTTTTGCATGAAGAAGCCTTGATTTTCAATATCTTCCTCTAATGATATGCTTTGTTCTTCATCATCCAAAAGGATAGAGCAAAATGCCTGGTCATCCAGAAAGTAACCTTCTGTGGTGTTATTTTTTTCCCTTTCCAGGGCATTTTTCCAGCCAGTTCCTTGACTTTTGTGTCCTTTGCAAGTGGATGGTATACTTTAGGTTCTTGTAAGTTCTCAGTTCCTCCCAGGTGGTACAATCAAGAGAGAGGAGTTTACACCTCTCCTGGCCTGTGCACTGGTCTGGGAGTAGCCAAAGACTTTTCAGCCCAACATTTGCAAGTTGATTTCCTTCTCCACTACTGCGTCCAGCCACATCAATCCAGTACTACTCCTCACCAAAGGATCACCACTCAGGGCTAAGATCTACATCAACTGCTCAGTTTCCCCAGGGGTTTTAGGCTGAGGGCTCCAAAAATGGACCCTGTGCTGCAGTGTCTTCCACTACCCTTGAATCAAGGGTAGGGCTGGGCACTGCTACGTTCTCACCAAAGTGAAAGAGCTTTCTCACTGACAATTGAAGCTATCTTTGGCGTTTGTGGGGCGAGAAATCTCGGAATTGCAGCTGCTACCTGGATTATTCCTACTCCATTCTTGTCCCTGGTGTGCTGTATGTGCAAGGCTTGGCTGTGCTCCACCCCATGTCCTGTGTGATAAACTTCTCCTATAGGCCTTCCTGGCAGTCGTGGGCTGGAATTATCTTTCCCTCTGTACTTTTGTGGCTTCTGATGCTCTAGAATTTGTTTAGAATCATTTTTACAGGCATTTTATGGACTTTTGGGGTAGAACTAAGATTAGGTCCAACCTTCTACTCTAGCATCTTGGCTCTCCTCCCATCTCTTTCATAGCTATTTGGGGATGGTGGGAGAGAGAGCACATTTATGTTATTGATTCCCTACAGAATTCTCATGTGTAGCAGTTTGGATCGTGAGTGAATTTTACAGCCTCCAATTCCGTTTTTGGTCCAATATTAGAATTTCTTTTATTGTGTGATTAGATTGTGGCCTAGGTACAATTTTTTAAAAATTATTTTATTTGCTTTCCTCAGTTGCATCAAGATATAATTTAGAATTCATTTTTACAAGATTTAGAGTTCCAACTTTCTCCTTCTTCTGAAAATGACATGGTGTTTGATATAATGTCTACATGTGCTATTCTGTGAAAATATTTCCTCATTAGTCACAGGTCTGAAAGAAGAAACAGATCAAATTTTTAAAAAATCATGAGAAATAATAAATTAAAAATAAATTACTTTTTATTTCATATTATATATATATATATATTACCTAATACTTCTCTCTAATTTTCTCCAAAGATCTATCTCTTAACAAAAAAAAGAGGAAAAGTATTACATTATATTGATAAACATGTATAAAATGGCTGAGATGGTATAGAATATTCCACGTCCATAGTCCCCCACCTTTGCAAAGAAGGGAAGAATTGTCTACTCATATATTTGCCTTGGAGTTATGACTGATCATTACAATTTCTCAGCATTCAATTTTATTGACCTTTTGGTTATATGTACACATGTGTGCATACACATGTATTTGTATATATAAAAATATATGTATTAATGTATACATATATACATATGTATACATCTATATTCAAAGATAATGAGAAAGAAGAAGAGAGTTTTCTTGGTTTTTCTTACTTCATTTGTATTAGGATTTTAAAAATAAATTTCTCTGCATCCTTGTTTACAACACAGTAAACTCCATTATTAATATTCTCATATCTTTGGTTAATGAGTGTAAACTGATAAATAACATAATTATCATAGTTATCTTTAACTTTGGTATCTTTTCCACCTATAAACCTTTGCTTTGTCTTTGTAATTATATTCAGAGCTTGAAAAGGATGCAGTACAAGGAACTGACTATGGCTTTCTTGTACTAAAGAATGTCTATCAAGGACTTCCTTGAGCCAACATGGACTGATGAAAAATGTCATAGTATTTTAAATTTAATTTTACACAAAACCATTTATTTCACCTTCAAATATGCTCAAATTCTTAAATGGACTCAATGAGATTATCGAGGATAGAGTTATCAAAACTATGTGCTATGTCACTTTACTAGCAAGTGATTCAAAATCATATTGGATAGAGGTGCAAATTTTTACTATTTATTTTTATTAATTTATTTAAGATTTCAGCATTAATTTCCACAAAATTTTGAGATCCAAATTTTCTCCCCATTGCTCCCCTCCCTCCACCCAAAACGCCCAGCATTCTAATTACCCCTATCACCAGTCTGCCCTCTCTTCTAACATCCCTCACTTCCCTCATTCCCATCTTCTCTTTTGTCCTATAGTGCAAAATAAATTTCTATACCCCGTTACCTGTATTTCTTATTTCCTAGTTGTATACAATAACAATACTCAACAGTTCCTAATACTTTGAGGTCCATCTTCTCTTCTTCCCTCCCTCCCCACCCATCCCCATTGGGAAGGGAAGCAATTCAGTGTAGGCCATATCTGTGTAGTTTTTTGCAAGTGACTTCCATAATAGTCATGCTGTTTAAAACTAACTATATTTCTCTCCAACTTATCCTTCCCCCTACTTCTTCTATTCTCTTTTGACCTTGTCCCTCCCCAAGAGTGTTGACTTCTAATTGCTGCCTCCTCTCATTGCCCTCCCTTCCATCACTCCTCCACCTTGCTTATCCCTTTCTCCTCCACTTTCCTGTATTATAAGATAGGTTTTCATACCAAAATGAGTGTGCATTTTATTCCTTACTTGAGTTGAATGTGATGAGAGTAAGCTTCATGTTTTCTCTCTCACTTCCCCCCTTTTCCCCTCCATTTAAAAGTCTTTTACTTGCCTCTTTTATGAGAGATAATTTGCCTCATTTCATTTGTCCCTTTCTTCTCCCAATATATTCCTCTCTCACAACTTAATTTCATTTTTTTAGATATGATCCCACCCTATTCACCTCACCCTGTGCTCTCGGTCTTTCTGTTTCTGTCTGTCTGTCTGTCTGTCTTTCTGTGTGTGTGTGTGTGTGTGTGTGTGTGTGTGTGTGTGTATAATACCATAAATTACCCAGATACTGAAAAAAAACTTTCAAGAGTTACAAATATTGTCTTTTCATGTAGTAATGAAAACAGTTTAATTTTAGTAAGTCCCTTATGATTTCTTTTTCCTGTTTACATTTTCATACTTCTCTTGTTTCTTGTGATTGAAAGTAAAATTTTCTTTTCAGCTCTGGTCTTTTTGTCAAGAATGCTTGGAAGTCCTTTACTTCATTGAAAAACCATTTTTTCCCCTGAAGCATTATACTCAGTTTTGCTGAGTAGGTGAATCTTGGTTTTTGTCCTAGATCCTTTGACATCTGGAATATCATATTCCATAACCTTCCATCTCTTAATTTAGAAACTGCTAGACCTTGTGTTATCCTGATTGTATTTCCACAATGCTCAAATTATTTCTTTCTAGCTGCTTGCAATATTTTTTCCTTGACCTGGGAACTCTGGAATTTGGCTACAGTGTTTCTAGGAGTTTCTCTTTTTGGATCTCTTTCATGAGGTTATCTGTGGATTCTTTCAATATTTATTTTGTCCTCTGTCCTAGAATAACAGGGCAGTTTTCCTTGATAATTTCATGACAGATGATGTCTAGCTCTTTTTTTTGATCATGGCTTTCAGGTAGTTCCATAATTTTTAAATTGTGTCTCCTGGATCTATTTTCCAGGTCAGTTGTTTTTTCAATGAGATATTTCACATTATCTTCCATTTTTCATGCTTTTGGTTTTGTTTTGTGATTTCTTGGTTTCTCATAAAGTCATTAGCCTCCACCTGTTCCTTTCTAATTTTTAAAGGACTATTTTCTTCAGTGAGCTTTTGAATCTCCTTTGCCATTTGACTAATTCTGCTTTTTAAAGCATTCTTCTCCTCATTGGCTTTTTGAACCACTTTTGCCAATTGAGTTAACCTATTTTTAAAGATCTTTTTTTTTTCAGCATTTTTTAGGTCTCCTTTAGCAAGTTATTGACCCACTTTTCATGATTTTCTTGCATCTGTCTGATTTCTCTACCCAGTTTTTCCTCCACCTTTCTTACATGATTTTCAAAATCCTTTTTGAGCTCTTCCATGGCCTGAGATCATTGAATATTTATTTTGGATGTTTGGGATATAGAAGCCTTGACTTTTATGTCTTTCCCAGATACTAAGCATTGTTCTTCTCCATCTGAAACGATGGAAGAAGATATTTGTTTACCAAGAAAGTAATCTTTTATACTCTTATTTTCCCCCTTTTTGGGGCATTTTCCCAACCAGGTACTTTACTTTTGGGTCCTTTGTCAAGAGTAGGGTATACTCTGGGGGTCTGTAAGATCTCAGTTCCTCCAGGGTGGTACAGTCAAGCCTGTACATTGGTCTGAGAGCAAGCAGAAATTTTTGTACCCAGAATCTGAGTAATAGACTTTTGTCTTCACAACCACCTTGCCTCCAGTTCCACCAAGACTGCACTGGGAGCTGAGATTCAGAGAAGCTGCAGGGGCAATGCCTCCATTTAGTGTGAGATAAAGATCAGGTGCTTAAATTCCTCAGGATTATTAGATGGGGGCAGGGCCTCTACACAAGGCTGAGGTAAGAATCGGCTGCTGAGTGCCCCCAGGGGTTTTATGATCCAACAATGGATACAGGCTGCTGTAGAGGCTGCTATGGAACCTGCTGCTGCCTGCTCGAGGGGACCTCTGCAGGCCGCATCTTGAGGTCAGAGCTACAAGAAGGCTCTTCTCCCTTCACAGTCACCTGAAAAAGCCCTGTCACTGACCGTGTGGGTTGCGTGATCTGCAAACAGCTGTTACCGTGACTGGGGATTCTGCTCCTGAGACCTGCTCCCAGAACCGCGCCCATGGCCAAGACTGGGCTGGCCTCTGCTCCATGTGAGGTGCAACAGACGTTTCCTGTCAGCCTTTCAGGTCACCCTGGGCTGGAAATCCCCTCCACGCTGTTCTTCTGTGGTTTCTGCTTCTCTAGAATTTGTTGAGAGTCTTTCTTTGCAGGTATTTTATGGGCTGTGGGGTAAGAGCTAGTGTATGTGCATCTTTCTACTCAACCATCTTGGCTCCTCTCCCTCAATAAATTCTTTAATCTGTATTCAGAGTCTACCAGTTCTTTTTCTGTATATGGGTCGCATTCTCCTCCATGCATCCTGTGTACTTGTCTTTCCTCACTGTGTTGCTGATAAGAATTCAGTCATTCAAATTTCATTTTCACCAAATCTTGTTGATACTATGTACAATGTTTTGCTGATTCTGATCATTTCACATTGCATCACTTAGATTAAAGGGAAATAATTAATTGTAAAAAATCTTTTTAAAGTGAGATTCTTTGATAAAATTTTTATATTCAAGGCATAAAAGAAATTGATTTAAATTTATAGTGAAAAGCTTGATTCCGAAATAATAGGTAGTTCACGTATATGGGCAGGCAGTTCTCAATGGAAAATTGAAGCTCTCTATAACCATGTGAAAAAATGCTCTTAACTTCTATTAAACGGTGAAATATAACTTACACATCCATCAGTAACAATGAAAAAGAGAATATAGATGATGAAGCAGGTGTAAGGAAGTACATATGTTGTTACGTTTTTAGTAGACCTGTGGATGACCAAAACCATTCTAATAAATAATTTGGAACTCTTCACAAGATTTTATTAGACAGTTGTTGTCTGTGTGTTTTTTTTTTTTTAACCAAGCTATATATGACTACTACTCCAATTTATATAAAGAAAGAAAAGGCAATGAAAAAGGGAAAAGTTCCTTTTGGTCAAAAATAATTATTATAGCTGCTCCGTTTTAGAAGGCAAAAAAAAAAATCAAAAAAGTAAACCAATAGTTGGAAACTAAAGGGATGCTCTTCAATCATATAATGGCTGAACACTGTGGCAAATCAAAGGGGTGGAGCACTGTTGTGTTATAAGACATGATAACATCGATGATTATTTTAAAATGTATAGATGTAAATGAACTGATGCAAGGTGGAGTTAACAGAACTTGGAGAACATACAAAGATTTTGCACTAATATCAATATTATAGCAATAAAAATCTTTGAGAACTTTTATAAAATGATAAAAATTTGTAAGATAATTAATACAGTAAAATTAAGAGAATAAGGTAACCAATAACAATGTCATAAAGTAAACAACTTTGAAAACTCTAAGAATTGTGATCAATCCAATGACCATTTATATTACCAAAGGACTGATGATGAAACATGCTATCCAGTACAGAGAGATGATTGTTTTTTGCATACAAAGTAAGACAGATTAAATAAATAGATGCAGGTTAGACATAGATATTGGAGACAGAAAAATATATAGAGAGAAAGAGCATATACACATATCAATAAATATAAAAATAAACTAAAATATAAAGTTGTATGTGCATATAATAAGTATAATATTATATGTGTATTTGCACATGCATGTTATTTTCATATATTTGTTTATATATACATACATATACACACACACATCAGACCTCTAACACGAGGTGCTTTGATTATGGGAATCTTTACTTCTTCTCTGTCAATTGTGAAAAAATGAAGAAAAGGAAATATCAACCTCTTCCCCCAAAGTCTATGCTTGATGTGAATCTCTTCTATTTTCTGACAAAGCAGATTAAAATTTTACTTTTGTTGCATAGCAATCAATTGCACTATGTTTTTTGTAAATTGAATTCAATTTTATTCCCATATTCAAAAAGACATCTCTTTAACATGTTCTTCCCCACCTCAGTTCGATGAAGTTAAAAATAACCCCTGCCTTGGTACCAATACTGACTGAACATGCTACTTTTTACTGCTACAATTAGTATTCTTGATTTCATTACATATTTTAAATAAAATCTATTTAAAACACTTAAAAATAGTGTAACATTAATCTTCACCCATCCATCTCAGATATTCTTTCCTTTTTCTTTTTTTTATTGAATTGTTTTATTTGTGTTCAGGGTTCAACAATCACTTCCATATATCTTAGATTATTTTCCACTCCCTCCCCGTCATTTCCCCCTCCCTCTGCACTCTCTCCCTGAGATGGCGTCCAATCTTATATAGGTTCTACATGTGCATTCTTATTAAAAACACGTTGCATGGAAGAATGATAATGAATGGGAGAAACCACAAAACAAAGCAAAAGAAAACATAATACAAAAGAAAATTATCTGGTTCTATCTGCAATCCAATTCCGTAGCTCTTTCTCTGGATGTGGAAGGCATTTTGCCTCAAGAATCTTTGGGAAACTTTTTTAAGTCCACGTATTTCAATGAAGTACTGTGTCTACCACAAAAATTCCTCGCACACTGTGATTGTTGCTATGAACAAAGTGCTTCTGCTTCTGCTCTTTTCTCCCACCATAAGTTAATATAAGTCTTTCCAGGTTTCTCTGAAGTCATCCTGTTCATCTTTCTCATAGCAAGATAGTATTCTATTACATTATTATGCTACAACTTATACAGCCATTCCCCAATTGATGGGCATCTTGTGATTTCCAGTTGTTGGCCACCACAAAGAGAGCTGCTACAAATGATTTTGTACATGTTGGAGCCTTCCTCATTGCTATGATCTCTTTGGCATAGAGTCCCAGAAGAGATATTGCTAGGTCAAAGTGTATGCATATTTTTTGTAGCCCTTTGGGCATAGTTCCAAATTGCTATCCAGAAAGAATGTATCAGCTGAAAGTTCCACCAGCAATGAATTAGTGTTTCTACTCTCCCACATGTTCTCCAAAGTTTGTCATCTTGTGTCATGTTAGCCAATCTGATAGGTGTGATGTGATACCTCAGAGTTATTTTGATTTTCATTTCTCTAATGAACAGTGATTTAGAGATTGTTATCATATGAATATAGATATCTTTAATTTCTACCTTTGACAACTATCTGTTCATATCCTTTGGGCAGCTAGGTGGTGCAGTGGATAGAGCACCAGTGCAGGAGTCAAGAGGACATGAGTTCAAATCTCACCTCAGACACTTGACACTCACTAGCTGTTTGACCTTGGTGACTTCACTTAACCCCAACTGCCTCATCCTGGGTCATCTCCAGTCATCCTGATGAATATCGGGTCACTGGATTCAGATGGCTTTGGAGAAGAAGTGAGGCTGGTGACCTGCATAGCCTTCCTTCACTCAGAATAAAGTCATGTGCAAGTCATATTATCATTTTTCGGATGACATATTCTTCTTTGGCAACGAAGTATGAACACACACAGTTCATATCCTTTAACAGTTTATCAATTGGGGAATGACTTATATTCTTGTACATTTACCTCAGTTGTCTACATATTTTAGAAATTAGGCCTTTATCACAGAGACAAGATGCAAAAATTATTTGCCAGTTTTCTGCTTTCCTATTAATCTTGGTGGCACTGGGTTTGTTTGTGCAAAAACATCAATTTAATGTAATTAAAATTATCCATTTTGCATTTCGTAATGTTCCCTCTCTTTTGTTGGGTCATAAATTCCTCCACTCTCCAAAAATCTGATAAAGACACTATTCCTTGCACCCTTAATTTGTTTATAGTATTAATATTTATACCTAGATCATGTGTCCATCTAGAATTTATTCTTGTGTGCAGTGTCAGGCATTGGTCTATGGCCAGTTTAAGCCACACTCTTCTTTAGTTTTCTCAGCAAGCTTTGTCAAACAATAAGTTCTTATCCCAGAAGCTAGGGTCCTTGAGTTTATCTAACAGTAGATTGCTATATTCATTAGCTACTGTGTCTTGAGTACCCAAACAATTCCCCTGCTCTACCCCTCTGTTTCTTAGCTAATACCAAGTGGTTTTGATGTTTGCTGCCTAATGATACAACTTCAGATCTGGTAGGGCTAGGCTACCTTCCTTAGAATTTCTTTTCATTGGATCCCTTAAAATTCTGGACTTTTTCTTCTTCCAGGTGAATTTTGATAATTTTTATGTCTCTAGAAAACAATTATCTGTTAGTTTGTTGGTATGGCACTAAATAAGAAATTAATTCATGTAGAATTGTCTTTGTTTTATTATATTAGCTCGACATACCCACAAGCAACTGGTATTTTTCAACTTATTTAGATCTGATCTTATTTGTGTGGAAAGAGTTCTGCAACTGTATTCATATAATCCCTGGATTTGCTTTGGCAGGAATACTTCCAGATATTTTTTAAATGCCTGCTGTAGCTTTAAATGGGATTTGTTTTTTGCATTTCTTGGTGTTGGGATTTGTTAGTAAGATAAAGAAATGCAGATAATTTATGTGGGTTAATTTGTAACCTGCAAATTTTCTAAAGTTGTTTATTGTTTCAAGCAGTTTTTCAGTTGATTCTCTGGCATTCTCAAAGTATATCATCACAGCGTCTGTGAAGAATGACAATGTAATTTCTTCTTTGCCTGTTCTAATTCCTACAATTTCTTTCTTCTGTTAATGCTACAGCTAGCATTTCTAATACCATATTGGATAACATTGGTGGTAATGGACATCCTTGTTTCACCCCTGATCTTACTGGAAATTCATCTAGTTTATCTCCATTGCATATAATGCTTAAGGAACGTTTTAGGTAGATGCTTCTTACTAAGTTTCGGAAAGTTCCACTTATTCCTATGCTCTCCAGTGTTATAATAGGAATGGTTGCTTTATTTTGTCAAAAGCTTTTTCTGCATCTATTTAGATAATCATGTGGTTTCTGTTAGTTTTGTTGTTGATATGATCAATAATTTTAAGAGTTTTCCTAATATTGAACAAGCCCTGCATTCCTGGTATAAATTTTACCTGATCTTAATGTATTATTCTTGTGATAATTTGCTATATTCTTTTTGCCAAAATCTTATTTAAAATTTTTGCATTTATATTCATTGAAGAAATTAGTCTATAATTTTATTTGTCTATTTGGGTTCTTCCTTGTTTAGGAATCAACACCATATTTGTATCATAAAAAGAATTGGGGAAGACTTTTTTTCCCCCAATTTTCCCAAATTATCTATGTAGTATTGGAATTTGCTGTTCTTTAAATGTTTGATAGAATTCACTTTTGAATTCATCC
Source organism: Notamacropus eugenii (assembly GCF_028372415.1). Lineage (NCBI taxonomy): Eukaryota > Metazoa > Chordata > Mammalia > Diprotodontia > Macropodidae > Notamacropus > Notamacropus eugenii. The sequence continues at coordinate 135,101,166 of NC_092873.1, read as the reverse complement.
GGCCCTGGGAAATTTTTCCTAGGGAGTTCATTGATGGCTTGTTCAATTTCTTTTTCTGAGATTGGATTATTAAAGTATTCAACTTCCTCTACTGCTAATCTGGGCAATTTATATCTTTTAAAATAATCACCCAACGAAATTTCTTATTTTTGTTTTAATTTCCTCCACAATGGAGGTGAGTTCACCCTTTTAATTTTGGGTACTGGAAATCTTGTTTTCTTCTTTCTTTTTTAAATCAAATTGCTCAAAGGTTTATAATTTTTTTTTCGTTTTTTCGTAAAGGCACCTCTTAGGTTTTTGCTTTTTTTTTTCAGTTCAATCGTTTACTTAATTTCAATTTTATTGATCTTTTCTTTGGTTTTCAGTATTTCTAATTTGGTGTTTGCTTGGAGATGTTCAATTTGTGTTTTTTTGAGCTAGTTCAGCTGCATGCCCAGTTAATTAATCTCTTCTTTTTCTATTTTATTCTTGTAGGCATTCAAAGATATAAAACTTTCTCTAACAACTGCCTTTGCAATATCCCATAAGATTTTGTTGATTGTCTTATTATTGCTATTCTCTTGAAAGATGTTGTTTATTGTTTCTATAATTTGTTATTTAGCCCACTCATTTTTTAGGATTAGATTGTTAAGTTTCCAATTAGTTTTTGGTTTATATTTCCAGGACCTTTGATTATATATAAGTTTTATTGCATCATAATCTGAGAAAGTTGTATTGACTCTTTTGGCTGTTCTGCAGTGGATTTTGTGGGTTTTATGGCCCAACACGTGGCCAATTTTTATATATGTGCCATGTACCACTGAGAAAAAGGTATATTCCTTTCTATTGCCATTCAGGTTTCTTCTGAGATTTGGCATATCTACTTTATGTAGAGTTCTATTCACCTCCTGAACTTCTTTCTTGTTTATTTTGAAGTTAGGTTTATCAAATTCAGAGAGGGGGAAGTTGAGGTCCCCCACTAGTATGGTTTCTCTGTCTATTTCTTCCTGTAATTCTTTTTATTTCTCCTCTACGAATTTGGATACTATAACATCTGGAGCATATATGTTCAGTAATGAAATTGCTTTGATGTGTATGGTGCCTTTTAGTAGTACATAGTTTCCTTCCTTATCTCTTTTGATTAGATCTACTTCTGCTTTTGATTTGACTGAGATTAGCATTGCTATTCCTGCTTTTTTATATCAGCCAATGCACAAAATATTCTGCTCCAACCTTCAGACTTTACCCTGTGTGTATGCCCCCATTTCAAATGTGTTTCTTATAAACAACATATTGTTGGATTACAGTTTTTAATCCATTCTTGTATCCATCTCCGTTTTATGGGAGAGTACATCCCATTCACATTCACAGTTAAGATTACTACCTGTGTCTGTCCCTCTACCCTCTTTCTCCTTGTTTGTGCTTTTAATTTATCCCTTCTCCCTTCCTCTCCACAATATTTTTAATTTTTGACCACTGCTTCCCTCATTCTACCCTCCTTTCTTTCATTTCACCTCCCTTTTAATCTCCCTTTCCCTTACTACTTCTCTCCCAGTTAGCCACCGCTGTGATTTCTTTCTTTCCCCTTTCCCCTCCTATTGCCTTAAAATCTAGTTGTATTTCTATACTTAACTGATTTGTTGTACCCTTCTTGAATTCAGTCACTTCAGAGTACCTCTCAAACAATGCTCGTCTCCCTCCCCTCTTTCTCTCTAATGCAATATATTTTTGTACCTCTTCCTGTGATGGAATTTATTTTTTTTTCTACCTCCTCCTTTTCACATCTCCCATTACAATACATTCCCAACCTTAAATCACATTTGTTATCATCACATCAGTTAATTTATACCCTCCCCCTCTATTTATGTTTATCCCTTTTACATTTCATAATAAAGATACAGTTTTCAAGATCAAAAAGTATCACCTTCTCTTATGAGAATGTAAACAGTTTGCCTTTATTGAGCAACACCTCAATTACCCCTCTTTACCTTTTTATACCTCTCTTGAGATCTGGGTTTGAAGAACACATTTTCTATTGAGTTCTGTTCAGGGTGGTCTGGAAATCCCTTATTTCATTGAATGGCCATTTGTTTGTCTAAAACATTATGCTCAACTTTGCTGGGTAATTAATCCTTGGTTGTAGTCCCAGCTCCTTTGCTTTACTGAATGTCATATTCCAGTTCCTTTGATATTCTAATGTAGAAGGTGCAAGGTCCTGTGTGATCTTGACTGTAGCTCCTTGATATTTGAATTCTTTCTTGCTGGCTGCCTGGAGTATTTTATCCTTTAGTTCGGTTTTGGAATTTGATAATGATATTCATTTGTGCCTTTAGTTTGTGGTCCCTTTGAGGAGGTAAACGGTGGATTCTTTCGATGACTATTTTGTTCTCTGAATCTAGGGCTTCTGGGCAATTTTGTTTGATGATTTCTTGCAAGATATTGTCCAGGCTCTTTTTATCACGACTTTCTGGTAGATCAATAATCCTTACATTTTTCTCTCCTGGATCTATTTTTCAGGTCAGTATTTTTCCAATAAGTTATTTTACACTTTCTTTTATCTTTTAATTCTTTAGATTTTTGTTTGACTGATTCTTGATGTCTCATAGATCCATTAACTTCTGCTTGCCCAATTCTATTCAATTGCTTGCTAAAGTGAACCCCCAAAATGCTGAAGAAAATAGTACCTTAAAAAAAGACTAACCTGAATGGCAAATAGATCGCAAAAGACAAGTGCAAGAAAGCCTTAAAAAGCATAACTTGTCAGGTGGAAAAGTAGATCTAAAAGCTATCTGAAGAGAGTAGTTCTTCAAAGATTAGAATGGTGAAGATAGAAGATAATGACTTTATGAAAAATCAAGAAATTACAAAACCAAAGAAATGAAAAAAATACCAGATAATGTGAAACATCTCATTGGAGAACCAACTGTCCTAGAAAATAGATCAGGAGAGAACATTTAGAAATTATTGGACTTCCATAAAGACATTATCAAAAAAGAGCTTTGACATTATCTTTAAACAAAATATCAAAAACATCTGCCCTGATATTCTAGGGTAAAATAGAAATTAGAAGAATGCACCGATCACCTCCCAAAGGAGATTCCAAGTGGAAAACTTCTAGGAATATTTTAGCTAAATTCCAAAGCTCCCAAGTCAAGGAGACAATATTGCATGTAGTCAGAGAGAAACAATTCAAGTATTGCCTAAATACAATCAGCATAACACAAGATCTAGAAGCTTGTACATTAAGGGATCACAGGGTTTGAAATATGATATTTCAGAGGTCAAAGGAGCTAGGATTAAAAAGAAGAATCTCCTACCTAGAACCGCTGAGTATAATACATCAGGGGAATGAAAAGGTAAACAGGAAAGAGAAAACATAATGAATTTGCCAAAGTTGAGCTGCTTACATTTCTACATGGAAAGATAATATTGCAACCCTTGAGACTTTTCTCAGTACTAGGTTAGTTGGAGAGATTTAATACATGAAGACTTAGGATACAGAGTGAATTGAATAGGTGGAGATGATATCTAAAAGTAAAATTAAGAGGTGAGAGAGAAATAGTGTGGGGGAAAGAAAAAGGGAGAAATAGAATGGGGTAAATTATATCTCACATAAAATAAGCAAGAAAAAGCTTTTCAATGGAGGCAAAGAGGGGACAGATGAGAGGAAAAGAGTCTCACTGGATTTGGGAATCAGGAGGGAATAACACACACTTAATTGATTATTAAAATCTCTCTTTCGCTACAGAAAAGTAGGGGTTAAAGGGATAAGAGGGGGTTGGGGATGATAGAAGGGAGGGCAAATGAGAGCAGGGGTTTATTAGGATTAAATACTTTGAGGAGAGCCAAGGTCAAAAAAGAGAACAGAAAATATGGGAGCAGGATAAGATAGAGGATGATATAGTTAGTCTTTCACACCATGACTTTTACGGAAGTGTTTTGCATGGCTAAAAATGTATAACCTATATTGAATTGTGTGCCTATTCATTGGAGAGGAAGAGAGAAAAGTTGGAACTGAAAACTTTAAAAAGGAATGTTAAAAGTTGTTTTTATATGTACCTGGGAAATAAGACATGTATTCATTAGGGTATCAAAATCTATCTTGCACTGCAAGAAAATAGACGGTAATTGAATGAGAGAAGTGAGAGGTGTGATATAACGGAGGGCATATTGGGGGAAGGGATAATAGGAATGCATTATTTCTTGGGGTGGGAAGAGGGGAGCAATGGAAAGAAAATTTGAAAATCAAAATCTCTAGAAGTGAATATTGCAAACTTAAAATAAACAAACAAAAAATAAACAAATGAAACTGGGGAATGATTAACTGAACAAATAAAAATATAAACAATAAAGATGATATTAATTTACATGACATTCATATTTGAATTTGACACTTCTAGGGTAGATTTTATGATTATATTGCTTCTTGTAGCTACTTCCAACTCTGCGAATCTTTGATTCTGTGGTAAATCCTATAGATGTGCAGCAGAATTAACAAAAAAGCAACTCTCTCTCTTTCTCTCTTTCTCTTTTTCCATCCCTCCTTCCCATTACATTATCACATTAGCTTTAGCTCTCACAGGTTCAATCATAAATGCTATGGAATATGCAGATTCACACATATATTTATGCGTATATATGCATCATATGTCCATGTATGTATATGTATACATGCATATATGTAATACACACATATTTTGAGACTCAATCTCTTTACTAAGCTCCAACCTAGCATCGTCTTCTGCATAATACATATATATATGTATATACATGTATATACATATATATACATGCATATAGATACAATGTATATGCCTTTGTAATCACTTACATAATTATACATGTACATGCATATACATGTAATGAATATGTATTTGTAATCACTGACATGAATATACATACACTATATACATATAATGGTAATCATCAAAACAATGAAATATTGCCTAAAGAATAGACTGGTTTATCAGTGGAATAAATTAGGTACATTACGCAGAGTAGTAAGTGATGACATAATCTGATCTTTGATAAACTCAAAATTCTAAACTATGGGGGTAAAAAATCATTACTTAACAAAATCTGCCTGGGAACATGGAAAGCCAAGTAGAAAGAATCCAGGCAGCCCAATTCCTCACACCATTTATCAACATGATGTCAGAATGAGCCAATGATTTTTTTATGACTGGTAGTTCCCTAAGTAAATGAGGGAACCGTGAAATAATTTAGCTATTGGATCTGTTGATAAGATAGGAGCTTCTGACCAGAAATATAAAATATAATGGGAGGTAAAACTCATGATTTTGATCATGTGAAATTAAAAAGCTTTTGCTCAAAGTTAATGGAGCCAAAATGAGAACAAAAACGAGAAAGTCGGGAAAATAGCAGCACATTTCTCTGACAAAGGCCACATTTCAAAAATGTGAAAGTAACTGAGGCAAATTTATTTTTTAAAATGGTCCATTCACCAACTGATAAATGGTCAAGGGATAGGACTAGAGAGTTTTCATGAGAAGAGAGCAACCCTAAAATGTCACATAGAAATTCTCTAAAGTGTAGATAAATTAGGGAAATGCAAATTAAAACAATTGTGTGGTACGACCTCATACCTATCATATTGACCAATATGACAGAAAATCAAAATATCAAATACTGAAGGGAATGTGGAAAAGAAGGTATACTAAAGGACTATTGTTGGATTTATAAACTTGTCCAATCATTTTGTAGGATAATTTGGAACTATGTAAACAGGGACATGAAACTCTAAATTTCCTTTGACCCATTGTTGTCACTGCAAGGTTTTCATTCCAATAGATAAAAGAAATATGTCCTGTAGGTACAAAATTATTTATAGAAGTTCTTTAAGTGTAGGCAAGAGATTGGGGATTAAGGAGATGCCTACCTATTGGGCAATGACTGAAAAAGATGTGGCATAGTGATTGTGATGAATTACTTATTGTGATATAAGAAATAAAGAGTGGAATGGTTTCAGAAAATCCTGGGAAATTTTTTATGAAGTTATGCAAAGTGAAGTGATCAGAACTAGAATATTGTATGTAACTGCAATATTGTAACAATGATCAATTGTGACTTAGTTATCTTTGACTAAAATAATAATGTACAATAATTTCATAGGCTTGATAATGAAAAATATTATTTGTCTCCAAAAAGAGAATTGACAAAAATTTAATGCAGATTAAAATATTTTTTAATTTATTTATTTTTTTTGCAAAATGGCTAATATGGAAAGGTTTTGCATTAACGACACATGTATAATGGGACTTCTCATTAAACTGGGAAGGTAAGAGATGAAGAAATATTTAGCAATCAAAATTTAAATTAAATTAAAGTAGAACATTAATATTTCATTTAGGAATTTTCATTTAAAATGGTATCAAACATGAAAAACAAAAATTTGTCATTGAACTTATATAGTTGGCTCTAGAAGGATTTAATGCTTCATTATTCTTATGTTTTTTAAAAATGTAATTCAATATTTAACTTATTTTGTCTATTGTTTGGAAATTTTATTAGCTTACATTTATATTTTGAAAATGAAAATCTTATACTGCTTTGACTTGAAAACACTGCAATTACTTTGGTGTGGTTATTCTTTCCACTGAAGTAGATTGTAATTCCTACTGAAACTTAGTAGATGTCCTTCAAGAGCTGCTATAAATACTAAAAAGGTTGATTCTGAAACAAACCTGCAAATTAACTTTAAGTGAAACTAGATTGGACCACAGGCCAATATAGTTATAAAACCTAAAAACTCTTCTTAAATTCTTAAGTAGGACTTGTTCCAACTTGATATATAATTGTACATTATCCAAGAACAAGATTTACTTCTGTAATCCTGACTAGGGTTTCAGGTTTTGTTTTAATGAAGGAAAGACTTAAGAATTATTTTAAAAATAGCGTGCTTAATTAATTACTCAGCACAGCTAACAATTTTCGCAGTGATTTCTTATGAGCTAATAACAGGGTTACATAATTTGTAAATATGTGACACAACCCATCGCTGGCAACTCCTTTGTCGTTCCCCATACAAAAGAGGGAATGTGAATTTACGGAGAATAATCCTTGATATAAATGACAATTTATTGTGAAATATGCACCAGATTGTATGACTTATAATCATTCTATCAGAATAATAGCATACTATCCACTTTTCAGAATTTGCTTTTCCCCAAAGATGCTGTTGGGATAAAGTCATATTGATAGCTGCTATGTTCTTAGTGTAGTGAATATGATATACTTCATCCAATAAATTCTGTGTATTTTCCAAAATAACAGATACCAAGTCCAATTGACTACCTGAGAAAAGGCTTCTTCAAAAGGAAGCTTAAAATGATCTTCTTTGGTTTCTTTATAGCCCTAAACTGCTTTTTTTCTATTTTGGGTGACATCATACATACCAGTATATGAGCTATCTTCTTAATGTGCAGAAATTTTGAGTACAGACAGTGATAAAAAAATGACCTTTGGTCAACTAAAAGATGGTGCAGCAATTGCGATTTTAGAAAACTTGACATGCTTTGCAGCATTTTGCTGTTGTGTATTTAGGAAATATTTTGCATGGAATCAAAATAGAACTATCATTTTGATTTGAAATAGGGAATAGAACTGGTCTCTCATAAATATCTTTATTATATGGGTTCATTTATTTCAGAACTCTCTACCATTATGTGAGTAAAAGCTAAAAATATGTCTTGCAATAAAATATTTCTTACCTACTGATTTCAAGTAAAATAAAATGTATATGTATTCTTGGCTACAATTATAAAACAAAATTAAAGAATATCAAACATTCAAATAAATATTCTGTAAAACTGAACTGTTTAATTTTAGATTTATAGTGCCAGGACTGTCTCTCTTTTAATGATAATGTTCATGTAACAATTGAATTATTGCTCATCATAAAATTATTCATATTTTATGATTCCCCCCCTTGATTGCAAGACTGATGCAATACTCATTAAAAATAATAATGCTGTCTTAAGAGAAATAGAAATATTTCTTCCTCTATACACTTTTGACATATCAGAAATAAACCAATGGCATTTTATTGTGAGTTGAAGAATCAGCCAGAATAGTACATGCAAATGCAAACCAAATGAGAATGTCAAACAATTATGCAAAAGTAATAGATTAAATAGATGTATTTGCCCATTTAAACTAAAATAGCATATGTTAAACAAAGTGAAATGAATTAATGAAATAAAAAATAGTAAGGTGAGGATATTAAAATTGACTCATTTAACTGAATTGTGTGGATTTGGTAGAATACTTTATATGTGAAAACTCAGAAGATACATAAATTTTGAAATTAAATGTCAACTTAGAAATATTATCTGCGCTTCATACCAACTATCCGTTTCCAAAAATTTATTCCTTAAATCTATCCTTACAAAATATACAATGAGAAGGCATACTTAACATATTTCTATTGACAAATGCATAGATCACATAGCCAGTAAATAGTGATTCACGTGGAAGAGAATTTTTTATCTATTTTATTTTTTTAAACTTTACTTTTTCATTTTATTTATTTTCAGTGTTCTACAATAACTTCTGTACATCTGAGATTTTTCGCCTCCCTCCCTTTTCTTCCCCATTAACTCCCCATGCTCTCTCTGAGACAGCATAAAATTGTATACAGATTTTACACATATATTCCTATTAAATACATTTTCACCTTTGTTATGTTGCATAGAAGGATTAAAATTAATGGGAGAAATCATAAAACAAGCCAAAACATGATACAAAAGAAAATGATTGAGACAAAGGTATATGCCTTTCTATACCCATTCCATTATCTCCAGAGATGTATCATATGTACCTTATCCAGAGCTTATTCACTTCCTTAATTTCTTTCTTTTTTATTTTGAGATTAGATTTATCAAGTTCAGAGAGGGGAGATTGAAGTCCCCCACTAGTATAGTTTTGTTGTCTGTTTCTTTCTGTAATTCCCTTAACTTCTTCTCAAAGAATTTGGATGCTATATCACTTGAGATGTATGAAATTTCTTAGTAATGAAATTGTTTCGTTGACTATGGTTCCTGTTAGCAGGATATAGTTCCCTTCCTCATCCCTTTTGATTAGATCTGCTTCTGTTTTGGATTTCTCTGAGATTAGAATTGTTACTCCTGCTTGTTTACATCAGCTGAAGCACAATATATTCTGTTCCAACTTTTTGCCTTTACCCGCTGTGTATTCCCCCATTGGAAATGTGTTTCTTTTAAGCAATATAGTCTTGAATTGTGGTTTTTAATCCATTCTGCTATCCGTCTTTGTTTTATGGGAGAGTCCATCCCATTCACATTCACAGTTATGATTGCTATCTGTGTCTTTCCCTCCTTCCTCTTTCCCTCGTTTGTGCTTTTAGTTCTCCCTTCTCTCTTCCTCTTGCAGCAGAGTTTTAATTTTTGACAACCACCTCCTACAGTCTTCCTTTCCTTGTTTCAGCCCCCCTTCCTTCTACTCCCATTTACCCTTACTAATTGTTTCCTCCCTTTTAGCCTCCCTTCCCTTTTCTTTTCTCCTTCCCCTCCTGCTTCCTATAGAGTTAGATAGATTTATGTAGCTAATTAAGTTTGTTGTTCTGTCCTTGAACCAAATCAGATGAGAGTAAATATCAAGAAATGTTCATCTCCCTCCCCTCTTTCACTCTACTGTAATAAAATTTTGTACCTCTTCCTGTGATGTCGTTTACCATTTAATGTTTCCTCCTTTTCACATCTCCTCTTTCAATCCCTTCTCCCCTTAAATCACATTTTAATCATCACATCATTTACTATACATGTGCTCCGACTATGTATGTCCCTTTTATATTTCATAATAAATATACAGTTTTCAAGATTAACTAGTGTCTTCTTCCCTTATAGGATTGTAAACACTTTGACCATACTGACTAACAAGTTTTTTCCCCTATTTATCTTTTTGTGCTTCTCTTGAGACCTCCTTTCGAAGATCAAATTTTCTATTGAGTTGTGGCCTTTTCATCAGGAAGGTATGGAAATCCCTTATTTCATTGAATGTCCATCTCCTTGCCTGAAATATTATGCTTTACTTTTCTGGGTAATTGATCCTTGGTTGTCGTCCCAGCCCTTTACCTTATGGATTGTCATATTCCAATTCCTTCAGTCTTTTAATGTAAAAGCTGTAAGATCCGGTGTGATTCTGACTGTAGCTCTTCGAAATCTTAATGGTTTCTTCATGGATGTCTGTACTATTTTCTCCTTCACTTGATAATTCTAGAATTTGGCAATGATATTTCATGGTGTTTTTAGTTTGGGATCCCTTATGGGAGGTCAGTAGTAGATTCTTTCAATGACTATTTCGCCCTGTGGATCTAGGACTTCTGGGCAGTTTTCCTTGTTGATTTCTTGGAAGATATTGTCCAGGCTCTTTTTTTCATCATGACTTTCTGGTAGGACAGTAATTCTTAGATTTTCTCTCCTGCATCTGCTTTCCAGGTCAGTTGTTTTTTTCAGTTAGATATTTTAGATTATCTTCTATCTTTTCATTCTTTAGATTTTGTTTGACTGATGTCTCATAAAGTCATTAGCTTCTACTTGCCCAGTTGCAATTTTTATTAAATTGTTTTCATCAGTAAACTTTTTAATCTACTTTTCCTTCTGTCCAATTATTCCTTTTAAGGAGTTATTTTCTCCAGTTAATTTTTGTACTTCCTTTTTCATTTGTCCAATTTTCCCTTTGAAGGAGCTGTTCTCTTCAGTAAATATATTTTTCATACTTTTAAAATCATTGGTCAGTTTTTCTTGTATTTCTTTAATTTAGCTTTTAAAATCCTTCTTCAGCATAGTCTGCTCTAAAGTTTCTGATGAGAGTACAATTTCAGTGCTGACCTTTTTGGTGTTTGTGTTTTGGTCCTTGTCCCCACAGAAAAATTCTATTCTTTCATTTCCTACTTTGATTCTTACTCATGATGATGATAATCACCCTTTTTCTGGTTATGAAAGTAAATCTCTGCTTCTACAGCAGATGGGTCCCTGTCCCGCAGTCCTTGTATCCTGAACTTGAGGCTCTTGTTCTTTCAGCTAGGAGTTAAAGTGCTGCAGTTTACCTGGAACTGAGCTGGAGACATTTAATCTGCAGGTTGATTGTCTCTGGAGCAGACGTTTCTAACACTTGGGACTCTGAGGCTCTCACTCCTTCAGTTCTACTGAACTCCCACCCTGGGGTCGAGAATTTTTTAAACATGCCAGTGTTGTGGATTGTAATTTGGGATTTTTATGAATTTGAATCTTCTATGTCATTACCAATCTCATTTACATTTCTTTAAAAATAACCCTCTCCCGAAATCTATTTCAATTTAACTCAACAAGTATTCTTAAGTGTCTTCTATATACCAGTAAATCAATGTAGAAAATTCCTCTTGTTAAACGACTCTTTATGGATAATGTATGATTGAAATTTGGTTTGAATCAAATTGACATTTCAACTTATAAATGTGATTTCTTTTAAATATGAAAAAAACTCCTCCACTTTAAAAAGCATGGTTTTGTAGTAAGAAAGTAATATAAGACACAGAACAGTGCATGTCTTGTGATATAAGTGAGTAGAACATTTATTTCATTCAACTCACCATAAATTTCATTCATACTCATTATGTGAATCAGTATAAAGCACAACACTCCTTTTGACCCGGATATTTGTACATTTACCACACAGTCAAGTTTCTCTAGTTAAGTATAGTTTTATTACTTTCCATCACTTTTTGACATATTTGTAAAGTAATTATCAGGGAGAGATTTAATAGAGAATGATTTAAATATCACAGGCGTAAAAGACATCTTTGGGAAAATTGAAGAATCCACAAACTATTTTTTTCAGTGATAGTACTCTTCACAAACATTTTTGAAAGCCCAAAATGAAGTGATGGATGTCATATTGTGCCATAATATAATTTTCTCAGAAAAAGTAAGCCCCTCTCCCAAGTTGACACCTAGCTGTTTTTGTTGTTGTTCAGCTCTCACTTCACTGGAATTTTTTGCTCCCCAGTAACCAAATCTGTGAGCATAGTTGTTGATTCATCCTAAGAATCAAATATTAACAGCAATTTTTACCTGTACTTTTGAAAAATTATATTTCTGTAATTTAGTCCCATTTTTCAAAGAAAATTCTGAATTGTAGAGTTTGAATTTCATTCAAGTCTCTTTACTCTAAATTTTATATCCTTTCTAATATGTTAATTATTGAGAGGGAAAGGGTCAGAATTGAATAGAAAGACAGTGGCATTTTACAATACATTTAAATCCTTGCGTGAGACATACTTGCTTCGTTTGCCAAGCCTAAGCATCACTTTTCTCCTTTTAGTCCACTTAGTGTAGAAGGAATAATGTTATTCCCCATCTCATCTCAATACTTTACTTATAGTCTGCAGCTTCTTTTACTGTACATAATGCATAGCACATGCATTCCTTGATATTCAGGTAATGTTATCAAATGTGTAGGCTCCTCTGTTCTACATTTCCCCTCCAATTTTTCAACTCTGTCTTACCTCAGCTATCTAGACTCTTAGTTACTGTTCTTGTGAAAAAGGTCTTTGCAAATAATAATTTTCTACATAAATATATACATCTCATTATAAACATGGTAAAGCGAGTAAAAATGTGAATATGTAACCCCTGGCAGAAAAACTCAAAGTGCAGCACTCATAAATATGATACTTCATTTGGAGCAAAGTCTTCATTTTGTAGGTCAGAGACAGAATGATGAGGAGGGACTGTTTGCCTTCATAGTCAATACCGCGAACCACTAAGAAAAGGAAAGTAATTATTCATCTAGATTCTTTGAGAAAATCTCTGTTCCTCAAATATTGGCTCTTGTTGTTTCCATTTAAATTCAGGAATAACCTGAAACACATATGCAGGGGTATAAGTTATGGGGCAATAGGTTTATATAAAGAGGGAGGTACAGCCATGGCAACTACAAAGCATAGATTGTTAGTACACATACTAGTGGAGGTCATCCTCTAGACATATTTGTGTATTGATGTATATCAACAAGAACATCCATCAAGTATAGAAATAATGTCAGGCTTTATGGTTCTGAGTCATGACATAAGGAGAAAAAGGAGGAAAGGAATAAGAAATAAAGGAATGAAAGAAGGAAGAAGAGACATAGAAAAGGATGAAAGGAGAAAAGGAAAGATGGAAATAATATTCTACCATCATCATCATTTTAATCCTTGTTGCTGTTTTATTGTCATTAATGTAATTAGTTCCTAGATGCCAACTCAGAGTAATCAACTCATCCTAGTCAGTAATATCATTATTTTGGAAGTCCAAGTTATTTTATCTTATCTTCAAAATTGAGGAAACATGTTCCTGTGTATTTTTAATGTGGGCAACACGACTTCCTTTGCTAATGTACTTCCTATACAAGTCAGAGAATCACCACGGATCTTGTCTCAAAATAATGTAGTGAATCAATTATACTAAGTGTTTATGCCAACTTTGACGAGATATAAATGGTAGCAGGATAGATAATATTACTGTCTTCTCTCTTCACTTCTTGTGATAGTTCTGAGAATCAGAAAAGTAACAAAAACTGACAAGTAATCAGGAAAATAATCAGGGAAAATTCATGCAATGATAATTAGTTCTTATGTAACTGGGAGTTGATTATCTTGTGAATATTTCTATGATATTATCGAAAAAAGAAATAAATGCAAATGTGTAAACAAAAGTAATGTCAGAGCTGCCATTTTTGTATGGATAACAGAAAATATAAATAAATGTATATAATGCTAAATGTTACCCATAATTATGAGATACTCACAATGTTACACTGATTTTAAGACGACTGATATGATTTTAACGCTTGTCTGCATAGTGTTGTGGATAAGCTTGCTTCATCTTCTTGTTTCCATCATGTTGAATACTTCCATGGATTCACGTCTGGACAGAACTATCATTTTCTTTTTATGGATAGCCTTGGAGTTATTCTCTCAATATTTTTCTCTGTGTTATTCTCTGACTGTCTCATTTCACCCAATTAGATCATAAACTTAAAATACGAATCATATACTTCCCTTCTTTCTATTTTCCTTTCTTATTACCTTCCTCTCATTTCTTTCAGATAATTGTAGTATTCAAAAAATGACCTACATAGCAATTAACAGTCCTTTGAAAATAGCTAATAAACACTATCATTTCTGAAAACAGATATACATTTACTTCAATTAAATTAAAAAAGCAAATCCTCAGGAACCACCTCTGAGAAAAATCTAATGCTGAAAAAGAAATTACAGGTCATCTTGTTGAAAACCTTTTTCTTTAATGAAAGGCCTGAGACAGAGAAAGGTTAAATGGATTGTCCAAAGTCACAGAGGTTTAAATGACAGAACTAAGATTAAAACACAGGTCTCAAGTCTTTAGGTTCAGCACTTCTTCCTTTACCTTTATTCGACATTTTGTGCTGGAATATAAATGTATTCTTTCTTACTCCATCTGGTTATTTTTTCCAATGATTATGTGATATGTTTTGTTCAGAACAGTTTACCAGGAATATTCGTTTTACCAGTTTAGCAGGATTTTCATATTAAAGACCTTCCTGTGCCATGCCATTTTAAAAATAATAAACTCAACTTTATACTCTGGAATCTGTCCCTAATTATTCTTTATTTCTGTTATATTTTCATATTAATTTTCTTGAAATTACTAGCCATACTGCATTCTAACTCAGTCATATGTCAAATTATATGTTTGAGAAAGTGAGGTTTTCATTTCATTAACTATTAATTTCTTGCGTTCTTTTTAAATATTTTTTAAATGGTAATTATTTGTTTTTAGTTTTCAACATTCATTTCTACAAGATTTTGAGTTCCAAGTTTTCTCCCCATCTCTCAGATTCCCCCACCACAAGACACCTTGCATTCTCATTATTCCTTCCCCCAGTCTGCTCTCTCTTCTATCACACCTCTCCCTTACTTTATCCCCATTTTCTCTCATTTCTGGTAGGGAAAGATAGATTTATACACCCCATTACCAGTATTACTTATTTCCCACTTGCATTAAAAAAAAAAAAAAAAAACAATTCTCAAAGTTCTTTTCTACATCTTTGAGTTACAATCTCTCTCCCATCCTCCCTACCCACACAACCCCACTGTGAAGGTAAGCAATTCAATAAAGGGTATAAATGTGCAGTTATGCCAAAGACTTCCATAATAGCCATACTTTGAAAGACTAACTACATTTCCCTCCATCCTGTCCTGCCCCCCATTTATTCTATTCTCTCCAGACTTTGTCCTTCCCCAAAACTCTTTACTTCTAATTACTCCTTCCTCCCATCTGTCCTCCATTTTATCATCTGTCCCACACCCCACTTCTCCCCTTCTCCCCCACTTTCCTGTGGTGTGAGATATATTTTTGTATCAAACTGAGTGCCAATGTTATTCCCTCCATAAGGTAAATATGATGAGAGTAAGCTTTACTTTTCCCCCTCACCTCGCACCTTTTCACCTCCATTGAAAAAGCTTTTTCTTGCCTCTTTTATGAGAGATAATTTGCCCCATTCCATTTCTCCCTTCCTCCTCCCAATGTATTCCTCTCACATCCCTTAATTTTATTTTATTTTATTTCTTTGGATATCATTCTTTCCTTTGGAACTCACCCTGTGTCCTCTGCCTATATGTATACAATCCCTCCAATTACACAAATACTGAGAAAAATCTCAAGAATTACAAAAATTATCTCTCCATGTAGGAATGAAAACAGTTCAACTTTATTAAGTCCCTTATGATTGCTCTTTCCTGTTTACCTCCTCAGGCATCTCTTGACACTTGTGTTTTGAAAGTGAGATGTTGTATTCAGTTCTGGTCTTTTTCATCAAAAATGCTTGAAAATCCTCTATTTCATTGAATGACCATTTTTACCCTGAATTATTACACTAAGTTTTGCTGGTAAGGTGATTCTTGGTTTTAATCTTATATCATTTGACTTCTGGAGTATCATATTCCAAGTCCTTTGAGCCCTTAATTGAGAAGCGTCCAGATCTTATATTATTCTAATTTTATTTCCACAGTTCTCAAATTGTTCCTTTCTGGAGGCTTGCAATATGTTCTCCTTGACCTGGGAATTCTAGAATATGGCTACAGTATTCCTAGGTCGTTTTCTTTTCAGACTTCTGATCACAGGAGGTGATCAGTGGATTCTTTCAATATTTATTGAATGTCACCCATATCATTGTTACCCATACCCTCTGCTTCTACAATATCAGGGCAGTTTTCCTTGACAATTTCATGAAAGGTAATGTTTGGGCTATTTGTTTCTTCATGACTTTCAGGTAGACCCATAATTTAAATTGTTTCTCCTAGATCCATTTCCCAAGTCTGTTGTTTTTCCAATGAGATATTTCACATTGTCTTCTATTTTTTCATTCTTTTGGTTTTGTTTTGTAATTTCTTGATTTCTCATAAAATCATTAGCATCCATCTCCTCCATTCTCATTTTTAAAGACCTATTTTCTTCACTGAGCTTTTGAACCTCCTTTTTCATTTAACTAATTCTGCTTTTTAAAACATTTTTTTCTCCTCAATGGCTTTTTGGAACTCTTTTGCCATTTCAGATAGTCTATTTTTAAAGGTGTTATTTTCTTCATCATTTTTGTAGTCTCCTTTAGCAACGTGTTGACTCCCTTTTCATGAATTTCTTTTCCCAATTTTTCCTCCGCCTCTCTAACATGATTATTTTTTAGTTCCTCCATGGCCTGAAACCATTGCAAATTTATTTTGGAGGTTTCCGATGAAGAGGTCTTGACTTTGATGTCTTCCTCTAATGTTATGCTTTGTTCTTCCTCTTCTTAATGGATGGAGGAAAATACCTGTTCACCAAGAAAATGACCTTGCATCGTCTTATTTTTTTTCCTTTCTTGGACATTTTCCCACGGAGTTACTTGAGTTTTGAGTCCTTTGTCGAGAGGAGGGTATACTCTAGGGACCTTTTAGGTGGCAATACTCCATGGTTCTCAATGAAGGAAAAGGAGTTTACCCTTCTTCTTGCCTGTGCTTTGGTCTGGGAGAAACCCCAAACTTTTCTGCCCAGCATCTAAGAATAGGGTTCCCTCTCCACAACCACCTCCAGCCCCACCACACAAGTGCTCCCTCTTATTTCAGGGCCTCCACTAAGGACTGAAATTCAGATCAGCTGCTTGCTTCCCCCAGGGTCTTCAGATTAAGGACTCCAAAAATGGGTGCTGAAGCTGCTTGGGGTCGGGGCTAGGACAGGACCCTGCTCCCTTCTCAATCAGGTGAAAGAAATTTCTCACTGATCTTTGAAGCTGTATCTGTCTGCTGCACAGGGTTCCAAGTTCCCTGAAGTCAGCCCTGGTCCTGTCTCTGGCGCGTTGTGTGACCAAGGCTGCCCTATTCTCCTTGGGCTTCACTTCACTCTGAGCTTGGTGTGATACATCTTTCCTGTCAGCCTTTCAGGCTGCCTTGAGCTGGAAATCTCTTGCACTCTGTAGTTTTGTGACATCTGTTGCTCCATAAATTTAGAGTCAAATTGAAAGTAGTTTTATGGACATTGAGGGGAGAGTTACAGCAGACCTCACATTCTACTTTGTCATCTTGGCTCTGCCTCCCTTAAGTTCTTATTTTACAATAATATTTATAAGAAAAAAGTTGAATTTCAGATTTTGTATTATCCCATTATTGCCTTTTTAAATATCAATTTCACATTAAGAAATAATGTGAATAAAAAACAAAACACCAAAAATGATAATGATACTGCCTTACCTTCTTTTAGAAAATTCTTGGATTAAATTTTAGGATAAAATTAATTTCCATTTAATGAAAAGATGATTAAGTACATTCTTTGAATTAATGAGCATGCAGTGTATTTTGTATGTTAAACTTTACATATTCATTTTTCTCTGTGAGAATTAAAGTGCTAAATTCATTAATAATGTAAACACTTATTAAGATTCTATGTTTACTCTGGAGAAATTTGAATGGGGATAGAAAGGATTATACCTTTTTTTCAGTAGTATACAGCACTTTTACAAAAATTGACCATATACTAGGACATATAAACCTCACAAGCCAGTTCAGAAAGGCAGAGAAAGTTAATGCATCTTTCTAAGATCATAATACAATAAAAGTTATATGTAATAAAAGGACATGGAAAGACAGACCAAAAACTAGTTGGAAACTATATAATCCAGTTCTAAAGAATGAGTGGGTTAAACAACAAATCATACAAACAACCAACAACTTCATTAAAGACAATGACAATAATGAGAAAACATACCAAATCCTACGGGATACTGCAAAAGTAGTTCTTAGGGGGAGTTTTATTTCTTTGAATGCCTACATGAATAAAATAGAGAAAGAGGAGATCAATAAATTGGGCATGAAGCTGAAAAAGTTTGAAAAAAACATATTGAAAATTCTCAAGTAAATACCAAATCATCAATACTGAAAGCCAAAAGAGAGAGAGTAATAAAATTGACATTAAGATAATTATTGAACTTATAAACAAAAGTAAGAGTTAGTTTTATAAAAAAAAAAACAATAAAATTGACAAACCTTTCGTCAACTTGATTTTAAAAGAAATGAAAAAAGAAATTCAAATTACCAATATCAAAAATGGAAAGGGTGAACTTACCTCCAATGAGGAGGAAATTAAAACAATAATAAGAAATTTGCTTGCCCAATTGTATGCCCATGAATTCGACAATCTAAGTGGGATGGGTGATAATTTTCAAAAAGTATAAATTGCCCAGTTTAACAGAAGAGTAAGTTGAATACTTAAATAACCCTGTCTCAGAAAAAGAAATTAAACTAAGCCATCAATGGACTCCCTAGGAAAAAATCTCCAGGCCCCGCAAGTATTTACAAGTGAATTTTACCAAGCATTTAAGGAACCGTTAATCCCAATAATATATTGACTATTTGGGAGAATTGGAGAAGAAGCAATTCTCTGAAATTCGTTTTAGGTTACAAATATGGTTTTGATATATAAACCAGGAAGAGCCAAAAAAGAGGAAGAAAATTATAGACCAATTTCCCTAGTGAACGCATTTGCAAAAATTATAAATAAGATTTTAGCAAAAATAATATAGCAACTTATCACGACAATTATAGATTATCATCAGATAGGATTTATACCAGGAATGCAGGGCTGCTTCAAAATTAAAAAAAATATATTTGCATTATTTACCATATCAGCAACAAAACTAACTCAGGATTATCTCAGATGCAGAAAACGCTTTTGAAAAGATACAGCACTTGTTACTATAAAAAACTGGAGATTGCAGGAATAAAAGGAACTTTCCATAAAATAATAAGCAGTATCTACAAAATACCATCAGTAAGCATTACATGCAATGGAGTGAAGTCAGACACATTTTCAATAAGATCAGGGGTAAAACAAGAATGTCCACTATCACCACTGTTATTCAATATGAAACTAGAAATTTTAACTGTAGCAATAAGAGAAGAAAAAGAAATTGAAGGAATTAGAATAGGCAAAAAAGAAACTAAGTTATCATTCCTTGCAGATGATGTGATGATATACTTAGAGAATCCCAGAGATTCAAGTAAGAAACTACTTTAAATAATAAACAACTTTGGCAAAGTTGCAGGCTACAAAATAATCCCACACAAAACTTCTGCATTTCTGTAAGTTGGTAACAAAGCCCAACAGCAGGAGATAGAAAGAGAAATTCCACTTAATGTTAGGGTGAACACTGTAACATATTTGGGAGTCTACCTGCCAAAACAACCTTAGAGATTATATGAACACAATTACAAAATACTTTTTGCACAAATGACGTCAGATCTAAATAAGTGGAAAAACATCAGCTGCTCGTAGTCAAACAGAGCTAATATAATAAAAATGAATATTCTACCTAAATCAATTTACTTATTTAGTGTCATACCAACGAAAGTATTAGATAAGTATTTTCTAGAACTAGAAAAAATAATATCAAAATTCATCTGGAAAGTAAAAGTTCCATAATATCAGGGAAACTAATGAAAAGAAATGTTACGGAAGGTGGCATAACTCTACCAGATCTCAAACTGCGTTTTAAAGCAGCAGTTATCAAAACCTACTGGCTAAGAAACAGAAAGGTAGACAAGTAGAATATGTTAGATACTCAAGACATACTAGTCAATTAATAGAGCAATCTACTGTTTGAAAAACCCAAGGAACCTGGTTTCTGGGATAAGTACTCACTGTTTGACAAAAATTGCTGAGACAAGTGGATATCAGTGTGGCAGAAACTAGACATAGACCAATGCCTGACACCATACACAAGAATAAAGTAAAAATGGGTACATGATCTACGTGTAAAGATTGATATTATAAACAAATTAGTGGGGCAATGAATGCTGTATTTATCAGATTTATTGAGAAGGGAGGGATTTTTGACTTAACAAGAGTTAGAAAGCATTATGAAGTGCAAAATGGATAATTTTGGTTACATTAAATTGAAAAGTTTTGTATAACCAAAGCTAATGCAACCAAGATTAGGAGGGAAGCAGAAAACTGGGAAAGAATTTTTGCAGCTAGTGTCTGTGATAAAGGCCTCCTTTCTAAAGTATATAGAGAACTGAGTCAAATGTACAAGAATACAATTCATTCTCCAATTGATAAATGGTCAAATGATATGAACAGGCAGTTTTCAGAGGAAAAAATTACAATTATCTCTAGTCATATGAAAAAATGCTCTAAATCACTATTGATTAGAGAGATACAAATCAGACAATTCTGAGATATCACAGCACACCTATCAGATTGGTTAACATGACAAAACAGGAAGATGATAAATGTTGGAGAAGCTACAAGAGAGTTGGAACACTAATTCATTGTTGGTGGAGCTGTGAGCTAATCTAACCATTCTGTTGAGGAATGTGGAACTATGTCCAAAGGGTCACAAAAATTGCATACCCTTCGACCCAGCAATACCACATCTAGGACTGTATCTCCAAGAGGTAATAAAAATGGGAAAAGGTCCCACATGTACAAAAATATTTATAGTAACACTTTTTGTGGTGGCCAAAAATTGGAAGTCAACGGGACTCCCATCCATTGGGGAATGGCTGAATAAAATGTTGTATATGAATGTAAGGAATGCTATTGTGCTATAAGAAATGATGAACAGGAAGACTTCAGAGAAGCCTGGAAAAATTTATTTGATCTGACGCTGAGTGAAAGAAGCAGAACCAGGAGAACTTTTTACACAGTAACAACAGCAGTGTGCAAGGTTTTTTTCTGGTAGACTTAGAACTTCATTGCAGTGCAAGGACTGAAATGATTCCCAATGGTCTTTCATGACAAAAAGCCTTCCACCTTCAGAGAAAGAACTATGGAGTTAAATTGCAGAATGTAGCAGATGATTTTCTTTTGTATTATGTTTTCGTTTGTTTATGATGTGTCCTATTCATTTTAATTCTTCTGTGCAACCTGAATAAGGTGAAAATGGATTTAATAGTAATGTACGTGTAGAACCTATATAAAATTGTATGCCATCTCGGGGAGGCAGGGGAGAGGGAAGAAGAAAGGAAGGAGAGGGAGGGAAACACTTCTAAGTCATATGGTAGTGATTGTAGAACACTGAAAATAAATAAAATCTTTTTAGAAAAAGATTCTATGTCTTCTAACTTGCATGTGAAAGGCCAGTATCTTTCACCAAGTCATAGGTGGGCACATTGAGGAAAGCAAAGCTTAACTGTTCTGCCTTGGATTACTCAGACAGCTATTTTTATAAATGGAAGACAAAGTGGAATTGTATGACCACCAGTCCTGTGTGATTTGAATTAGGAGTGTACTTTCTTTATCTTGACTATGCTGGTTATTTTGGTTTTGGCTTTGAGGAAAATAAGAAGAAATAAACATTTTAAAATAGCAGCATTCTGTATCAAAGTACAGCACATATTTTACCTGAATGCCTATGTTTCTGACTCAGTTAATGGGCACATTCAAGTTGTTTCTACCCATCAATTTAACATTGACATTTACATAGTAATTCCGATTTTCAATGCAGCCTGGATGAGTTTGGAGTAGAGAATCAGATGCATATATATATATATATATATATATATATATATATATATATATATATATATATATATATATATATATATATATATATATATATATATATATATATATATATATATATATATATTTAACTACATATTGGATTTTTCAAAGGTAGACACACTTTTTCTCATTTTGTAACTGTCAAAATTTTCCTTCCAGGTAAAATCTATGCAGATCAAGTCACTTTATGAGAAATTACCAATGATTATTTCCACTCCATCGTTGTCTTTAAAGTTTTCTAATTGTATACTCTGTGCAATTGGATAGATGTGACTCCACATTTTTTTTTTATTTTATACTTGACACAAATAGAGGCTTACTTGGTGAGCCTTCCCTTGGTTTTCGTATCTAAATATTTTGTAACAAAATATTTTTCTTCTAGTTGTTTAAAACTAATACATTTTACATATATTCTTTTCACATTCCTTTTCCATGTTTTATAACAGCATGATTTCATTCTCTCTAATATTAATATCCCCCATCTTATTGTTAATTCTCTGTAGGGTATCATAGTAAAACACATGGTTTGGATATGGTAGAGTAGGCCATCTTTCTCTCTAGGCTTTCATCATTAAGAAAAGAGAAAGGGTAAACAGAAATTCTGGCACCTAAATATATTTTACACACTTAGTCTATGCTTTATGTATATCTATCATGTCTACAGATGTCCAGTTCCCCTAATCGTAAACAACTAAAGAGATGACCAGTACAAAATAAACTATAAAATACTTTGCTACGTGCTACCATCCAATCAAGGTATTTCTCTATCTCTTCTACCATTGATAGGAACCATTAAGAGCCACCAAAACAATTTGTTCATTTACTCTCCTCTCATTCCTCAACGCTTTGGAACAATCAAGCTTCTAAAACTCATCACTTAAATAAAATGATTTTCTCCATATTTGCCTTGTTTTTCATTTGCTCTTTGGCTGTCAGCCAACAGATTTTGCTTTTTATCCATTAAGATTAAAATGTATTGAGGTGGGGGGATGGCAATTCTTGAATGAATGTCCCTTCTTTTTCATGATTAGTCTATTGAAAATATTCATTTTTTGGCCTTACGTTGTAGATAGACATTCATTACCAGCAAACCTGTATGCTACATTGTAACTATTTATGCTATACTTAATAATATTCTTTAATTCTTTTCTATTTTCATGACTTCTTTCACTTTTCTAATTTTGATGACATTCATTTCTTTTCTCTTAAAACAAACTATATTTGTTAATAGTTTCTCAGTTATATTGACTTTTTAAAAATACCAACTTCATTGAACACAATGAAATAAGATTTAACAACAATTATCCATTGATTTTTTTATTTACCAGACAATTTGATCATTTACTTTGCTTTAGTAATCTAAACAATCCTTCTCTTAATAATCTTAAAATTTTTAGGTTTTTTGAATTTTTACCATGCTTAATTTCTTGTACACTTAATTTCAAGAATAATCCATATATATATATATATATATATATACATACACACATGTATATACAATGAAATTATGATCATTATTATTAAGAAAATGTACATCTGTTCTTTTTATAGACCTCCATTAGAGGAAACCACCTACCCCATGAGAAAAACATTTCTACTTCTAGGAAGTTTAAATTAGCTTTTGTGTGTTTCTTTTCTTCACTCACAAAATCTAACTTCATGGAATTTCAAAATGGGCAATATCTAATAATCTAGAAATTCCTAAAAAATTTTTTATGAAAATACTGTTTGGTTGACATGCATCTTTATATTTTGAGAGACAATAATTTTCCATTATTTGTGAGAGCATTAAAGAATATTATTATAAGCCAACCAATGTGAGATCTTCATTAGTTTACTATTTTCATCAATGATAAAGATTCAGGATATGCTGTTTTTTGAGTATTTAACTGCCAAAATATGATATAAAATAGTGAAATATAACAAATATCCTGCAATACTGTGCTCCAAATGTAAGGTAGAGCAATAAGCAGAGAAATATGAATAGTAGATATTAGAATAGACAATGAAGAAATAAAACTATCACTCCATTTGCTTATCCTTTAATCCCCTGGAGAAGGAAATGTCAAACCATCCCAGTATCTTTACCAAGAAAAGCACATAGACATCCAGAGGTGTTCCTCAGATTGAAGTAACATTTGACATTGATACAAATGACATTCTCAATGTTTCTGCTGTGGATAAGAGCACAGGCAAGGAGTACAAAATAACCATCACCAATTAAAGGTCTTCTGAGCAAGGAAGACATTGAGCGTATGGTCCAGGAGACTGAGAAATACAAGGTGGAGGATGAGAAGCAGAGAGACAAGGTGTCTTCCAAGAATTCTCTTGAATCTTATGCTTTCAACATGAAGGCTACAGTGGAGGATGAAACAGTGCAAGGCAAAATTGATGATGAAGACAAACAGAAGATCCTTGACAAATGTAATGAAATTATCAACTGGCTGGATAAGAACCAGACTGCTGAGAAGGAAGAATTTGAGCATCAGTAGAAAGAGTTGGAGAAGGTCTGCAACCCCATCATTACCAAGCTGTATCAGAGTGCAAAGGGCATGCCAGGAGGCATGCCTGGTGGATTCCCAGGGGGTGCAGCAGCCCCATCTGGAGGTGCTTCTTCTGGACCCACCATTGAAGAGGTGTGCTAAACAACAGAAGAAAGAGCATTCTACACAGCTTTTCCAAAAATTGAAGGACTCAAAATTTGTAGCCAAGGCAGTAGCAGTTTAAAAGTAACATTTAAGCTACTGTGTAAATCTGGGCACTCTGAATACTTGTATGTGTGCAGAGGGGAGAGAAGTGAACAACATGGCACTTTATCAGTACTGTAAACAAGTGGAAATGCAATTTTTGTCCTGGAGAATAAAAATTATTTAAAATTGGCACCATAAAATAAAAAAGAAAAGCACATAGATAGTGTTGGTGTGTTCTCATCCACAGGGAGATGAAGAGTCAGACATGACTGAATGATTGAGCAACAATAAATATTGCATAGAAATAAATGACCATAGTAATTTATTGTTTGATAAATTCAAAGATCCAAGACTTTAGGGGTATGAACTGATCATTGGACAAAATTTAATAGAAAAACTAGAAAGTGGTTTAGCAGAAATTAGACATAGACCAAACTCTCATGGCAATATACCACTATAAAATCAAAAGAGCTAAATGACTTAGACTTAAAAGGTAGTATTATAAGTAATTTATAGGAGTATAAAATGTACCTATCTGATGTGTGGATAAGACAAGAGTGAATAACCAAATGGGATATAATGAGGATGATGGAGTGTAAAACAGGAAAGTCTGATTACATGAAATTAAAAAGCTTTTGCTTAAACGAAACTACGGCCAAACATTAGAAGAAAATGTGAAATTGGGGGAAATAATAGATTTTTTCTGATAAGGGCTCCATTTTTCAAATATATAGGGAACTGACCCAGCCTTATTAAAAAAAGAGTCATTATCTAGTTGATAAATTGATGAAGGATAGTAACAAGAAGTTTTCAGAATAAGAAATCAAAATTATCAATGGTTACATGAAAAATGCTAAATCACAAGGGATTAGAACAGTGAAATGTATAACAGCTCTGAAATACCACCCAAATCTAACAAATTTGCTAGTAAAATAGAAAATGAAAATTATTAAATGCAGAAGGGGATGTGAAAAAAAATTGATACACTAATGCACGGTTAGTGACAATGTGAACTGGTGAAACCATCATGGAGACAATTTTTAGACTATGTCCAAAGGGTAAAAATACTGTGTATTTTGACCCAAAAGAGGAAAGAAAAGGGAAAAATGACCTATTTTACAAAATATCTTTGGAAACTACTTTTGTGGTGGAAGAGAATTGTAAATAAAGTGAATGTCCATCGGTTGGGGGAATAGGTGTACACAGCGTGCTATATGATTGTGTTGTGATATTATTGTGCTATAAGAAATGATGAGCAGGATGGTTTAAGGAAAGCTCATAAGACTTCTGTGTACTCATGCAAAGTGAAACGAATAGAATCAGGTGAACAATGTACCCAATAACAGTAGCATTGTAATGATGATAAAATATGAAAAACTTAGATATTCTGTTAAAGAGAGTGATCCAACCAATGTCAAAGGACCCGTGGTAAATATGGCAAGCACCTTCAGAAAGAGAACTAATAAACTCTGAAAACAAATTGAAGAATACTTTTTTGTTTTCTTTTTTGTCCATATTTTCTTTTGCAACATTACTCCTATGGAAATATGTTTTGTTTCAATTCACTTGCGTAGTTGATATAAAATTGTTTATTTTCTCAAAGAAGTGGGTGAATCAAGAAGGGAGAGAATTTGGGATTCAAATTTATGGGAAAAAGGTGAAATTCTTTTTAGATATAATTGGGAAATTTGTAAAGAAATAAATAAAATATAAAATGACATGAAACTTTAATCAATTAAAGTTTTAAAGTACATCATATCCAAGAAGTTCTATTTCATTTATTTTGAACAATATAGGATTAAAAGAATTATTTTAATGCTCTGATATTTCAGCAACTTTCAACTAGTAAATAAGTAATTTAGTTTATTTAAGTTGAAATAGTTCATTTTGTAAGATTATACTTACTTTAATATGATAAACATGATATGAAATAATATTGTTAGACTGCTGAGTGGTATGTTTAGAGATTCACTATGTTTATTTTAAAAGCATTTGTACTTATAATGAAAAGATAGTTCAAGATTATGTATATTGTTTTATTAATTATTACTGAATATTCAATTTCAATGGTATTGCAGGGAATTATTACTTTGGTAACAGTGTGCATTCAAGTATTTTATCTATTTGTTTATTTAGAGGGACTATGAAAATATCTAATTGTTTAAAAGAATAGGTAGAGCTTGCACCTGAGTGAGAAAAAAATAAATTCAATTGGTCTCTAAGAAAGGCTCCTTTTTAAAAAATTCCAGGACAAGTTAATTCATCTGCAAGGTAGTATTTAAGTTTCTCTCCAATATATATTTAATTTGACTAGTTTGTTTGTTTTAATTTTCAGCCCCAAGATCATTTGTATTCATTACATAGTTTGCTGGGGCAATGGGTATCAGCAAAATTGTAACAGGGATAACAGAAAATAAGCATATAAAGCAATATCTTAGGCAATTGGTATCAATAGAATTTTACAGCAGTGTAACAGGGATCTAACATAAACGAGCACACAAAACAATATCTTAGGGTTGGTCTTGTGCACAAGCACCAAATCATTTCCCCCTCAAAAGAGTAGAGGCTAAAATCTTGACGTAAGGGGCGAAGGTCTTTTCTTCCATTGCTTCTTTCTCCTGAAACTGAACATAAAGCTATCTCTGCTCCAAGAGGTCCCATTTGTCAAATCAGTTATTTAGCTGGCATGTACAGTTTGGTCAACTTTAGGTCCAGAAATGACACATCACAGTCGAGGATAGGTGGTGACATCCAGCTTAAGAGATGCTACATCTGCAGGTGGAGGGATCTAAGCCTATAGAAAACAAATGTAGCAAAGAAGTTTAACAGACACAAAATCAGAAAGAAACAAGGAGACTATAGCCAGAAGCAGAGTAGATATAGGGTCAGCCATGCTTCTGGAGTCCATGAACCCACTATCATAGCTTCATTTATGGTAGAACATATGAGTTAAGGGTGCAATTTACTAATCATCTTCTCCTGAATAAACAGCAGTATGATATTATCTTTCCCATGTGTTATAATTTCCACAGCCTTTGGAATGTTGCCGTGCTTCCATTTTACCCTACTTTCGCTCCCAATTTTAGTCTATCAGTAGAACCCAATCTCCCATTTCCTTTGTTAGTTATTTCAGAATGACATTTTACAACAAAAATAAAAAATAACCAGTTTTCACGAGTGGTATTGTTTCACAAGAAATAATAATCACTTCACCTAGTCTATCATTTATACAAAACTGTATGGGTTCAGCACCTAAATTTTGGAATGTCACAATAATTTCTTCTTGATAGTTAGAATCTATCACCCCAGCCAATACATCCATTCCTTGAGCTGTTAATTCTGATATAGGTAATATCTGTCCAAAATGATACTAAGGAATTCTCATACATACTCCAATAGAGATTGTTCTTATTTCTTTCCTATCCCACCAAAAGTTCTTTAAACAGTGTAAATCATATCCTGCCAAACCAGGTGTCCGTAGATACAATACTGTGACATCTGGACTCACAGTCCAATACTCAATATTTAGCATCTTATACGTTTGTTACTTTCTAATTTGCAGATATGAGGTCATCATTCTGGCTAGAGGTATACTTCCTCCCAATGGAATATCAGACAAATTACGAAAAAGAGTGAATAAATTACCTTTCCAACGCTGATAATAATTATTAGACCTTAACTTCCTTAACTGTTTGTTCAATAATCCATTCATTCTTTCAATTAACTCTGACACCTGTGGAAAATACGGAATATGATATATTCATTATATGTTCTTTAATACACAGTATCTCTTCATTTCATTATCTCTGAGATGTAACCCATTGTCGTTCTGAATCTGCACTGGGGTCCCGTAATATAGACTTATGGTATCCGAAGTTTTACAGGTGTTTTTCTAAGTTACATTGTTACAGAGACAAGCCACTACTATATCTGAATAGGTGTCGACACAAGCACATTTGCATTTTCATCCTTTTTCTTGGGGTAGGGGTCCAATATAAACTATTTACCAAATTTGGACTAGTATTTTCCCCCTTGCTATCTCTCCAGTTACTATCCAAGTGAGAGCGTGTTCTTTTTTCAGCTGTCATATATAACATTCTTCTGCTACTTGTCTTAACAATGAATGAGAGATATTAATCTTTCGGTCTTGTGCCCTCTAGTGTGTGGCCTGAATCCCTAAATGGCCAGATGTTTGATGGATCCATTTAGCTAGTACCAGATCATCAGTTGCTGTCATAGTAGGGACAATACATTGAGCAGCAATCTTTGGTAGTCTCTCAGTATGAACATTATACTCATGTTCTGACATGATGAAGGCCAAGTGAGTATTTACATGAAAAAACTGACAAATTAATAAGCAAAGACATGTTCCATGTATCTTCCCATAATTCTTTCCCCCAAGACTTGTTTGCCATGCATTTTTCAATATTGATTTTTCCACATGGGCATCCATGTAGCTAACCCACTAACTACTGCCCATGAATCAGTGGTTACATGACACTGTCCTCCTTTTTCTGTTTTGATAGCTTGGTGTACTGCCATACCTTTAGCATACTGACTACTTCTACCTTTCCCAGTACTTTTCAACGTCTGCCTAGTACATGGGTTATAGGCTATCACTTTCCAATGTCTTTTGGGGCCCAAATGTTTTACTGTCCTATGAATAAAACATGCATGTCTCTTTAGTTCTTCAATTAATCCATCATATCCCTCATTCCATTTTACCAAGAACTGTAATAACTGTTGCTTTCGTTCAGAGGATGTATCATTTCCCTCAGTATCTATGTTTGGTATAGATTCACATAAAGCAGAAAATTCACTTTTGCTTGTTTTGGATCTATTTGGAATATAGCATTTCCACTTAATTTTAGTAACTTCTCTTGCATTTCCAATTCTGTATGAAGCTTGTACTCTCCTTACACAGGTCATAAATGGGGTTCCAGCCCTTAATATTACCTCATGGCCTAAAGTCAGCTGTTCATTCTCTATCAGACTTCAAAATGCATCTAGCAAATGGTTTTCCAAAGAGGTATATTGAACTCCAAATTAAGGGAGTATCCTAGACCAAAATCCTAAGTGTACATTTTAGCTTTGTTTTTGTTTTTTGCCATAGTCTTCAGTTTGTATATTCATCCCGTGCAGTCACTTGTAATTCCACCAGGACACTTTGCATAGGCCATAAATCTAAGGCCAATTGCAAAGCACCCTTCACATCTTCAAAAGTTTTACTCTGCTCATATCCCCAATCAAAATGATACTTTTTTCTAGCAATTTTATTCTACACTTTTCCCTTGTAGCATAAAATCTTCTGTGTAGTGGGGTAAACTCTACACCAGGCAGCTCTAAATCATCCAAATATTTAGCTACAATCCTATAATACACAGTAGGACTATGCAGATTTCCTTGTGACAAGCATGTAAAAAATATATTGTTGGTCCTGCCAAGTGAAAGCAAATTGGTCTCATTATTTTGAGTCTATTGGGATATTTAAAAAGTATTGGCTATATCAATAACTGTGTAACAAGTCTCATCATATTTCTGGATTTTTCTATTAAAGTAATGCTGTCTGGAACAGCAGCATGCTAGGGAGGATTGACAATCTTCATTTTATAATCCACTGTCATCCTCCATGTCCCATCTGACCTTCTTATGGGACAGGCAAGATTATTCCATCTAGTGGTTGTAAGAACTAACATTTCTGCCTCAACATATTTCTTTATAGTATTGATAATCTCATCTTTCCCACCTGCCACATGATACTGCTTTAAAGTAATCACTTCAGAAGGTTCAGGTAAAGAGATTGGGTCCATTTTTATTTTACCCACTAAAACTGTATTAATTCCTATCTTCCTTACTGCAAATTTGTATCTCCCCTTAAGTCAATTTAAAATCATACCTCCCAGTATATCTATTCCAATGCTGTATTCAGGAATGGATACAATTGACACGGTATGTTTTTTCTTAGACAACTGTCCAATATTGATGATTAGGTTGACTTCTCTGGCTGATGTTTCAGCCCCTCCCAGTCCTGTGATGATGATAGGAGTTCCATGTTTAAACTTATCAGTTTCCATATATAAGGCATACCTCTGTTCCAGTATCAGTTAATGTCTAGTAACAGTATTTGATCAATTCTTCCAATATAATGTCAAATTAATATGGGGTTTGTAATCCTGTCTGTGTATTTTTTTAATCTGACCTGGGGCTCATCAAGCATCCTATTCTCCCTGAAGGTGTGACAAACTTATATACAAAGGTTCAGGGGGATGTAAAGGGGCAATTTTTACTTCTCTATTTTGTCAAGTATCAAGTCCCTTTTCTCAGTACATTCTGAATAGTTCATTAGTTGGAATGCCTTCTATGCTTCCCAAATCTACCTCTGCTCTCAATAGAGCAGTAAACAACTCTTTCCCCATCAGTTTATTATGATTTTGAATCTACTGGTTAATTGTTCTTCTCTCTCTAGGAATCTTGTCTTTTCCCCAGTCCCCATAAGTCACTTAACCGTGAAATCTTGTCCAGCACCTCCGAAAGAGGGTGCCTTATGTCCCTAATTATCAGAATCAAAATTAAGTACTTGTAAGCAGAAAACACCTTCTTCACTGTTATATTCCTGTGGGAAACTGCAAAGAGAGTATCATAGCATGCATTTTCATTTCCAGTCATTATGGCAGTCTTCATTACCTCCTCCTTTAACATTCTTACATAGTCCCAATGTGAATACCAACGTCTGTCTCCACTAGGCCATATAGAGTGAGTAAGATATATTGCCTACTGCTGTTTTTTGCAGCCAAAGCCAACAGATTAATTATATTGTTACCTCCTTGCATATTGTAATATTTAAAGACTTGCTGCACTAATACCTATAAATTTCAAACAATCCACATCATCTATAGACACTCCTTTGGTCCCTTCATCACTGATTCTCACTAACCAAAATATTAAAGATTCTCCCATCCACATGTCTGTGACTTCCTGCTGAGTAAAATTCTCAATTTTTTCCCTAAACTCTGTGTTACCTTCTTGCTACTCCTGTTTTTGCCTCATTATTGGGTGTGCTTCTGCCTGAGAAACTTCTCCATCTAATATTATTTTACTTAATTGCCCTGCTTTCCTTATATCTTCCTCCCATGCCCTCTCCTGGCAGTTGTCACTGTGACAACTAGATAAGGTCTGTACGAAGGTCATATGTGCATTTCTGTGGTCAGTGTTCAGCTTCTTCTGAGCTAAATGAGCAGTCTTTTTTTCACCTGCGACCACCCAGCCTGATCTTTTAAAGGAGAATCTGAAGGCTGAGAATTCTCATGAAAACTTAACTAACTCATTTTCCATATGATACTTTTTCCTTAAGCAGCTCATCTCTGCTTTTATACATAACATGGTAACCTGTTAATTAAATCCAGCCTCTTCTACTTACTCCTGACAGCTCCTTACATGATCCAAATGTAATTCCTTTCAAACCCCTTTCCTTGTCTCTAGTTCCTCCTCCTGTAAACTCATTTCCCAGTTTTCACAGGGTCAAGTGCTTTTAACCCAATCTCTTGCCAGGGAAGAATATTGTAAGTCACCCCAATATGGGATATTACTTTCTTCTTCTAAATCCTTCCCTCCTCCAAATAGTGCTTTTATGTGCTGTGATCCTGTTCATGATGCCAAATGTATTGCCAAGGTAATATTCACAGTACTAGGGGTGACTATGAATATGCTGGCATAGTTCTCAATTACAAAGTATAAAAGTTTTTTCATGTAGAAGGCAGAAGAAAAAAACTTTCATTTAGATGCCAGAAAGCCAAATTCCAGATCCAGAAAACTAAATTCATCATTGTGACCAAGAAGTCAATAAACATTATCACTGCAGGGGGCAAAGTCATTCCCAAGCCTTCCTCCTCCCTCTCTTCTGGAGCCTTTTTAGGAGCAAACACTTATAAGCCTGAGTATTGCCATGCCTGCCTGTCTGGGTCCTCTTTCTTCTGCCCCAACCATGCTCACTTACTTCCAGTTCTGTTCCATCCTTCCTGCTCCACCTGCTCAGCAAAATTCTCCCACCACATGTGACTTAGGTTTCCAGGTAATTTAAGCAGGTCACATGGGCCTATTAAATGAATGAGAAAGATTTTTCCATTTAAATTTCTATTACACTTATCTACCTGTAATATTAAGAGTTTGGATTAGATTGCCTGTAAGATAACTTCTTCCTCTGAAAATTTGATTATTTGATCCTTTTTTAAATTACCCAGTAATCTGAAGAAAGTTCATAATAATATTTCTGAGGGAGCTGAATACCTAAAATTTTGTATTGATCAATTTTGTATGATAACATTAAATTGACAATGAGCTTTTCAAAATGTTAATTCATTCAAACATAATTGTAGTACTTATTATATAAAAATGCACAGCTTAGAAATGAATTTCAGAAGGTTACTATATTCAGTATGTAAGTTGGAAGTGAAATGATCAAGAAAACAATCAATACAAACTAGATTATATTATCTGCTTAGTAAATAATTCTTTCACAATAGAAATTTCTACTGTTAACTACTAGTTAATAGTAAAACACATGATAAAATATACAGCTCCATTAATGAAGCCTATTAATTTTGGTTCCTATAAGGAATTCTTATTTACTTATTATTAAACAATGTTGCACCTAATTAACCTATTGTAAAACGATGACAGCATCAGTATACGAACATACTTGCCTTCCTCTGGTACCTTACAAATTAGATGTGATGAGATGTATGGCTGATATTTGAGAACACTGCAGTAATTGAAATAACCCAGGCTCTTAGCTGGAGTGTGAGTGTGTGTGCAGGTGTGTGTGCTTGTGTGTGTGTGCATCTTTAAAGAAGGAAAGAGACACAGAGAGGAAAACGAGCATGAAATTTTAATGTTAAATATTTTCTATCCTCAATTAAACACATAGTTTAATTATGGATTTATGTTGCAAAAGGGCTAAACAAAAAAAAAATTTCTGAAGATTGATAACATTATGCAAAGTGATATACATTTTCCTCAACAGTATGCTGAATTGTTGATTCAGCAGTTCAAAAATTTTTGAATGGCTACATAGAAATGAGCAGAGCCAAGATGTTGGATTAGAGTCAACTGCCCAGATGCACTCTCACAATATTCCTCACCGAACAACTTTAAAATATCATTACAAATAAAATTCTGAAGTGGCAGACTCAACAAAAAAGTTGAGATATGACATTTTTTATGCCTAAGAAAACTTAAAATATCATCAGTATTATTCTGTAAAACTAGGATGGTCTGTTAGGAGCCTAATCACTCAACTGCAGCAAAAGTGCTGCAGTTAAAGCAACAGCTTAAGGAGTTCTTAGCCAAGATATTGTGAGGCGTTCAGAAAGAGAAGACAGGGACCCTTTGTTAACGCTGGATATAGTTGGTGCTGATTGACAACTCTTACCCAAACAAAGCTCTGGGTTGCAGTTTCAGGGTAGAGAAAAGCTCCGATCACCCTTCAGAAAGGAACAGGGCCATGGTTACTGCTCCAAAGCAAAAAGGAGTGTTGGCATTTGTGTTTGTAGAAAGTTCGGGGCACTTTCTTCATAAAAAAAAACAAAGTGCAAACCAGGACAAAACTGACCATACCACCACTTTTGGAGACACCTACAACTAGCTCTGAAAATCACAACAAAAGAAAGACTAAATTGACTTGAAAGAATGTTTCCTTAACTCAGGTAAGTAGAGTCCAATTTTGACATAAAATTCAAAGACAAGAAATAAAGCTGGGAAATAAGCAAATGACAATGGCAAAAAGTAATCTGACCAGAAAAAGCCACTATAATAGCAAGGAAGACAGAGACACAAGATCAAGAAAAGGAGATAAATTTGAAAATAGTTGCCAAACAACTCCTCAAAGAAAAATTGTAATTGGTGTTCAACCAAACAAGAATTCTTGGATGATTTAAAAAAAATAGGAGAGTGGCAGAGAAAAAAAAATGGAAAAATAAAAAAAAATGGAGAGTTATCCAAGCAACTTATAAAAAGAAAATTGATAGAAAAGAGGCACAAAAATAATGAATAAAGTAATATCTTAAAAAAAAAAGCAAACCAGAATCAGTTAAATGTTACAGGAACAAAAGTTATTGAAGAACTTAAAAATCGGATTTAACCAAAAGGAAAAGAGACGTAGAGAAATTCACTGAAAAAAGTAATTCTTGTAAAATTAGAATTAGGAAACTGGAAACAAATGAGTCCATGAGATATCAAGAAACAGTCAAAAGCATGAAAAAGAAGCAAAAATGTGAAATATCTCATTAGAAAAAAAAACTGACATAGGATATAGATGGGAAAAAAGACACTTCAAGAATTATTGGGCAATCTGAAACCTGTGATCAAGAAAGGAGCACAGAAATAATAATTGAATAAATTATCAAGGAAAGCTGCCTTGATATATTAGAAACACATAAAAGTTGAACGAATCACCTGACCATCTCTAGAAAGAGATACCGAAATGAAAATTGCCTGGAGTATTATAGCTGAATTCAAGAGCTCTTTGGTGAAAAAGAAAATATTTCAAGCAGTCAGAAAACAAAACAAAACAAAACAATTCAAATCACGTGGAGCTACAGTCAGGATAAGAACAGATTTAGTGGCTTCCATATCAAAGGGGCAAAGGTCTTGGGATATTTGTGTCCTTGCCTAGGAGGCAAAGAACCTAAGATTACGACCAAAAACTCACCTCTGCAGTCAAATTGAGTACAATCATTCCATGAGAAAACAGATATTTAAAGAATAATAAAAAAAAAAGAGTTTCAGCCATTCATGCTTGAAAAATAAAAAAAGTTCTGAATTGATAATCTGACATTTAACCACGAGATTCAAGAGAAGTATAAAAGCTAAATATAAAAGAGTAATCCTAAGGGGTTCATTAAAGTTAATCTGTTTATGTTCCATTATGGAAAGATGATCCATGTAATTACTAAGAAATTTATCATTTGTAGGTCAGTTAAAATAGTTTAAATAGCAGAAGGCACAAATGAGAGTTGATTATGTTAAAATTATCTACAAAAAGTGATTAAAAGAGGCAGGGGTTAGAAGCAAAATAAACTTTTGAGCAGAATAAAAAGAGAGAGGTGAGAGAAAGAAACATATTATATGGAGAGAAATATACAGTTAGTAATCTTAACTGTGAAGGAGAATGAGATGAACTCACTCATTAAAGTGAAGCGACTGCAGAATGGTAAACAACATCTTGTTTACAAGAGAAACATTTGAAACAGAAAGACAGCTAAAATAAAGCGATGGGGCGGAATTTAATGGGCTTCTGCTGAAATAAAAAAAGCAAGGGTAGTAATCATGATTTCAGACAAAATAAAAGCAAACATTAGACCTAATTAAAGGAGATAATTAGAGAGAATATATTTTGCTAACAGGTGCTATGAAGTATATAAAGTAAAATTCAATAAATGAGACCAAGTTTCTCTGATAAAGGGCACATTTCTCAAATATATGGTAAGTATAGAACTGAGTTGAATTTATAAAAATAAGAGCCATTCTCAAATCAATAAATGATCAAAACATATAAAAAGGCAGTTTTCAGAAGAAATCAGTTATCTATATTCATATGAAAAATGCCCTAAATCATTACTGATTATAAAAAATGCAAATTAATACAACCCTGAAGCACTACTTTACACCTCTTGGAAATAGCAAATGCTGGTGTCAATGAAGGAAAAAAAATAGATACACCATGAACTGCAGCTGCAGTGGTGATCTTGTTCAACCAATCTGGAGTACAATTTTGAACTGTGTCCAAGAGGCTTTAAAACTATAATACATGATCCAGCAAAATCACTATCTGGTCTGTATCATAAAGATATCTTTTAAATCAAAAAGACTTATATGTACAGAAATATTTATAGCATCTTTTTTGTGTTGGCAAAGAATTAGAAATCAAGATGATATTTATCAGTCATGGAATGACTCTACAAGTTATGGCACATGATTATGATGAAGTACTATGCTACTATAAGATTGCATTTATCAGACTGACTGACATGATGGAACAGAAAAATTATAAGTGCTGGAGATGAAGGAAAATAGGAACACTGAATACATTGTTGGTGGAGTTGTGAACTGATCCAATCACTCTGGAGAACAATTTGGAACTATGCCCAGAGGGCTATAGAACTGTGCATACACTTTGACCCAGGAATACCACTTCTAGGGCTGTATTACAGAGAGATCATGAAAATGGGAAAAGGACCCAGATGTACAAAATTCTTGGCAGTGGCCAAGAACTGGAAATTAATGGAATGCTCATCAACTGGGGAAATGGCCGAACAAGTTGTTGTATATGAATGTAATGGAATACTGTTGCACTATAAGAAATGATGATCAGGTGAACTTCAGAAAAACGTGGAAAGACTTACATGAACTGATGCTGAGTGAAATGATCAGAAACAAGTGAACATTGTACACATTTTGTGATGACTAACATTGATAGACTTCTCTCTTCTCAACAATGCAAGGATCTAAGACAACTCCAAAAGATGCATGATGGAAAATGATATTCACATGCAAAGAAGGAACTATGGAGTTTGAATGTATATCGAAGCCTACTATTGGCTTTCTCTTTTTTTCTTTCTCTCATTCATCCTAATTCTTCTTTACAAGATGAGTAATATGAATACTTGTAATAAGAATGTATACGTAGAAATTTAATAAGATTCCATGCTATCTTTGGAAGGGGGAACAGGAAGGAGGTAGAGAAAACTTAAAACTCAAAAGTGAATATTTAAAACTAAGATTAATTCAATTTTAAGAAGAAAAGAAATAACTAGATTTAGGGGTAGTTTCAGAAAAATACAAACGCATGATAAGATCTAAACAAACTGATGCAAATTCAAATGAGAAAAACTGAGAGAGCATTGTGTACAGTAATAGCATTGTTGTTATAAAAGAAAATTATGACCTTTTATTTATATCAACTTTGATTGATTTGTATTCATTTATATAAACTTTGATAGTAACAATGGTCAAAGAAAATGTCAAAGTACTGATAATGGAGAAAAAAAATTTGTCCACATCTACAAAGAGAAATGATGAGCTTTGTGTGTAAATTTAACTGTAATTTTATCACTTCCTTAATTTTCTGTAAAAGAAATATGGAAATATTTTAAGTGATTTCATATATATAATTGCTATCACATTCCTTGACTTCAGAGGGACTCAGTGAAGGCAATGGAGCAAGAGAGAGAATTTTGAACTAGAAATTAAAAAAAATAGAATGCCATAAATAAATCATTTTAAAAAATTGAAATATCATTGATGTCAGCTTTAGAACATATCTGAGCCTTTTTTGCTCATATAGTTGCTCCCAAGTTAATGATTTCTAGTAGGTATATGCCCTAAAGAGGCTGAGGAAGGAGAAACACTACACAAATGTAAAAAAATATTTATAGTAACTCTTTTTTTGTGGTTTCAAAGAAGTCCAAAAAAAATAACTTTGAAGGCATGCATAGCTGATGATCAGGAACTAAATGGATATTCAGAAAAAAAAGATAGAAATAGAATAAAAATCAGGGGAAATTAATATCATAAAAATCTAAAGAGTAAAAAAAATGTGAAGGAAAAAAGTGGGATCAACAGAGTCAGAGACTGCAGAGAAGTTAAAAGAGATAAGAATATACTCCAAGAAAGTAGGGGAGAAGGGCATGAGTAGGGTGGAGGATAATAGAAGGGAGGGCAAATGGGAAGAGAGAATAATTAGGGAAGGGGTTATCAGAATGCACGGTGTTCTGGGGTGGAGAGAGGGGAGAGATGGGGAGAAAATTTAGAACTCAAACTTTTGTGGAGATGGTGGTTGAAAACTAAATATAAATAAATATAAAAATATAATAAAAAAGAATTTAAAAATTTCTTTAGACTTGTCAGTTAAGAGATTATTGGTACATTTTTAGAGGACTGTTTCAACTGAATTATGTGCTGTGAAGCTAGACTGAAGATAGCTAAGAAAACAGTGAGAGTAAAGAAAACAGAGATACTTCTCATTTTTATTTGTATCTGAATCCTCCCTGTTAGTTGGACATATCCCTGAAAACTCTGTTCTGGACTCTCTTCTGAATCTTTCTATGTTTCTTAGTGTCATATTAATAGAAATGCAATCCAATTGGACATTTATCTATCCGTACAACAATCAGTCATTTATCTCTCTATTGGAATGAAGGTAGGAAAAAGATGAGAGAAAATACAGGTAAAAACTAAGACAGAGAGAAGGCATTAGGACAGAGAAAAGAAATACAAAGACAGAAGATGCATGTGTGTGCACACACTCCTTTTTACAATAGATATGTGGAATTTTGTGGTACCTGGGAATGCTTTCCAAATGGTAATAATTTATTAAATTCAAGCAGTAATGAAATGGCTTTTAGTCTTTTTCAGCTTGGGGACATTTTTGGAGAGGGAATAAAGTAATAAGGCAAAGGATGGCAATATTTTCTTAAGACTATATGCCTATGTATAGTCTAAATTACTCATAATGTATTGAAATTGAAGACTATTATCCCTCTTGTACGTTTGATCATATAAAAAGTGTCCTGATAATCAATTTTAATTCATGTGTTTTCTTACCTTTCTTATACTTTCACCAAAAATACAACTAAGCCAATATTTCTGAAAGGAGGAATTTGAAAAATGATATTGTTTGTAATGGAAATTATATGGCTTTCTTAAACCATTCATTTTTGGGGAGTTCAACTACTTGTGTATCAAAAATCAAAATTATTCATTGAAAAATTATAGTTAATATGATACTGACCTCACTGCTGATTAGATTGCAAAGTTATCCTTTTGTTTGTCATACATGAGCTTACAGTCTAATTATGAAAGAAAAGTGTTGCTTTTTAGAAATTGTTAACATATTCCAGCACCAACTTAATTAAATGCTTAATATTTGTGGGGCATACTATATGTTACAGATACGAAAAAGATGTCTGTGGACCAGTGTAGTTGTTAAAGTATTGATAGAAATGAGAAAAAGTGTTTTTCTTAATATTAGAAATGAGAAACTGGTTACTTTTGAGACATACACTATAGAGGTCTTACAATCACCTGTAAGAATCTTTTGCTTTTTTCCTTCTTTTTAGACAAAAACAATGGATAACTCTCAATCTGTGTTGTACTCAACACATTAACTTACAAATGAATTGCCTATCTCATAAGTAATTAGGCTTTAGAACTGATGGCAAATTGAAGTTAGAGGTAGAACACAGCACCTTCACTTGAATAAATGTAGTGCTGCCACTTAAGCATCTTCTTTCTGACAATCAGTTATTGTCCCAAATTGGCAGCCTTAAGCTCCTCCAGACTTTTTTTCTAGCCTTCTTACATCCAATTCCTATCCCTGTTCCCCCCTCTGTCATATATTATCACCTCCTCAATAGATTTCAAGTCAACAACTTCTGATTTAATAAGCTCATTTAAATACTTTAATTATGGGATAAAGTATCTCAAAATGCTTTTTTTTCTTCATCCTCTTTCTTGACCAGTACGTTCATAAAAATACATAAGCCTTCTAGAAAAATTAAATAGCTGATTTTGAGACTGGCAAAAATAGCAGAATGAATGGAAACAGTACAGCCCAGCACTCTCCCACAAACACTCCAAAAACATTGAAGGGGAAAAATAGAGTGATTAATGATAGAAAAGTAAAAGCAAACCTTACTATGAGTCATTTTTCTAGAACAGATTAGCAAAGGGAGACAGCTAGGGGCTTGTGAGCCCTAGGGATTCCATCTAGTTTAGAAAAATTCATTTATAAACTTGAGTGGAGACCCATGACTGTGTACCCAGGCAGGCGGCAGAATTCACGATTTAGGATTAAAAGAATCTAAGGCTGATATCGAGTAGGGAAAACAAATGGTGCAATTATATCACAATGACAATGGAATTGACACTGATACACCCAGGACTATGACTGGGAATATCAGATATGTACTAGATAAAAGAAAAGTATATCAGAGGAAGCAGTAACTGCAATTAAAACTACAGGTCCAAGAAAGAAACCAAAATTTGAAATTGTGTTCACTCTGGCTTAGGAATAGGATTATGAATTGAACTTCCAAACTTGGGATAAAAGTAGTGACTAAATAGTCAGTTCTGGGACCTCAGACCTACGATTACTCTATATTTCTTTAACTCTGATCCAATAGAGATTCATAAATTAAGTAGGGGTTGGGGGCAAGCATATTTCTACACAAACTCTAAACAGGAGAAAACTTTTAGTTCTATTACCCAGATGTAAACCAGAACTGAATTCTTTCAAAACTCAAACAGGATGCCAGGACCCTAGAAAATAAAGATCATGACTAAACAAAATCCTAGCATGGTCTCCAGAATTTCATGTATCTTAGCTCTAACACAAAATCCATATCCAGTAAAGAAAGGTTAAAGAATGAAGAAACTACTAAAATTTCACTGCTGATAAAGAATTGTTATGGATCCAGGGATGCCCAAGGGAGTCACAGTAAAAGGAAGGGACTAATGCGCAACTACAATAGAACTTCAAGGAAAAATACAGCTTTGTCAGAAGGTAATCTATATTACCAGAAAGAAAAGAAATGAGTTTTCTTTAAAGCTGTGTAGTAGAAATGAAACAAATGAGAATTCCAGAACAGGAGATTTTTGGAGCTTTTTGCCTCACGAATCCCTTTATGAATCATGAATATTTAAGGTATCTTCTAAAAATTCTCAGACTTGTCAGTCTCCTCTGTTCTCTTTCTCATCACTTAGCCATCATCACCCTGTATGGGAAAGGAAGCAATATATAATTATTTGGCATTTTGTATGCTTGTTTTCAAAATTTTCTCCTGACTTAAAAGTGAATCAACTGGGATGACCCTAGTGACTCTCTCTCTCTCTCTCTCTCTCTCTCTCTCTCTCTCTCTCTCTCTCTCTCTCTCTCTCTCTCTCTCTCTCTCCTTCCTTCTTTCTTACTACCTAACTGAAACTTCAATTGATAGGTACACACATATACATGTGTGTGTATATATGTATGTGTATATATGGATACATACAGGTATACATGTTGGCAGCTAAGTGGTATAATAGATAGAATGCTGGACCTGGAGTCAGTATGACTCATCTTTGTTACTTAAAACCTATCCTTAAACACTTATTAACTCTATGACCACAGGGATGTCACTTAACCATGTTTGCCTCAGTTTCCTCAACTGTAAAATGAGTTCCAAAATCCCAGAATGTTTCCGAAGAATTTCAAATTGGATCACATGGAGTTGGTCACAACCGAAGCAAGTGAGCAACAATGTACGCTTAACATACATAAATTTAAAATTTCTGCGTGTATATATATATATGTATTTATGTATGCATGCATACATGTATGTATGTATGTATGTATATATATGGGTATATGTGAGATATGTGTATATATAGCCATATGGGATGTATATGTGCATGTGATATAGCGGGTAGAATCTTGAATTTGAAGGTCAAAACCTGCTTTATATACTTCCTAATTGTGTTACCAGGGATGACATTTATTCTCACTTTCTTCATCTACGAAACTGGATTTGAAAAAGCACTTACCTCAAGAGGAATTTGTGAACATAAAAGGAAATAAAATTCAAAAACTCTTTGAAAATCTTAAAATGCTGTATGATGCTATTATACATAAACATATTCAGTATAAGAAAACTGAACAAGGATTTTCCCCCTAAAGTAATAGTTAATTATTTTTTTCATAAGAAACATCATTGTAGATATATGAAAGATTTCTATATGACCTTATTTTATGTCTTTGAATTATACATATATGTAATATATATATATATATACACACATATTTGCATGTAATTTATGGATATGCAATATAAACACATATATGTCTGTATACATGTGTGTATATATGTCTAAACATTTAGCAATAGTCAAATCATGAATCTAGTATATAAACATGTGTTCACAAGCACATATAGAGTAGCTTTTCAGAGTTATGGAAATATTACCAAAATACTACTACTGCACTAGAAAAAACAAGGAAGCCTCAATAAATATGAGGTGCTAAAGAAGAATGATTGGCTTAAGGAATTGGAAAATACAGTCTTTCCTCCTAGGAATCCAAATAAGAAATCGTTTTATGGAGCGATGGACAATGTCATATCCTTCAGAGAGTGCATGGACATTTCGAACTGAGAAAAAACCTTTCAGTTGGTCTGGAAAGAAAAGATCGCTCATTTTAACCTTTCAGAAGGCAGTTTTCATTAGTGGTTTTCCTTCTATCAAATCACTACCAGACACACAGAAGCGAGTAATGCAAACATTTGCAAAGGAAGTTATTCTGTTTGATATAGCTCTTGTTAAAACATGTTTCCCCTTTTATGCGTGACAACACGAATATATTTATTCCTTATGCACAAACACACAAACAACAGTTGACATTATCATCTATCTTGATGTGTACCTAGGTAGATAGGTAGGTAGGTAGATAGATAGATAGATAGATAGATAGATAGATAGATAGATAGATAGATAGATAGATAGATAGATAGATAGGTAGGTAGGTAGGTAGGTAGGTACGTAGGTAGGTAGGTAAGTAGGTAGGTAGGTAGGTAGGTAGATAGATAGACAGACAGACAGAGAGATAGATAGATAGACAGATAGATAGATAGATACATACATACATAGATATATACATTGATAGATAGATACATAGATGCATAAATATTCCTATTTTGTTAGAGGCTGGTTTTATAGTAAGGAAACTAAGCTTGCTTTTCTTAAGGAGAGGCATTACTATTTTCCACTAATTATATTTATCAGTATGGAAGAAATAATAAAGATCTGCTTCACACGGATTTAGTGTTTACCTTTCACTGGATCAAATAAATTAAAATATTCCTGGAGACTAATTTCTGGCAATCCACTGTGTCGCCAAGGTATTATTTACAGCACTGGTGGTGACTATGAATATGTTTTAGCAGTTCTCAATTGCAAAGTATAACAGATTCTTCATATAGTAGGCAGAAGAAAAACATTTATTTGGACACCAGAAAGCCAAATCTCAGAACCAGAATTCAAAATCCGTTATAGTTACCAAGTAGTCAATACAAGTTATCACTGCAGGCAGCAAAGCCATTCCCAAACATTCTGGCCCCTGACTAGGACCATCTCACAAACAAATACTCAGGAGCCTAAGCTGTGTCTTCCTGTCTGCCTGTGTCCTTCCCAGCTCTCACTATACGGAACAACTTCCTCCCAGTTCTGCTCCACCCTCCCCGTTTCACCTACTGAGCAAGCTCATCCCTTCACATGTGAGTGAGGCTTTCATGTGCTCTAAGCAGGTCACATGGGCCTCTTAATGGAAAGGAAAAATTTTCCCATTTACGTTACCATTACTTCTACACACTATTTTTTTTTAAAGTGAATTTTGTGTGTGTGGATAAATGAGGAAATTTAACATGAATAAAAGATGTTAGGTTAACACAAATGAAAGAACTATAACATACCTAAACAACATTTACATGTTTAGCAGAAAAAGGATCAATTGTTGAAACTGTAATATTTTTTGAATCTTTTTCAAATTTATTTCATCCTGGCCTAAAAAATTGCCTTCAGAGGGTAAGGTATTCATTCAATTGCCAAGTTTTTTTGAACCTAACTTGTCATTTACAGTCAATGTGAATAAACTTGTTTCGTGTCTTTCTTCCCATATCAAAGTTTTTATATAAAAAAATGATACCCAAATATAACAGCAGCAGCAGCGACAGCATCAACTGTAACAACATCAGCATAAGTATATTTCATTTCATACAAGTGATATTAAAGGCATTATAAGGACCCAAAATACACAAGTTTGTATAAATTGTCCATTAACTTTAAGCCTAAAAGTGCCACCTCATATTTTGATAGTATTATCCAATACCTATTTCTGAAGAGAATGTTTTAGAACGTATGTTAACTACAGTGATAATATCACA
Organism: Notamacropus eugenii; assembly: GCF_028372415.1. Taxonomy (NCBI): domain Eukaryota; kingdom Metazoa; phylum Chordata; class Mammalia; order Diprotodontia; family Macropodidae; genus Notamacropus; species Notamacropus eugenii. The sequence continues at coordinate 135,056,457 of NC_092873.1, read as the reverse complement.
GATCAGTGAAACGTATAGCTTAAAAACCAAATGTGGTAAAACTTAGTGGGCTAAGAAATGATTTACAGTTACGATATCACAGACTGAGCTCTCAGTTTATCTACAAGTTGGTGTATATTTCTAAATGTGACCTATTTCTAGGACCATATTGAATAAATTATTCACCTAAAATATATTTTCCTATGCATACAAGGAAACTAGACTAGTCAGCATCAAATAAGGATTGTAGACTCTACAAGATTAAATGAGAAGTAATGCATTAAATACAAAGATACTACAGTATGCTGTCTGTAATAAGCATACTTGCAGCTGAAAGATACACAAAAAGTAAAGGTAAAGGGCTGGTGTGGAATATATTGTGCTTCAGCTGAAGTAATAGACACACACATGCACACACACACACACACACACACACACACACACACACACACACTAAACAGGGATAGCATTCCCAGTCTCTGACAAAGAAATGGCAGAAATACATCTAATTTAAGCAGAGAAGTAATGAAAGTAAATCCTCCTAAATGGGACCATAGACAATGAAGTAATATCAATACTAAATGTTTTGAAAGAAACAATATATCAGCCAAATTCTTAGAGGAGAAGTTAAGGGAGTTACACTAAGAAACAGAAAACAAAACTCTGCTAGAGAAGGACCACAACCTCCACCGCTCAGAACTAGGTAACACTAATCACAACATAAACAGAAAAGAAGTTAAGGAAGTGAATAGAATTCTGCAAAACTCTGATATGTTAAATCTCTGAAGAAAATTGAATGGGGATAGCAATGAATATACCTTTTTCTTAGTGGTACATGGCACCTACACAAAAATTTACCATGTACTACTACATAAAACCCTCTGAATCCAAAGCAGAAAGGCAGAAATATTAAATGTATCCTTTTCACACCATGATGCAATGCAAATTACATGTAATAAAGGGCCATGAAAAGATAGACTAAAAATAATTAGAAAGTAAATAATCTAATCCTAAAGAATTTGTGGGTCAAACAACACATCGTAGAAATTAGTAATGAATTCATCAAAGAGAAATACAAAAATGAGACAACATACCAAAATGTATGGGTTTCATCAAAAATAATTCATAGGGGAAATTTTCTATCCTCAATTCGTAAATGAATAAAATAGGGAAAGAAGAAATCAAGGACAGGGCATGCAACTAAAAAAGTTAGAAAAAGAAAACAAATTAAAAATTTCCCATACAATATCATTTTAGAAACTAGGATAATTGAAGAAGAGATTAATAAAACTTCACATTAAGGAATTGTTGAACTATTAAATGAAACTAAGAGCCTTTATTAGAAAACTAAAATAGATAAACTTATTAGAAAAATAAAATAGATAAACTTTGGTTAATTTGATTTTTAAAGAAAGAAGAAAATCAAATTATCAGTATCAAACTGATGAAAAGAGTGAATTCATCAATTTGAGATTAAGATTGCTACCCCGGCTTTTTTTGCATCAGATGAAGCACAATATATTCCAACCTTTTACATTTACCCTCTCTGTATCCCTCCGTTTCAAATGTGTTTCTTGTAAACTATATATTGTTGGATTATGGTTTTTAATCCATTTTGTTATCCATGTTCATTTTATGGGCGAGTTCATCCCATTCACATTCACAGTTATGATTACTATTGTTGTCTTTACCTCTATATTCTTTCTCCTCATTTGTGCTTTTAGTTCTCCCTTCTCCCTTCCCCTCCACAATAGTTTTAATTATCAACCATCACCTCCTGCAGTCTTCCCTTCCTGCTTTCAGCACCTCTCCCTTTTACTCCCTTTTACGCTTAGTACTTCTTCCCTCCCTTTTAGCCTCCTATCCCCTTTATTTCTCCCTCTCTTTCCTTCTACCTATAGAGCTAGTTAGATTTATATACTTGATTAACTTTGCTATTCACTCCTTTAACCAAATCAGAGGAGAGTAAATATCAAACTATATTCATCTCCCTCTCCTCTTTCCTTCTGCTGTAATATAATTTTGTGCTTCTTCCTGTGATGTAATTTGCCATTTTTTTGTCTCCTCAGCACACTGGTACAGCACACCGGCTGTACCAGTGCCTCTATGATGTGGCAGGGTGGAGTAGGAAGCCTCAGTTAGTCCAAGGCAGCAAGCATACTGTGGAATCTCAGGCATGGACAGATCATTCCTGGGAAGGAGGATCAAGCTTGTTTCTTGAGCAGTCAGTCAATAAGTAACATTACCAGGTATTGTACTAAGTGCTCGGATTACAAAGAAAGACAGAACAAAGTCTATGCTATCAAAGTCTAATGGGGGAGACAACGTGAAAATAAATATGCAGAACCGAGATATGTATGGGATAAAATGAAGATAACCAATAAAGGGAAGCCCCTAAAATTAGAGGGATTAGGAAAGACTTTTGGAAGAAAATGAGTTTTAAAATAGGACTTGAAGGAAGCCAAAGAAGCCAGCTAAGATAAAATATAGAATGCCTAGTTAGCAATCTTGCAAAACAGTTTCATGTCCCAATGAAGCTTAAATGTTATCCAACCAGCTGGTTGTAAAAGCAGTTCCAACCTAAGCTACTGAACTCTGTTTGTTCTGCTGATTATGTTCATGTGTGCTATAATTTTTAATTCTTCAGCATTACCTTCCGTGTAAGAATAAATTACTTGTAACTGGAAAAAAAGAGATAAGGAAGGAGACTATATCCTGCTTAAAGGCACCATAGACAACGAAGCAATATCATTACTAAACATATATGCTCCAAGTGGCATAACATCCAAATGCTTAGAGAAGGAGTTAAGGGAATTATAGGAAGAAGTAGAAAGCAAAAGTCTAAGAGTGGAGGATCTCAATCTCCCCCTATCTGACCCTGATACATCTAACCTCAAAAGAAAAAAGAAAGAAGTTAGGGAGTTGAATAAAACTCACAATAAGGTAGATGTGAAAGATCTCTGGAGAAAACTGAATGGGAATGGAAAATAAAATACCTTTTTTCACAGCTGTACATGGCACATATACAAAAACTGATCATGTACTAGGGAAAAAACCCTCAAAATCCAATGCAGAAAAGCAGAGATCATGAAGGCGTCTTTCTCAGATCATAATGCAATAAAAAAAATACGTAATAAAAGTCCATGGAAAGATAAACCAAAAATAAATTGGAAACTAAATTGTTTAATCTTAAAAAATGAGTGGATTGAACAACAAATCATAAGAACAATCAACACCCTCATTCCAGAGAATGACAGTAATGACAAAATCTAGCAAATCTTATGGGATACTGGAATAGTAGTTCTTAGGGAAAGGTTTACATCTTTGAATGCCCACATGAATGAAATAGAGTAAAAGGAGATCAATGAACTGGGCATACAGCTGAAAGAGTTAGAAAAAGAACAAATTGAAAATCCCCAACAACATAACAAATTGCAAATACTGAAAACTGAAGGAGAGATTAAGAAAACTGAAATTAAGAAAATTGAAATTAAGTGTTGCTTTTATTAAAAAATCACTAAAATTGACAAACCTTTGGTCAATTTGATTTTAAAAAGAAAGAAGAAAACCAACTTACCAATATAAAAAAAGAAAGGGGTACAGTCACCTCCAATGAGGAAGAAATTAAAACAATAATTAGACATTACTTTACCCAAATGTATGCCCGTAAATTCGACAATCTAAATGAGATGGATGGTTATTTTAAAAAATATAAATTGCACGTATAAACAGAAGAGGAAGTTGAATGTGTAATTAAATCCATCTAAGAAAAAGAAGTTGAACAAGCCATCAATGAACTCCCTAGGAAAAAATCTCCAGGGCCAGATGAATTTACAAGTGAATTCCATCAAACATTTAAAGTGTATTTAAGGGGGACAGAGCCAAGATGGTGGAGTAGAAAGACGCACATACACATAGCTCCGAACCCACAACCCATAGAACAGCTACAGGTAAGTAACTCACGGCGAATTCTGCACCCAGAGGCCACGAACATTGCAGTGAGGGAGATTTCTGTTCTGGAGACATCTGCAAACCTCTCGCGGGGGGTCCTTCACGCTGCAGACTGGGCGCCGGGACTGGGAGGTGAGTGCAGCCCTGCCACGGCTGAGGCACCGAGAAGAAAAGATCCCGGCGGGCTTCAGGGACGGGATTTCCAGCGGCCACACAAGTCCCTCCACCCACAGGTGACGGGGGTCGGTGAGAGAGTCTCATTGGGGGGTCGAGAGGGGAGTGGGGTGCCCCCATAATTCAGGCTACCCCGGGAGCTAGAAGCTGAGAGGCGGCTGCAAACCAGGGCTCCCCAAGAGGGCGGGAGCCAGAATCCATTGTGGAAGGTCTGTGCATAAACCCCTGAGGGAACTGAGCCTGAGAGGCGGCCCTGCACCGACCTCAGCACCTGAACATAATCTCATACTGAATAACAGACCTGCCCCCGCCAAAAGCCCTAAGGCTGGAAGTAGCATTTGAATCTCAGACCCCAAACTCTGGCTGGGAGGATCAGGAGGGGAGGTGGGTGTCAGGAGAATATTCAGAGGTCAAGTCACTGGCTGGGAAAATACCCAGAAAAGGGAAAAGAAATAAGACTATAGAAGGTTACTTTCTTGGTGAACAGGCATTTCCTCCCTTGCTTTCTGATGAGGAAGAACAATGCTTACCATCAGGCAAAGACACAGAAATCAAGGCTTCTGTGTCCCAGCCCACCCAATGGGCTCAGGCCATGGAAGAGCTCAAAAAGAATTTTGAAAATCAAGTTAGAGAGGCAGAGGAAAAACTGGGAAGAGAAATGAGAGACTTGAAGTCAAAGCATGAACAGCAGATCAGCTCCCTGCTAAAGGAGACCCAAAAAAATGTTGAAGAAAATAACTCCTTGAAAACTAGCCTAACTCAATTGGCAAAAGAGGTTCAAAAAACCAATGAGGAGAAGAATGCTTTCAAAAGCAGAATTAGTCAAATGGAAAAGGAGATTCAAAAGCTCACCGAAGAAAATAGTTCTTTCCAAATTAAAATGGCGCAGATGGAGGCTAAGGACTTTGTGAGAAAGCAAGATATCACAATACAAAACCAAAAGAATGAAAAAATGGAAGATAATGTGAAATATCTCATTGGAAAAACAACTGACCTGGAAAATAGATCCAGGAGAGACAATTTAAAAATTTTGGTACTACCTGAAATCCATGACCAAAAGAGGAGCCTAGACATCATCTTTCATGAAATTATCAAGGAAAACTGCCCTGAGATTCTAGAACCAGAGGGCAAAATAAATATTCAAGGAATCCACAGAACACCGCCTGAAAGAGATCCAAAAAGAGAAACTCCTAGGAACATTGTGGCCAAATTCCAGAGTTCCCAGGTCAAGGAGAAAATATTGCCAACAGCTAGAAAGAAACAATTCAAGTATTGTGGAAATACAATCAGGATAACACAAGATCTAGCAGCCTCTACATTAAGGGATCGAAGGGTGTGGAATAGGATATTCCAGAAGTCAAAGGAACTAGGACTAAAACCAAGAATCACCTACCCAGAAAAACTGAGTATAATACTTCAGGGGAAAAATTGGTCTTTCAATGAAATAGAGGATTTTCAAGCATTATGATGAAAAGACCAGAGCTGAAAAGAAAATTTTACTTTCAAGCACAAGAATGAAGAGAACCATGAAAAGGTGAACAGCAAGGAGAAGTCATAAGGGACTTACTAAAGTTGAACTGTTTACATTCCTACATGGAAAGACAATATTTGTAACTCTTGAAACATTTCAGTATCTGGGTACTGGGTGGGATTGCACACACACACATGCACACACGCACACATACATAGAGACAGAGTGCACAGAGTGAATTGAAGAGGATGGGATCATATCTAAAAAAAATGAAATCAAGCAATGAGAGAGAAATATATTGGGAGGAGAAAGGGAGAAATTGAATGGGGCAAATTATCTCTCATAAAAGAGGCAAGGAAAAGACTCATTAGTGGAGGGATAAAGAGGGGAGGTGAGAGAAAAACATGAAGTCTACTCTCATCACATTCCACTAAAGGAAAGAATAAAATGCACACTCATTTTGGTAGGAAAACCTATCTCACAATACAGGAAAGTGGGGGATAAGGGGACAAGCAGGGTGGGGGGATGATAGAAGGGAGTGCATGGGGAGGAGAGTGCAATTCAAGGTCGACACTCATGGGGAGGGATAGGATCAAAAGAGAATAGAAGTAATGGGGGACAGGATAGGATGGAGGGAAATATAGTTAGTCCTATACAACACAACTATTATGGAAGTCATTTGCAAAACTACACAGATTTGGCCTATATTGAATTGCTTGCCTTCCAAAGGGAAGGGGTGGAGAGGGAGGGAGGTAAAGAAGTTGGAACTCAAAGTGTTAGGATCAACTGTAATGTGCTTGCCACTAGGAAATAAGAAATACAGGTAAAGGGGTATAGAAACTGATCTGGCCCTACAGGACAAAAGAGAAGACGGAGAAAAGGGCAGAGAGGGATGATAGAAGAGAGAGCAGATTGGTCACAGGGGCAATTAGAATGCTTGGTGTTTGGGGGGGGGGGAGAAAAGGGGAGAAAATTTGTAACCCAAAATTTTGTGAAAATGAATGTTAAACGTTAAATAAATAAATTTAATTATAAAAAAAATAAAAATAAAGTGTATTTAAGTATAATACTATATAGACTATTTGAGAAAATTGGTGAAGGAGTACTCCAAAATTCTTTCTGTGATAAAAATCTGGTCGTGTGCCTAAACGAGGAAAAGCCAAAATGCAGAAAGAAAATTATAGACCAATTTCTCTAATGAATATAGAACAAAAAATTTTAAATGAGATTTTAGCCAAAGAGAACAGTAACTTCTGAGGAGAATAATATGTCAGGTAGGATTTATACCAGGAATGCAGGGCTGGTTCAATATTAGGAAAACTATTAGCATTGTTGATGATGTCAGCACAAAACTAAGAGAAACCACATTATTATCTGAATCGATGCAGAAAAACTTTTGAGAAAATATAACACCCATTCCTATTAAAAACACTGGAGAACAGAGGAATAAATGGAACTTCCCATAAAATAATAAGTAGTATCTACCTAAAATCGTCAGCATATAATATGTGCAATGTGAAAATGTTAGATGCATTTCATATAAGATCAGGGATGAAACAAGGATCTCCAGTATCACCATTATTATTCTATATTGTATTAGAAATGGTAGCTGTAGCAATAAGAGAAGAAGAAGAAATTGAAGGAATTAAAATAGGTAAAGAAGAAACTAAGTTATCACTCTTTGCACCTGATATTATGATATACTTAGAGAATCCAAGAGAATCAAGTGAAAAGCTGCTTGAAATAAAATAAACAACTTTGGCAAATTTGCAGGTTACAAAATAAACCCACACAAATCTTCTCATTTCTATATATTACGAAGAAGGCCCATCAGCAAGATATTAAAAGACAAATTCAATTTAACCTTGGGAAGACATGATAAAATGTTTGGAAGTCTACCTGAGAAAACATGTCCCTGGACTATATGAACACAATTACAAAATATTTTTTGCACAAATAAAGTCAGTTCGAAATGAAATACTGTCGTGATATAAGAAATGATGAACAGGAAGATTTCAGAGAGGCCTAGAAAGACTTACATGATGTGATGCTGTAGGAGCAGAAGCATGAGAACTCTGTGCACAGCAAAGAATACAGTGTGCAAGGGTTTTTTTCCTGGTAGACTTGGAAATTTGTAGCAATGCAAGGACTTAAAAAAATTTCCAATGGGTTTCTAAGACAAAATGCCTTCCACATCCAGGGAAAGAACTATGGAATTCAATTGCAGAATGTAGCAGATAAGTTGTTGTGTCTGTGTATTAGATTTCAGTTTGTTATATGATTTCTCACATTCAATTTAATTCTTCTACACAGCATGACTATAGTGAAAATGTATTTAATAAGAATGTTTCGGGGGGGGGGGGCGGAGCCAAGATGGCGGAGTAGAACTACGCACATACACGTAGCTCCGAACCCACAACCCACAGAATATCTATAAAAAAGTAACTCACGGCGAATTCTGTGCCCAGAGGCCACAGAACATTGGAACGAGGGAGATTTCTGTTCCAGAGAGACCTGCAAACCTCTCACAAAAGGTCCTTCGTGCTGTGGACTGGGCACAGGGACTGGGAGCTGAGTACAGCCCTGCCGCGGCCACGGCACAAAGAGGAAAAGATCCGAGCAGGCTTCAGGGAAGGAATCTCCAGTGGTCACGCGGGTCCCTCCACCCACAGGTGACAGGGTTTGGTGAGAGGGTCTCTTTGGTGGGTCGAGAGGGGGGTGGGGTGCCCCCATAAGTCAGGCCCCCTTGGGAGGCAACAGCGGAGACGGGAATAGATGGGGGCTCCCCAAGCAGGCAGGAGCCTGGATCCATTGTTGAAGGTCTCTGCATAAACCCCCTGAAGGAACTGAACTTGAGAGGCGGCCCTGCTCCCACCTGAGCATATGAACTTAATCTCACACTGAATAGCAGGCCTGCCCCCGCCAAAAGCCTTGAGGCTAGCAAGCAGCATTTGAATCTCAAACCCCAAGCACTGGCTGGGAGGATCCGGAGGCAAAGTGGGTGTGAAGAGAGTATTCAGAAGTCAAATCCCTGGCTGGGAAAATGCTCAGAAAAGGGAAAAGAAATAAGACTATAGAAGGTTACTTTCTTGGGGAACAGGCATTTCCTCCCTTCCTTTCTGATGAGGAAGAACAGTGCTTACCATCAGGGAAAGACACAGAAGTCAAGGCCTCTATATCCCAGCCCACTCAATGGGCTCAGGCCATAGAAGGGCTCATAGAAAATCAAGTTAGAGAGGTGGAAGAAAAGCTGGGAAGAGAAATGAGAGACATGCAGTCAAAGCATGAACAGCAGATCAGCTCCCTGCCAAAGGAGACCCAAAAAAATGCTGAAGAAAATAACGCCTTGAAAAATAGGCTAACTCAATTGGCAAAAGAAGTTCAAGAAGCCAATGAGGAGAAGAATGCTTTCAAAAGCAGAATTAGCCAGATGGAAAAGGAGATTCAAAAGCTCACTGAAGAAAATAATTCTTTCAAAATTAGAATGGAACAGATGGATGATAATGACTTTATGAGAAACCAAGAAATCACAAAACAAAACCAAAAGAACAAAAAAATGGAAGATAATGTGAAATATTTCATTGGAAAAACAACTGACCTGGAAAATAGATCCAGGAGAAATAATTTAAAAATTATGGGCCTACCTGAAAGCCATGATCAAAAGAAGAGCCTAGACATCATCTGTCATGAAATTATCAAGGAAAACTGCCCTGAGATTCTAGAACCAGAGGGCAAAATAAGTATTCAAGGAATCCACAGATCACCGCCTGAAAAAGATCCAAAAGGAGAAACTCCTAGGAACATTGTGGCCAAATTCCAGAGTTCCCAGATCAAGGAGAAAATATTGCAAGCAGCTAGAAAGAAACAATTCAAGTATTGTGGAAATACAATCAGGATAACACAAGATCTAGCAGCTTCTACATTAAGGGATCGAAGGGTGTGGAATAGGATATTCCAGAATTCAAAGCAACTAGGACTAAAACCAAGAATCACCTACCCAGCAAAACTGAATATAATACTTCAGGGGAAAAATTGGTCTTTCAATGAAATAGAGCACTTTCAAGTGTTCTTGAAGAAAAGACCAGAGCTGAAAAGAAAACTTGACTTTCAAACACAAGAATGGAGAGAAGCATGAAAAAGTAAATAGGAAAGAGAAGTCATAAGGGACTTTACAAAAGTTGAACTGTTTACATTTCTACATGGAAAGACAATATTTGTAACTCTTGAAACTATTCAGCATCTGGGTACAGGGTGGGATTACACACACACATGCACATGCACACGCACACACACATAGAGACAGAGTGCACAGAGTGAACTGAAGAGGAGGGGATCATATCTTAAAAAAAATGAAATCAAGCAGTGAGAGAGAAATGTATTGGGAGGAGAAAGGGAGAAATGGAACGAGGCAAATTATCTCTCATAAAAGAGGCAAGCAAAAGACTATTTAGTTAAGGGAAAAAGAAGGGAGGTGAGAGAAAAACATGAAGTTTACTCTCATCACATTCCACTAAAGGAAGGAATAAAATGCACACTCATTTTGGTATGAAAACCTATCTTACAGGAAAGTGGGGGATAAGGGGATAAGCAGGGTAGGGGGGATGATGGAAGAGAGGGCATGGGGAGGAGGGAGCAATTTGAGGTCAACACTCATGAGGAGGGCCAGGATCAAAAGAGAGAACAGAAGTAATGGGGGACAGGATAGGATGGAGGGAAATATAATTAGTTCTTACACAACACTACTATTATGGAAGTCATTTGCAAAACTACACAGATTTGGCCTATATTGAATTGCTTGCCTTCCAAAGTGAAGGGGTGGGGAGGGAGGGAGGGCAGATTGGCAGACAGGGGCAATTAGAACGCTCGGTGTTTTGGGGTGGGGGGAGGGGACAAAAGGGGAGAAAATGTGGAACCCAAAATTTTGTGAAAATGAATGTTAAAAGTTAAATAAATTAATTTAAAAAAAAAAGAATGTTTCTGTAGAACCTATATAAAATTGTATGCAGTCTTTGGGAGAGAAGGAGTGGGAAGAGGAAGGGAGGGAAAAATAACAATCTAAGTTATATGGTAGTGATTGTAGAACACTGAAAATAAATCAAATTAATTAATTTAAAAAAATAAAGTCAGATCTACTTAAGTGGCAAAACATCAGTTGCTCATGAGTGCTCCCAACCAATATAAGTCAAATGACAATTCTACCTAAATCAATTTATTTCTTCAGTGCCACACCAATCAAACTATCAGACAAATATTTTGGAGAGCTAGAAAAAAAATAATATCCAAATTCATCTGGATGAATAAATGATTCAAAATATCAAGGGAACTAATGAAAACAAATTCTAGAAAAAGTAGTCTTGCTCTACCAGATCTCAAATTGTATTATAAAAAAGCAATTATCAAAATTACTTCATGCTGGCTAAGAAATAGAAGGGTAGACCAGTGGAATATGTTAGGTACTCAAGACACAGTAGTCAATGAATAAAGCAAACCACTACTTGATAAACCCAAGGACCCCAAGTTCTGGCCTAAGAACTCAGTGTTCGAAAAAAAAAATTGCTGTGAAAGCTGGACAACAGTGAGATGGAAATTAGGCATATACCAGTGCCTGACACCATACAAAAGTATAAATTCCACATGGGTACATGATCTAGGTATAAAGATTGATACTGTAAACAAATTTAGTGGAGCAATGAATAACGTGTTTATCAGATTCATGAGGAAAGGAAAAATTTTGGACTACACAAGAGATAGAAAGCATTATCATGGGCAGAATGGATAGTTTTGATTACATTAACTTGAAAAGCTTTTGCACAAACAAACTCAATGCAACCAAGATTAGGAGGGAAGCAGAAATCTGGGAAAGAATTTTTTCAACTAGTTTCTGTGATAAAGGCCTCATTTCTAAAATATATAGAGAACTGAGTCAAAAGTTCGAGAATCCAAGTAATTCCCTATTGACAAATGGGAAAAGGATATGAACAAGCAGTTTTCAAAGGAAGAAATTAAATCTATCTATAAGCATATGAAAAATACAGTAAATCACTATTGATTAGAGAGAAGCAAATGAAAACAACTCTGAGAATACCATACCATACCCATCAGCTTGGAAAACATTACTGACCAGGAAAATGATAAATGTTGGAGAGAATGTGGGAGAGTTGGAACACTGATTCATTATTGGTGGAGCTGTGAGCTCATCCAACCATTCTGGATAGGAATTGAAAACTATGCTCAAAGGGCTACAAAAACGTGCATACACTTTGACCCTTAAATACAGCTTCTAGGAATGTATCCCGAAGAGTTCATAAAAAATGGGAAAGGGTGCCACATGTGCAAAATATTTGTAGCAGATCTCTTTATGGTGGCCAAAAGTGAAAATCAAGAGGATGCCTATAACTTTGGTAATGTCTGAATAAGTTGTGATATATGAATGTAACGGAATGCTATTGTGCTGTAAGAAATGATGAACAGAAATACTTCAGGGAGACCTGGAAAGACTTATGTGAACTGATGGTGAGTAGAAGTAACAGGACCAGGGAAACTTTGTACACAGCAAAAACTGCAGTGTGCAAGGAATTTTTCTCATAGACTTAGTACTTCATTGCAATGCAAGGACTTAAATACTTCCCAATTTTCTCTCAAGTCAAAATGCCTTCCACATCCACAAAAAGAGCTATGGAATAGATCACAGAATGAAGGAAATTATTTTGTATTATTATATGATTTGTTTTGATTTATGACTTCTTCCATTCATTTTAATTCTTCTATGCAACATGACTAAGGTGAAAATGTATTTAACAACAATGTATTCATAAAACCTATATAAAACTTTATGTCATCTCAAGAAGGGAGTGGGACAGTAGTGGGGACGAGAAGGCGGGGGGGGGCGGAATCTAAGATATATGGAAATGATTGTAGAAGAGTGACAACAAATAAAATAACAATAATAATGGTAGTAGTAATAACTAAAAAATCTCCAGGGACAAATGGATCTTTAAGAGAAATCTACCACACTTTTATGGAACAGCTTTTTTTTTCCTAATATTAAATGAACCATAAGATGAAATTGGTGAAGGAGCCTTGCCAAATGTTTCTTATGATACCAATATGGGTGCCGATATCTAAACTGGGAAGAACCAAAACAGAGAAAGGGGATTATAAATCAGTTTCCTTATTGAATATAGATGCAAGAATTTAAATACAATGTTATCCAAGACATTACATAAAGTTAGCAAAGAAAATATGCTAAAACCTGGTGTAATTTGCACCAGCAACTCATGTTTCATTCACTATTCAAAAACTATGAACATAATTCACCATATTAGTAACAAAATTAACAGAAGTCACATGATGTATCAGTAAGCATGCGAATATACACAGAGGAGCTGCTATCACAGTTTCTTCCATCTGCTTTTCTCAAAGGAAAGGCAGTTTTTGAGGAGTAAACAATCCCTTTACTCAAGCACATGAGTCATTCACTTAGTTCAGTACGAAAATTCAGCACCCTGAACTTCAGAGAAAATACAGAGAAATCAAACAACAACAGACATGTTTCCAATTGTGTCACATAAGCAATATAAGCATAATAGATCAACAGACAGATCCAACTGTGTGACCACTACATACATACATAGTTACAGGCAGAGAAGCATCAACATCTGGGTTTTCAAAGTCTGGGACTCCTCAGTGGCTTCCCAGAGTCTCACCTGTACAAACAAAACATTTCCAGTTAGTAAGCCCCAAAGTAAAACCTTACCCTCAGAGTATTTATACGTTTTTAGACTCAGGGCACATCACAGAATTTAAGAAGCAGTGCCTCACGAGAAACTCAATAAAAGTGTGGATCTTTCTATAACTTTTCCCTAACCAAACTCCCCTTAATGGACAGGGCCATTAATGGGTGGGGAGGATCTTTAATAACATTAAAATAATTAACAATGCAAATTCATATACTGTTTCTAGTTAAAAAACATCTGTTTCTGTACTTTATTTCTAGTAAACACTCTTGGTTGATTAAGACAAGAATCAATCAGAGGCACTTGATTTTGCTAAAAAAAATAGCAAAAGATACTTCTTTTCTTGCTATCACACATGATTATCATAGTTGCAAAAAAAGGGTCTGAGAAACTACAACACTTGGTTGGAGCCAAGATGGCAGAGTAAGAGCAATTACTCAACTAAGTTTTTAGACAAACTCCCTCAGATACCTCTAAAAAGAGAAACTGACCAAATTTTGGAGATGCAGAATGCAATAGATAGATTGTGGCAGTTTCACAGCCCACTGCACACTGGAAGATCGACAGGAAGAATCTATTCCATGAGGGTGGAGGAACATACAGGACACAGCACAGCTCGTCCCAGTCAGCCACAGCAGAGCTGAACAGGAAAGCCCCAGGGAGGTCTGAGAAAGCAGCAGCACAGTGGGATAGCAGCTCAGATTGAAAGTCTAGGGGAGCTGAGCAAGTGAGAGCCGAGGAAAGAGGCCCAGAAATCTGCAGCAGCTGTGCCCAAGACTTTCAGTCCTCCAATTAAATATCTGTAAGTAACCTACGCAGACTCCCGGGAGTCACAATGTTGAAGTGATTGGTAAATGCTCTCTCCCCCTTCCCTTGCAGACCTTGAAAGAACCATAAAATATTTCCCCAGAAGAATCCTGGATCAGTGGAATGAACAGAAGGGAAAAACATAATGGTAGTACCTGAGGCTAAGAAAATAGCTAAGGGGGATTCCTCTCACTGTGGCAGAGAACCACCAGCTCCAGGAGGATGGAGCCTTTCAGTACGATCCAGGTGTGCCTAAGTGCTCCAGGGGAAACAGGAAGATACTACAGCAGCCAGGATCACCAAATGTTGAGCTTCCCATTGCTCTAGCACAACTGGGGAGATTTCCATTGACAAGACCATCCCTCCCACACACACAACAGGCTAGCTCCAGGGCTGATCAAGGGAAACACGAACAGGTTTTACCTACCCTTGCTTTCATACACCAGCCACTTCAGCACCAGTTTCTTCAAAGTTTAACTGAAAGAACCAGAGGCCACAACACACAAAGTCTCACCATCATGAGTAAGAAGCAGAGGAGGAAAGAAATGACCATAGAAGCTTTCTATGGGGACAAGGACCAAATACAAACACCAAAGAGGTAAGTATTGAGACTGTACACCCATATGAAACTTTAGAAGCAACTATGAACTGTTTGCATGCACAAAGAGCACGTCTGGAACACCTGAAGAATAAAGTAGAAGACAAAATGACCAATGATTTTAAAAGTATGAAAAAGGAATTCACTGAATAGAACAGCTCTTTAAAAAGGAAAATTGAACAAATGGAAAAGGAAGCACAAAACCTAAGTGGGAAAATTGGAAAAATGGAAAAGGAAGTACAAAAACTAATTGGAGAAAATAATTCCCTAAAAGAAATAATTACACAGATGGGAAAGGAGAAGCAAAAGTTAACTGAAGAAAACAATTTGATGAAAATTAGAATTGGACATGTAGAAGTTAATTAGTCTATGAGACATCACGAATCAGTCAAACAAAATCTAATGAATGAAAAGTTAGAAGAAAATATAAAATATCTAATTGGAATAAAAAAAAACTGAACTGGAAAATAGATCCAGGAGAGAAGATTTAAGAATTATTGGCTTACCAGATAGCCATGATGAAAAAAAGAGTTTGGACAATATCTTCCAAGAAATCATTAAGGAAAACGGCCCAGAAATACTAGATTCAGAGGGCAAAAGAGTCATCTAAAGAATCCACCATTCACCTCCTGAAAGGCATACCAAATTAAAAACATCAAGAAATACTGTTACCAAATTCCAGAACTTTCAAGTGAAGGAGAAATACTACAGGTAGGTAGAAAGAAACAATTCAAATACTGAGGAACAACAGACAGAATCCCACAGGACTTACAGCTAAAACATTTAAGGATAAAAAAAAAAGATTAGGAATATGATATTTCATAAGGGAAAGGAGCTGGAACTACAACCAAGGGTCAATTACCCAGCAAACTTCAGCATCAAATTTCAGTCAAGGAATTGGACATTCAATGAAATAAGGGATTTCCAGACCTTCCTGATAAAAAGGCCAGAACTCAACAGAAAATTTCATCTTCAAACGCAGGTCTCAGGAGAGGCATAAAAAGGTAAACAGAAGAAAAGAAAACTTGTTTACCTCTTTATAAGGGAACATGATACTCGTTAAATGTGAGAATTGTATATCTATTATGAAATATAAACAGGATATACAGAGATAGATGGAATGGATATAAAGTAAATTACGTGATGACATAAACGTGATTTAAACATGCAAAGGGATTGTAACAGGATACGTGAAAAGGAGGAAGTAGAAAATGGTAAATTACATCACAAGAGGAAGTACAAAATTAGAGTAGAGGGAAAGAGGGAGGGGAGATGAGCATTGTTTGACAGGTACTCTCATCTGATTTGGTACAAGAAGGGAAGAACACACTTAATTAAGTACATAAATCTGACTACCTCTATATGGAGCAGGAGGGGAGAGCAGAAAGAAAGGGGAGGGGGGAAAAGGGATAGAAGAAGTAGTATGGGTAAAGTGGGAGTAAAAGGGAGGCAGACTAAAAGAAGGAAGGGAAGACTGTGGCAGTTCGTGATCAAAAGTGAAAGCTCTGTTGAGGAAGATAAGGGAAAATGGGGAACAATAGCACAAACGGTGGGAATGAGGATGGAGGGAAATACACAAATTGTAATCATAGCTGTGAATGTGAATGAAATGAACTCTCCCACAAAACGGAGACGGATAGAAGAATGGATTAAAAGCCATGATTCAACAATGTGTTGTTTACAAGAAACACATTTAAGAGGAGGGGATACACACAGGGTAAATGTAAAAGGTTGGAGCAGAATATATTGTGCTGATGTAAGAAAAGCACAGGTAGCAATTCTGATCTCAGACAAAGTAACAGCAAAAAGAGATCTAATCTAAAGAGATAAGGAAGGAAACGATATCCTGCTAAAAGGCACCAGAGAAAATGAAGCAATATCGTTATTAAACATATATGCTCCACGTAGTATAGCACCCAAATTCTTACAGGAGAAGTTAAGGGAGTTACAGAAAGAAAAAGACCACAAAACTATACTAGTGGATGATGTCAACGCCCCCCCCCCCCATGAAATTGATAAATGTAACCTTAAAATAAATAAGAACGCAGTTAAGAAAGTGAATAAAATTCAGGATAAAGTAGATATGATAGCTCTCTGGAGAAAATTGAATGGGGATAGAAAGAAATATATCTTTTTCTCAGACATACGTGGCACATGTAGAGGAGTTGACCATGTACTAGGCCATAAAAACCTCACAAACAAGTGCAGAAAGGCAGAGATAATCAATGCATACTTCTCAGATCATAATGTAATAAAAATAATATGTAATAAAAGGTCATGGAAAGATAGATCAAAAATTAATTGGGAACTAAATAATCTAATCCTAAAGAAGGAGTGGATTAAATAACAAATCATAGAAACTATCAACAACTCCATTCCACAGAATGACAATAATGAGACAACATACCAAATCTTATGGAATACTGCAAAAGCAATCCTTAGGGGAGGCTTTATATCTTTGAATGTCCATATAAACAAAATATAGAAAGAGGAGATCAATAAATTTGGAATACAGCTGATAAAGATTTAAAAAATATCAAATTAAAAATGCCCAAGTAAATGCCAAATTAGAAATATTGAAAACCAAAGGAGAGATTAATAAATTTGAAATTAAGAAAACTTTTGAACTAATAAATAAGATATAGAGGTGGTTTTATGAAAAAAACAACAAAAATTGATAAACCTTTGGTCAATTTGATTTAAAAAAAAAAGAAAGAAAAAACCAAATTACCAGTATCAAAAATGAAAGGGGTGAACTCACCTCCAATGAGGAGGAAATTGATACAATTATTAGAAATTATTTAGCCCAACTTAATGTCCATAAATTATAGAATCTAAATAAGATGGATAATTACTTTTTAAAAAATTGCTCAGATTAACAGAAGGGGAAGTTGAATACTTAAATATCCTGATCTCAAAAAGAGAACTTGAAGAAGCCATCAATGAACTCCTTAGGAAAAAATCTCAAGGGCCAGATGGATTTACAAGTGAATTAAATCAAACATTTAAAGAAGAGTTAATCTCAATACATAAAGAGACTATTTAGGTAAATTGATGAAGAAGAAGTCCTCCTAAATTTTTTTTATGATACAATTATGGTTTTGATGTCTGAACCAGGGAGAGACAAAGCAGAGAAAAAAATTATAGGCCAATTTCTCTAATGAATACAGATGCTAAAATTTTAATAAGTTTAAAGAAGATTTTAGCAAAAAGAATACAACAAATTTTTATAATAATAATACTTTATGGTCA
Source organism: Notamacropus eugenii (assembly GCF_028372415.1). NCBI lineage: Eukaryota > Metazoa > Chordata > Mammalia > Diprotodontia > Macropodidae > Notamacropus > Notamacropus eugenii. The sequence goes on along the minus strand of NC_092873.1, from coordinate 135,038,489 downwards.
GGTTGAATTCATGCCAGGAATTCAAGGCTGGTTCAGTATTAGGAAAGTACTAGCATTATTGATTATATCAACAACAAAACTCACAGAAATCACATGAATATCTCAATAGATGCAGAAAAAACTTTTGACAACATACAACACCTTTTTCTATTAAAAACACTGAAGAACACAAGAATGAAGGGAACTTTCCATAAAATAATAAACAACATCTATCAAAAGCCTTCTACAAGCATTATATGCAATGGAGATAAGCTAGGTGCATTTCCAATAAGAGCAGGAGTGAACAAAGTTGTGCATTATCACCACTATTATTCAACATGGTACCAGAAATGTTAACTGTAACAAGTAGAGTAGATAAAGAAATTGATGGAATTAGAATCAGCAGAGAAGAAACTAACTTATCACTCTTTGGAGATTATATAATAATATACTTAGAGATCCCAGAGAATCAAGTAAAAAGCTACTTGAAATGATAAACAATTTTGGTAAAGTTACTGGTTACAAAATAAACCCAGATAAACATTCTGCATTTCTATGTATTACTAACAAAGGCCAACAGCATGAGATAGAAACAGAAATCCCACTTAAAGGTAGGGTAGACACTATAAAATATTTGGGATCCTACCTGCTAAAACAAATCTAGGGACTATATGAACACAATTACAAGACACTTTTCACACAAATAAACTAAGATCTAAGTAAGTGGAAAAACATCAGTTGCTCATGGCTAGGCCAAGAAAATATCATAAAAATGACAATTCTACTTAAACTAATTCACTTTTTTAGTGCCATACCAATCAAATTATGTGATAATTGTTTTCATGAGCTGGATAAAATAATATCAAATTTCATCTGGAAGAACTTAAGGGTCCAAAATATCAAGGGAACAAATGGAAAGAAATGCTTGACTTGCTCTACAAGATCTTAAATTATATTATAAAGAAGCAGTTGTAAAAATCACTTGATACTGGCCAAATACAGAAGATAAACAAGTGGAATTGCCTAAGTACACAAGACACAGTAAGCAATGAATATAGGAATCTACTGTTTGATAAACCCAAGGACCCTAGCTTCTTGGAAAAGAATTCACTATTTGACAAAAATTGCTGGAAAATCTGGGTAGAAGTGCTGCGGAAACTAGGCATAGACCAATGCCTGACACCATACACAAGAATTAATTCCAAATTGGTACATGATCTAGGTATAAGATTGATACTATGGACAAATTGGTGGAGCAAGGAATATTGTGTTTATCACATTTATGGAAAAGGGAAGAATTTCTGACTAAAGAAGAGATAGAAAGAATTGTAAGTTCAGAATGGATAATTTTGATTACATTAAACTGGAATGTTTTTGCACAACCAAACACAATACATACAAGATTCGAAGGATGAAGAAAACTGGGAAAGAATCTTTGCAGTTAGTGTCTGTGATAAAGGCCTTATTTTTGAAATATATCGATAACTGATTCAAATGTACAAGAATTCAAGCCATTCTCCGTTGATAAATGGTCAAAGAATGTAAACAGGCAGTTTTCAAAGGAAGAAATTAGCGGTACCTACAGTCACATGAAAAAATGCTCTAAACCACTATACATTAGAGAGTTGGAAATCAAAACCACTCTGAGGAACCACATTACAGAACAGGAAGATGATAAATTTTGGAGAGGATGTGATAAAGTTGGAACACGAATTCATTGTTGGTGGATCTGTGAGCTGATCCAAACACTCCAAAGAGAAATTTGGAACTGTGCCCATGGGGCTAAAAAAATATGTATACTCCTTGACACAGCAATATGACTTCTAGGACTATATCCCCCAAGACATGATAAAAATGGGAAAGGGTCCCACATGCACAAAAATATTTATAGCAGCTCTTTTTCTGGTGACTAAGAACTGGAAATTGAGAAAATTCCTTCAATTGGGGAACGGCTGAACAAGCTGTGGTATATGCATGTAATGGAATAATATTGTGTTGTAAGAAATGACGAAGAGGCAGAAAAAGAAAAAAATACTTAACATACTTATATGACCTGACTGAAATGAGCAGAACCAGGAAAACGTTATATGCAGAAACAGCCACAGTGTATGAGGACGTTTTTTGGATAGACTTAGCCCTTCACAGCAATGCAAGTAACTAAAGCACTCTGATAGAACTCTTGAGGAAAAATGTCATCCAGAGATGGAACCATGGAACCAGAATTCAGAAAGAAGCAGAATATTTTCTTGTGTTGCCTGTTGAGTTAGTTTGTTTTTTTCTTATGATTTCTCCCATTCGTTTTAACACTTCTGTGCATCATGACTAATGTGAAAATGAGCTTACTAAGAAAGTAAGAGTAGAACCTATGTAAGATTGCATGCTGTCTCTGGGAGGAAGATGAGTGGGAAGAGGAGGAAATTTAAAACTTAAGAAAGTGCTTTTTGAAAAGTGAAAACAAATAAATTAATACAATTTTAAGAAAAATAAAATCCTTCTTGAACTCTTCCAAGCATTCTTTTTGGGTTTGAAAGAATTTCATATTACCGTTTGAGGTTTCAGGTGTGGGTATATTGTCAGAGCTCTCCTCTTCTGAATTCATATTTTGACCTTCCCTGTCCTATGATAAGATTCCATAGTCTTTGCTTTTCTGATTTCCTTCTTACTCGTGGTGGTTGTCTTTTTCTTGTTTTTCGAAGTGGATCTCTGCTTTGGGGTCACAGGGAGCTCTGCCCTACGTTTCCTGTGCTGGGAGCTTGAGGTCTGGTTGCTGGCTTTGTGCGTTGTGTCCTCTAGTTCTTTTTGCTAGAAGCAATGCTGTAAGTTACCTGTTGTAAAGCTTGTTAGCGTGGGCAAAGACCAAGGTCAGATGAAGTTTTTCTAAGTTTCCCTTGGATCAAACTGAAGCTCACAGAGTGAGTTGGGAAGGAGGGGTAATCTGACTACTGGAGGTCTCCTCCTTCCCTAAGGCTGAGCTAGATTACACACAAGCTCAGTGACTTCTTAACCCCTTTCTCTGTGCCCAATTCTGTGCTAAGGCACTCCTGGTGTCCTTGGTCCTGGCACTTACTGGCTCTACCACTAGGCGTTCAAGATCTCCTGCACATCAGCTGAAGTGAGATTTGCTCTTACACTTCCAGTCCTGTATTTTTTCCCTTCAGCCACAGGAAGAGGGACTCTTCTTCCTGATCTCCTTAGTCTCCTGAACTGAAAGGATTTATCTTGGGGTAATATTCTCTAAGTTTTTCAAAGTTAACAAGGGACATTGAGATCTAATATTTTGGCTCCCAGAAGTAAGGAAACTTTATAAAGTAGAATTTCTCCTTAACAATTGAAATTTTAGAGCAGAAAAGAATGTTTTTAAGTTTAAAATGGTTTTCTCCTTCATCTTTACCTCCATGGTGTATTACTTTAAGGTCATGACAATAAATGATTCATTCATTCCACAAGTAATTAATGAACATCTAATAGGAGCAAAGCATTGTTTCCAATGACATAAAAATGAAAATTCATGGTGCCTAATCTTTAATCTTGAAAAAGTTAAGAAATACAAAACAACTTAAAATATGCAAATAATTTCAATGCAAAATTGAAAATGCTGGGTTCTGGGAGCCAAGATAGTGGCATGATCAGCAATTTCTATCCCCCTCCCCATGTTGACCTTGGCAAGCCCAGAGAATAGCTGTCTGGGAAAAATCCTGGAAGAGTACGAGCAGCAGAAGGAATAAACAGACTCTCAGCAGATGAGGCTACAAAGAACGATAAAGAGGGCCAAAGGTGACCATTGCAGGATTAGAGCTGTCCCAGACAACTCCACTTCACCAAACTGGGTAAAGGTGCTGAACCCCAGAAGGGTGAAGCCAGCAACTGCCATCATCAGGACTCCAGCACCTCAACACCCCAGTGGAATCAGGGAGACACTAGCACAAAGAGCTAAGATTGCCTATGCTCTAGCTCAGCAGAGGAGCCTCTGGCATGCAGACCACCAATCGCCCACACTAAATGAACTTGCTCCAGGGTAACTGTGGGGAAAACCCAAAAAGATCTCAATTGTGCTCTGCTTTCAAACACCACGCAGCTCTGCACCAGGTCAACTGAAGCATTTTAGTTCCTTGCTGAAACAACCAGAGAACACAACACACAAAGCATCAAGTTTTTTTTTTTAAATTAATTAATTTTATTTATTTTCAGTGTACTACAATAACTACCATATAATTTATATTATTATTTTCCCCTCACTCCCCCCTCCTTTTCCCCACCTACCCCAAGACAGCATACAATTTGGTATTGGTTCTACACATATATTCCTATTAAAAACAATTTCACCATAGTCATGTCATGTTGAAGAATTAAAATGAGTGGGAGAAATCATCTAACAAACCTAAATGCAATACACACACACACACACACACACACACACACACCATCTACTACAATCTGAAATTGAATTCCATATTTCTTTCTCTGGAGGTGGAAGGCATTTTGCCTTAGAAGACCACTGTGAATTTGCATTGCGATGAAGTTCCAAGAAGTTCAAAGTTCCAAGTCTACCAGAAAAAACTCTCACACACTGTCGTTGTTGCTGTGCACAAAGTTCTCCTGGTCTTGCTCCTTTCACTCAGCATCAGATCATATAAGTCTTGCCAGACCTTTATCAAGTCTTCCAGCTCATCATTTCTTATAGCAAAATAATATTCCATTACATTCATAAACCATAATTTATTCAGTCATTCCACAATTCATGGGCATCCCCTTGATTTCCAGTTTTTGGCTACTACAAAGAGTGCTGCTAGAAATATTTTTGTACATGTGGGACCCTTTCCCATTTTTATGATCTCTTGGGGACACAGTCCCAAAAGCACTATTGCTGGGTCAAAGGGTATGCATATTTGTATATCACTTGGGGCATAGTCCCAAATTGATCTCCAGAATGGTTGGATCAGCTCACAGATCCATCAACAGTGCATTAGTGTTTCAACTCTCTCACATCCTCTCCAACATTTATCATTATACTGTTCTGTCGTGTTTTCCAAGCTGATAGATGTGGCATGGTACCTCAGAGTTGTTTTGATTTGCATTGCTCTAATCAAAAGTTATTCAGAGCATTTTTTCATATGAATAAAGGCATCTTTAATTTCTTCCACTGAAAATTGCCTGTTCATATCCTTTGACCATTTATCAATTGGGGAATGACTTGTATTTTTATACTTTTATCTCAATTCTCTACATATTCTAGAAATGAGGTCTTTATCCCCAAGATTAGCTGTAAAAATTCTTTTCCAGTTTTCTATATGTGTCAGATTTTTAGGAGCATTGGGTTTGGTTGTGAAAAACTTTTTAGTTTAATGTAATCAAAATTATCCATCTTGCAATTCATAATGCTTTCTATCCCTTCTTTAGTCAAAATTTCTTCCCTTCTCCATAAATCTGATAAGTGCACTGCTCCTTGAGCCACCAATTTATTCATAGTATCCATCTTTGTATCTAGATATGGTGTACTCAGAAGGATTTTATTCTTGTTTATGGTGTGTGGTATTGGTCTATGCCTAGTTTCCACCACACTTTTATCCAGTTTTCCCAGCAAATTTTGTTGAATAGTGAGTTCTTATCCCAGAAGCTGGGGTCCTTGGGATTATCAAAGAGTACATTGCTATAGTCATTGTCTACTGTGTCTTGAGTACCTAGCATATTCCCCTTGTCTATCCTTCTGTTTCTTAGCCAGTACCAAAAGGTTTTGATAACTGTTGCTGTATAACACAATTTGAGATCTGGTAGCACTAGGCCACCTTCCCTAGTATTTCTTCTCATTAGTCCTCTTGATATACTGGAGCTTTTGTTCATTCAGATGTGCCAGGCCTAGAGGCCTGTGTGGGCTACCCGAGTCTTCTTACCTCACCTCCGAGGTCTTCGGTTGGCCAAAACCGGATGCTCATATGAGAGAAAGGACGTTCCAGAGTCGAACAAGGGTTGAGCTTTATTTCAGGGTCTCGGTTACAAGTGCAGGGGGGTCTTCCTTAGGAGGAAGAGGGGGAGATTTCCTAAGGAGGCTAAGATCTTAAGGGATTGGAAGTAGAAGTACAAGCGGGGAGAGAGGGGGAGGGGAGAGAGGAAAGAAGAGAAGCGGAGCCTACTGTCCTCTTGGCTCCTCACGTGCTAAGAGAGCTTTCAGGCTTCCTCAATCCTACTTAACCTTCAGCCGCACAGTTTGCATCTGAATACCGTGCTGTTAGATAACAATAGTGTGCCCAGATCCGGGACAATCTCGAGGGCGGGGAGATCTCTCTCCCATCACGTTTCTCACGGGAAGAGGCGGAATTACTCGAGATAGCTCGGTTCACCTCGATTCCCAGACGTTTCCTGGGGGGGTCTCGTGAGAGCTCTAAGATTTAGAAGCTCCCACCTTTACCCACCCGAGACTGTCCACAGGGAATTGAGCTTCCAATCCCAACACAGATGAATTTTGATACTATTTTTTGAAGCTCTAGAAAATAATTATCTGACAGTTTAATCACCATCGCACTAAATAAGTAAGTTAATTTAGATAGAATTGTCATTTTTATTATATTGGTTCTGCCTACCCATGAGCACCTAATGCTTGTCTACGTACTTATATCTGACTTTATTTGGGTGAAAAGTGTCTTGTAGTTGTGTTCATATAGTCCTTGGGTTTGTTTTGGCAGTAAAACTCCCAAATATATGAAAGTGTCTATCCTAGCCTTGAATGTGATTTCTTTTTCCATTTCTTGCTGTTGGGCTTTGTTACTAACATATAAAAATGTTGAAAATTTATGCAGGTTTATTTTGTAACCTTCAACTTTGCAAAAGTTGTTTATTGTTTCAAGTAGTTTTTTACTTGAATTTCTGGGATTTTATGAGTATATTACCATATCATCTGCAAAGAGTGATAACATAGTTTCTACTTTGCCTAATGTAATTGCTTCAATCTCTTTATCTTATCTAATTGCTATAGCTAACATTTCTAGTACCATATTGAATAACACTGGTCCTAATGGACATCCTTGTTTCACCCTTGGTCACAATGGGAAAGAATCTTCCTTATCACCATTGCATATAATGCTTGCAGAAGATTTTAGGTAGATGCTGCTTACTATTTTGTGGAAAGTTCTCATTAAGCCTATATTCTCCAGTGTTTTTAATAGAAATTGGTGTTGTATTTTGTCACAAGCTTTTTCTCCATCTATTGAGATAATCATGTGATTTCTGTTAGTTTTGTCGTTAATATGATCGATAAAGCTGACAGTTTTCCTAATATGGAACCAGCCTTGTATTCCTGGTATGAATCCTACCTGATCATAATGTATTATTCTAGTGATAAGTTGCTGTATTCGTTCTGCTGAAATATTATTTGAAATTTTTGGGTCAATATTCATTAGAGAAATTGGCATATAATTTTCTTTATCTGCTTTGTCTCTTATCTTAAAAAGAGTTTGGGAGGACTCCTTTTTCCCCAGTTTTAAGAAATACTCTATATAGTATTGGAATTAACTGTTCTTTAAATGTTTGATAGAATTCACTTACAAATCGATCTGGCGCTGGAGATTGCTTCCTGAGGAGTTCATTGATGGCTTGTTCAATTTCTTTCTCTTGGACGGAGTTGTTTATGTATTCAACTTTCTCTTCTGTTAATCTGGACAATTTTTAATTTTTAAAATCCTCATCCATCTCATTTAGATTGTCAAATTTGTGCTGATAAAGTTGAGCAAAATACTTTCTAATTATTGTTTAATTTCCTCCACACTGGAGAAAAGTTCACCCCTTTCATTTTTGATTTTAGTAATTTGGTTTTCTTCCTTCTTTTTTAAATCAGATTGACACAAAGTTTATCAATTTTATTAGTTTCTCCATAAAAGAAACTATTAGTTTTATTTATTAATTCAATAGTTTTCTTAATTTGAATTTTATTAATCTCTCCTTTGGTTTTCAGTATTTCCAATTTGGTATTTACTTGGGGATTTCCAATTTGTTCTTTATCTAGCTTTTTAAGTTGTATGCCCAAGTCATTAATCTCCTCTTTCTCTGTTTTATTCATGTAGATATTCAAAGATATAAGACTTCTCCTAAAAACTGCTTTTATAGTATACCATACGATTTGGTAGGTTGTCTCATTATTGCCATTCTTTTGCATGAAGTTGTTGATTGTTTCTGTGATTTCTTGTTTAACCCACTCCTTCTTTAAGATTAGATTATTTTGTTTCAAATTAATTTTTGTTTTATCTTTCCATGGCCTTTTATTACATATAATTTCTATTGCATTATGGTCTGAGAGAGATGCATTGACTATCTCTTCCTTTCTGCAGTGCGTTGTGAGGTTTTTATGCCCTAGAACATGGTGATCTTGTGTATATGTGCAATATATTTCTGAGAAAAATATATATTCCTTTCTATTCCCATTCAATTTTCTCCAGAGATCTATCAAATCTGCCTTATCCAGAGTTTTAATAACCTCTTTAACCACTTTCTTGTTTATTTTGACTTTACATTTGTCAAGTTTAGAGAGGGGGAGGTTATGGTCCCCTACTAGTTTAGTATTGCTGTCTGTTTCTGCCTTCAACTCCCTCAAGCACTCCTCTAAGAATTTAGATGCCATACCACTTGGAGCATACCTGTTTAGTAATGATATTGCTTCATTGTCTATGGTGCCTTTTAGCAGGATGTAATTTCCTTCCTTATCTCTTTTGATTAGATGTATTTCTGCTTTTGCTTTGTCTGTGATTAGGATTACTACCCCTGCTTACTTACATTTGCTGAGGTGCAATATATTCTGCTCCAACCTTTTACTTTTGCTCCGTGTGTATCCCCCAGTTTCAAATGCATTTCTTGTAAACAATGTTCTTGTAAACATATATGTCTTTTAATCCACTCTGCTATCCTTTCCGTTTTATGGGAGAGTTCATTCCATTCACATTCTCAGCTATGATTACACTCTGTGTATTTCCCTCCATCCTCTTTCCCAGCATTTGTGCTTTTAGTTTTCCCATCCCCTTCCCCTCCTCAACAGAGTTTTTACTTTTCTTCACCGCCTCCCGCAGTCTTCCCTTCTTTCAGCCTCCCTCCATTCCCCCCCCTTTATCCTTACTACTTCTTCCCTCCCTTTTAGCTTCCCTTCCCCTTTCTTTCCCCTTCCCCTCCTACTACTTATAGAGCTAATTAGATTTATATGATTAATTCAGTTTATTTTTCCATCCTTGAACCAAATCAGATGAGAGTACCTCTCCAACAATGCTCATCTCCCTCCTCTACTATAATTTTGTACATATTTTTATGATGTAATTTATGATTTTCTGCTTCTTCCTTTTAACGTCTCCTGTTACAATCCCTTTGCACCCTTAAATCATATTTCTATCATCACATCATTTACTTTATATGCATTCCCTCCATGTATATCACTTTTATTTTTCATAATAGGTGTACAATTCTCAGGATTAACAAGTATCATTTTCCCTTATATGGAGGTAATCTACTTACCCAATTTGAGTAATGTATTTTTCTTTTACCATTTACCTTTTTATGCCTCTCCTGTGACCTATGTTTGAAGATCATATTTTCTACTGCATTCTGGTCTTTTTGTTAGGAAGGTCTGGAAATGTCTAATTTCCTTGAATATCCATTTCCTTGCCTGAAATGTTTTCCTGAACTTTGCTGGGTAATTGATCTTTGGTTGTAGTCCCAGCTCCTTTGCCTTACAGAGTATCACATTCCAATTCCTTCCATCTTTTAATGTAGAAGCTGTAAGGTCTTGTGTGTTCCTGACTGTTGCTCCTCAGTATTTGAATCGTTTCTTTCTGGCTGCCTGTAGTATTTCTCCTTCCCTTTACAGCTCTGGAATTTGTCATCAATATTTCTTGGGGTTTTCTCTTTGGGATCCCTTTTGGGATGTGAATGGTGGTTTCTTTTGACGACTATTTTTGCCCTCTTGATCTAACACTTCTGGATAGGTTTCCTTAATGATTTATTGAAAGATATTATCTAGACTCTTTTTTACATAGTGGCTTTCTGGTAGGCCAATAATTCTTAAATTTTCTCTCACGGACCTATTTTTCAGGTCAGTTGTTTTTCCAGTTAGAAATTTTACATTTTCTTATATCTTTTCATTCTTTAGATTTCCTTTGACTGATTCTTAATGTCTCATAGAGTCATTAATTTCTACTTGCTCCATTCTGATTTTTATCAAGTTGTTTTCTTCAGTGAAATTTGCATCTCCTTTTACATCTATCCCATTGTTCCTTTCAAGAAGTTACTTTCTCCAGATATTTTTTGTACTTCCTTTTCCATTTGTCCAATTTTCCCAGTTTGGTTTTGTGTTTCTTTTTCTATTTGTCCAATTTTCCCTGTTAGGTTTTGTGCTTCCTTTTCCATTTTTTCAATTTTCCTTTTTAAAGGAGATGTTCTCTTCAGTGAATTCTTATTCATACTTTTAAAATCATTGGCCAGCTTTTCTTTTACTTTCTTCTTCAGCTGATCCCGGAGAGCTGTTTGTGCATTCGAGCAGTTCATGGTTCCTTCTGAAATTTGAGAGTGCAGTCTCACTGCAGACCTCTTTGGTATTCTTCTTTTGGTCCTTGTCCCCATAGAAAGACTATATGATTTTTTCATCCTTGTTTTGGTTTTCCTCGCTAGTGATGATGATTTGTGTTGTGGCTTCTGGTTCTTTCTGTTAGAAGCTGCAGCATTTGGTGTTAAGCTGACAGGTGTAAAAAACCTAAGAGCAGATGCCTTTTTATCTTTTAGTTTTGTGTTTCCCCCATCAGCCCTGGGGCTAGCTTGTTAAGGGTGGGAGAGGAGTGGTCTGGTCCTGGGAGATCTCAGCTGAGGTGAGGCAAAGGCAAGCTCAGTGGCTGGTGATCCTGGATGACCTATTGTTTTCCTGCTTCCCCCTGGAGCGCTGAGTCACACCTGGGTCCTGTGCGAATTTCCACCTCCCCTGAAGCTCCTCTCCTAGTGGTGAGGCACGCCTGGGTCTTAGTGCAAGTTTCTACGTCTGTAGGCCCCTCTACTTCTGGTTTGCCTCTGCCACAGTAAGAGGTATCAACATTAGTTATTCTCCTAACCTCAGATGGTATGAGACTGTTTGCCCACTTGGTTGTTCCCAGTGATCCAGGATTTTTCTGGGGAAATATTTTATGGTTCTTTAGAGGTCAACAAGGGGGGAGGAGAGAGCATTTACCAGTCACTCTGCCATTTTAGCTCCTGGAAGTTCTATTGGTGACTTACAGACACTTGACCTGCTGGTTGAAAGTCTCAGGAGCTGTTGTGTCTGATATCTGGGGCTCAGCAACTGTCACTAAATACATCGCACTGTTCACTGTGGACTCACCCCTGCGAAACAGATCCTTCCAGTCGACCTTCTAGTCTGTCCAGGGCTGTGAATCTGTCACAATCTATCTCCGATTGATTTCTGCACCTCCAAAATTTGGTCAGATTCTCTTTTTAGAGATATCAGAAAGAATTTTTCTAAGAGCTTAGGTGAATAGTTGCTCTCACTCCAGCACCTTAGCTCCGTCCCTAAAAACCATCAAGTTTTAGGCACATGAACTATGGGACAGAGCTCCCTGTGCCACAGATACAGAGATCTATTTTAAAAGCCACAAAAGGGTTATTATCATGAATAAGAAGCAAAGCAGAAAAGAAAAGACCATACTTTCTTTCTATGAGTATCAGGATCTAAGCAAAAATACCAGAGAGGACAGCATTGAGACTATACTCCCATCTGAAACTTCAGAAGGGAATATGAACAGGTCTGAAGCACAAAGAGCCTTGTTGGAGGAGCACAGGAAGGATTTTAAAACCTAAATTATATAAATAGATGAAAAACTGGTCAATGATTTTAAAAATATGAAAAAAGAATTCTCTGAGGAGAACAGCTCCTAAAAAGGAAAATTAGACAAATAGAAAAATAGGTGCAAAATCTAACTGGTGAAAATAACTCCTTAAAAACAACAATTGGACAGATGGAAAATGAGATGCAAAAGTTAACTTAAAAGTACAATTTGATAAAAAATAGAATTGGGTATGTAGATGGGAATGAATCTAAGAGACATCAAGAATCACACAGAAGCTAAAGAATGAAAATGTAGAAGAAAATGTAAAATATCTAACTGGAAAAAACAACTGACCTGAAAAATAGATATAAGAGAGAAAAATCTAAGGGTTATTTGTCTACCCAAAAGTCATTATGAAAACAATAGGCCAGACAATATCATCCAAGAAATCATAAAGGAAAACTTCCCAGAAGTCCTAGACTCAGAGGGCAAAACAATCATCAAAAGAATCCACTGGTCACCTCCACAAAGGGATCCCAAAACTGAAACAACAGAGAACACCTTTGAAAATTCTAGAACTCTCAAGTAAAGTAGAAAATACTGCACCCAGCCAGAAAGAAACAATTCAAATATCGAGGAGTTACAGTCAGGATTACACAGGACCTTGCAGGTTCTGCATTAAAAGATAGAAGGAATTGGAATATGACATTTCATAAGGTAAAGGACTGGGGATTACAGCCAAGCATTAATTACCCAGGAAAGTTGATCATAATATGTCAGGCAAAGAGATCGACATTCAATGAAATAAGGAATTTCCAGACCTTCCTGATGAAAAGTCCAGAACTAAAGAGAAAATTTGATCTTCAAAAGAAGGTCTCAAGAGAGGCATGAAAAGGTAAAAGGGGGAAAAAAAAACTTGTTACAAAATATGAGCAAACTGTTTGTATCCCTATAAGGGAAGATGATATTGTTAATCTTAAGAATTCCATATTTATTATGAAATGTAAAAGAGATATACATAGATAGAGGATGTGGGTACAAATTAAATGATGTGATCATTATAAATGTGATTTAAGGGTGTGAATGGAGTGTAAAGGGAAATGTGAAAAAGAGGAGGCAGGAAAAGATGAATTCCATCACAGGGAGAGGCAAAAAATATATTACGGTAGAAGGAAAGAGGGATGGAGATGAGCATTGTTTGAGAAGTACTCTCATGTGATTGGATTTGTGCATAGATAAGTCTAAAAATTCAATTAGCTCTGTAGGCAGGAGGGGAAGGGGGAATGAAAAGAGAGGGGAGTCTAATTGAGAGGGAAGAAGTAGTGGGAAAAAGGGAAATAATAGGGATGGGAACTGAAAGAAGGGACGGAAGACTGAGGGAGGTGGTGGTCAAAATCTGAACTCTACTGTGGAGGGGAAGGGGAAGGAAGAACTAAAAGCACAAACGGTGGAAAAGAGGATGGAGGGAAAGACACAGTAATCATAACAGTAAATGTGAATGGGATAAAAATGACAATTCCACTTCAATAAATTTATTAACTAAGTGCCTTACCAATCAAAATATCAGATAATTATTTTGTAGAGCTAGAAAAAATAATAACAAGAGTGGCAGGGCTAAGATGGCTGGGTGACAACAACGACTCACCTAAGCTCATCAACAAATTCCTTCAGATACTTCTAAAAAGAGATTCTGACCAAACTTTGGAGGTGCAGAATCCAACAGGAGACAGTCTGTGCAGATTCACAGCCCAGGACAGACTGGAAGGTGAATAGGAAGGATCTCTACCAAGGGGGTGAGCCCATAGCACATAGCACAGAGTGTCCCTCATCATGACCAAGTGGGAAAATTGCCGTGGCAGCTGCAGACAGCAGCAGCATGGGGGAAGGAAGAGTGGCAGCCCAGGGAGGGATACCAGCAGATACGAGTGAGTGACAGCCACTGAGCACCAGATATCAGCCACAGCAGCTCCTGAGACTTTCAATTCTGACCAAAGGCCTGTAAGTCACCTATTTGAATTTTTAGGAGCCACAATGGTGGAGTGACTGGTAAATGTTCTCTCCTTCCCCCTTGTTGACCTTGAAAGAACCATAAAATGTTTCCCCAGAAAAATCCTGGATCATTGGGAACAGTGAAGTGGACAAACAGTCTCAGAACACCTGAGGCTAGGAAAATAGGTCAGGGAGATTCCTCTTACTCTGGCAGAGGTGAGCTGGAAAGAGAGGGGCCCCAGGGTGGTAGAAACTCACGCAAGGACCCAGGTGTTCCTCAGCGCTAGGAGAGGAGCTCTAGTGGTTGTGGAAACAGGCACTACAACCCAGTCCAGCCTGAGCCCTAAGACAGGAGCCCCAGGAGGTGTGAAGACTCGCACTAGAATCCAGGGGTGCCTCAGCACTCCAGGGCAAATGGAAAGACAATAGGGCAGCTGGGATCTTCTGAGTTTGCCTTTGCTTCAGCTCAACTGAGGAGATCTCCCGTGACCAGATCACTACTCCCCCACACTTAACAAGCTAGCCCCAGGGCTGATTGGGGAAACAGAAAAAAAAAATAAATAAATTAGGACCTGCTCTTAAATTTTTCACACCAGTAAGCTCACCATCAAGTTCTGAAGTTTTTAACTGAAAGAACTAGAAGCCTCAACAGAGAATCACCATAATGAGCAAGAAAAAAACAAAGCAAGGGTGAACAAAAACATAGAATTTTTGATGGGTACAAGGACAAAACACGAATACCAACGAGATCGGTAGTGAGACTGTACTCGTATTTGAAACTTCAGAAGGGACTATGGACTACTGACATGCACAAACAGCTCTCCTGAAACAACTAAAGAAGGAAATAGAAGAGAAACCTGCCAATGATTTTGAAAGCAAGAAAAAAGAAATCCAAGAAAAGAAAATTTATTTGAAAAGGAAAATTGAACAAATGGAAAAGGATGTACAAAAACTAACTGCATAAAATAATACCTTGAAAGGAATAATTGGACAGATGGAAAAGGAGATGCAAAAGTTAACTAAAAAAACAATTTGATAAAAGTTACAGTTAGGCAAGTAGAAAATAATAACTCTATAGGAAGCAAGAACCAGTCAAACAAAATCTAAAGAATGAAAAGATAGGAGAAAGTGTAAAATATCTAAATGGAAAAACAACTGATCTGGAAAATTGGTCCAGGAGAGAATATTTAAGAATTATTGGCCTACATGAAAGTTACTATGATAAAAAGAGTCTGGGCAATATCTTCCAAGAAATCATCAAGGAAAACTGCTAAGAAGTGCTAGATCCAGGGGGAAAAATAGTCATCGAAAGAATCCACCAGTCAGCTCCCAAAAGGGATCTCAAACTAAAAACCCCAAGAAATATTAATGCCAAATTCTGGAACTATCAAGGGAAGGTGAAAATACCACAGGCACCCTGAAAGAAAATATTCATATATTGAGGAGCTATGGTCAGGATCACATAAGGCCTTGCAACTTCTACATTAAAAGATCAAAGGAAGTGTAATTATGATATTCCATAAGGCGAAGGAGCTTGGACTACGACAAAGGATGAAATGCCCAGCAAAGTTCAGCAAGGAGATGGCCATTCACCAATGTAAGGGATTTCCAGACCTTCCTGACAAAAACTCCAGAACTGAATAGAAACTTGTATATTAAAATTCAAGTCCCAAGAGAGGCATAAAAAGGTAAACAGGGAAAAACAACTGCTGTTCAATTTGGACAAACTGTTTACCTCCCTAAAAGTGAAGATATATGTTAGTCTTCAGAATTGTACATCTATTGCGAAATATAAAAGGAATATACATATAGGAAACAGGAATAAAGCAAATGTGATGCTAAAAATATGATATAAGCATGCAAAGGGATTGTAACAGGAGTTATGAAAAGGAGTAAGCACAAAAGGTTAAATTACATCACAGGAAGAAGTAAAAAATTATAATAGAGGGAAAGACTGGAGGGAGACAAGCACTGTTTGAGAGGTACTATCATCTGATTTAGTTCAAGGAGGGAACAATAAACTTAATTTAGTATGTAATTTTAATTATCTCTACAGGCAGTAGGAGTTTAAGTGGGAAGAAAGGTGTGAGGAAGCTGAAAGGGAGGGAAGAAGTAATGAGGGCAAAGGGGAGTAAAAGGGAGGGTGGCTAAATGAAAGAAGAGAAGACTGGGCGAGGTGATGGTGAAAAGTGAAAACTATTGAAGAGGTGAAGGGAGAAGGGAGAAATAAAAGCACAAATGGTGGGAAATAGGATGGAGGGAAATACACAGATTGTAATCATAACTGTGAATGCAAATGGAATGAACTCTCCCGTAAAAAAGAAACGAACAGCAGAATGGCTTAAAAGTCATTATCCAGCAATATGTTGTTTACAAGAAACACATTCGAAACATGGGGGATGCACACAGGGTAAAGATAAAAGGGTGGAGCAGAATATATTGTGCTTCAGTTCATGTAAGGGAAGCTGGGGTAGCAATCCCAATTTCAGACAAAGCAAAAGTAGAAAAGATCTAATCAAAAGAGATAAGGAAGGAAACTATATCCTGCTAAAAGGCACCACAGACAGTGAAGCAATATCATTGGTAAACATGTATGCTCCAAGTGGTATAGCACCCAAATTCTTAAAGGAGAGGTTGGAGGAGTTGCAGCAAGAAACAGAGACCAAAACCATACTTGTGGGGGACCTCAACCTCCCCCTCTTTGAACTTGATAAATCTAACCTCAAAATAAGCAAGAAAGAGGTTAAGGAAGTAAATAAAACTCTGGATAAGGCAGATATGATAGATCTCTGGAGAAAATTGAATGGGAATAGAAAGGAACACGCCTTTTTCTCAGAGGTACATGGTACATATACAAAAAGTGACCGTGTTCTAAGGCATAAAAACCTCACAATGAAGAACAGAAAGGCATAGATAATCAATGCATCCCTCTCATATCATAATGTAATTAAAAAAATTTTGTAATAAAAGGCTATGGAAAGATAAACCAAAAATTAATTGGAAACTAAGTGATCTAATCCTAAAGAAGGAGTGTGTTATACTAGAAATCATAGAAACAATGAACAACTTCATTCAGGAGAATGACAATAATTAAACAACCTTCCAAATCTTATGGGATATTGCAAAAGCAGTTGTTAGGGGAAGTTTAATGTCTTTGAATGACTACATGAATAAAACACGGAAATAGGAGATCAATGATTTGGCCATGCAGCTGAAAATGTTATAAAAAAAACAAATTGAAAATTCCCAAATAAATATGAAATTGGAAATTCTGAAAACTGAAGGAGAGATTTATAAAATTGAAATTAAGAACATTATTGAACTGATAAATAAACCAATATTTGGTGTTATGAAGGAATTTATGAAATTGATAAACCTTTTGTCAATATGATTTAAAAAAGGAAGAAGAAAACCAAAGTATTAAGATAAAAAATGAAAGGGGTGAACTCACCTCCAATGAGGAGGAAATTAAAACAATAATTAGACATTACTTTGCCCAAATTTATGCCCTTGAATTCAACCATCTAAATGAGATGGTTGAGTATTTTTAAAAAATACATATTGCCCATATTAACAGAAGTGAAAGTTCAATAAACAACCCCATCTCAGAAAAAGAAATTGAAGAAGTCATCAATGAACTCCCTAGGAAAAAAGCTACAGTGCTAGATGAATTCAGAAGTGACTTCTATCAAATATTTAAAGAACAGTTAATTCCAAAACCATACACAATATTTTCGAAAACTGGGGAAGGAGTCCTCCCAAGTTATTTTCACGACACAAATATGGTTTTGATACCTAAACCAGGAAGAGACAAAACAGAGAAACAAAATTATATACCAGAATATAAAGAAATTGAACCAATTAGAATAGGCAAAGAAAAAAACTAAGTTATCACTCATAGATGCTATGATGATATACTTAGAGAATCCCAGAGATTCAATTGAAAAACTACTTGAAATAATAAACAACTTTGGCAAAGTTGTAGATTACAAAATAAACTCGCACAAATCTTATGCATTCTTATATATTAGTAACAAAGTCCAATAGCAAGAGATAGAAAGAGAAATCCAATTTAAAGCTAGCATAGACACTATAAAATATTTGAGAGTTTACCTGCCAAAACAAACCCAGTGACTACATGAACACAATTACAAGACACTTTTAGCACAAATAAAGTCAGATAAGTAAGTGGAAAAACACTAGTTGCTCATGGATTGACTGAACCAATATAATAAAATGACAATTCTACCTAAATTAATTCTCTTTTTTAGTGCCATACCAATTACCCTATCAGATAATTATTTTCTAGAGTTGGATAAAATAATATCAAAATTTATCCGAAAGAACAAAAGGCCCAGAATATCAAAAAGACTAATGAAAAGAAATACTAGGGAAGGTAGCCTAGGTCTACCAGATTTCACATTGTATTATAAAGCAACAGTTATCAAAACTCCTTGGTATTGACTAAGAAGCAGAAGAGTAGACAAGTGGAATATGCTATGTACTCAGCATGCAGTAGACAATGCATATAGCATTGATAAACCTATAGCGTTGAAAAACCTGTGGACCCCAGCTTCTGGGATAAGAAGTCATTGTTAAAACCAAAATTGCTGGGAAACCTGGATAACAGTGTGGCAGAAACTAGGCATAGATTGTTTCCTGACCTTGTACGCAAGAATAACGTCCAAATTGGTGCACAATCTAGGTATAAATATTGATACTATGGACAAATTGGAGGAGCAATGAATAGTGTATTTATCAGATTTATGGAGAAGGATAGAATTTTTGACTGAAGAACAGATAGAAAACATGATTAATTGCAAGATGGATAATTTGGATTACATTAAATTGAAAAGTTTTTGCACAAGGAAACCCAATGCAACCAAAATTTGGAGGGATGTAGTATATTGGGAAAGAAATTTTACAGGTAGTCTTAGGGAGAAAGCCCTTACTTCTAGCACACATGGAGAACTGAATTAAATGTACATTACAAGTCATTGCTCAGTTGATAAATGGTCAAAGAATATGAACAGGCAGCTTTCAGAGGAAGAAATTAAAGATATCTATAATTGTATGAAAAAATGCTCTAAATCACTTTTGGTTAGAGAGACATAAATCAAAACAACTTTGAGGTACAACATCACGCCTATCAGGTTGGGAAACATGAAAGAACAATAAAATGATAAATGTTGGAGAGGATATTGGAGAATTGGAACACTAATTCATTGTTGGTGGAGCTATGAGCTCATCTAAACGTTTTGGAGAGTGGAATGGAACCATCCCCAAAGGGCTATCCCCAAGTGTGCATACCGTTTGATACAGCAATATCACTTCTAAGAGATCATAAAAATTGGAAAGGGTCCCACATGTACAAAAATATTTGTAGTAACACTCTTGTAATGGCCCAAAACTGGAAATAAATCACCATCTATTGGGGAATGGCTGAATAAATTATGGTACATGCATGTAATGGCATACTATTGTGCTATAAGAAATGATGAACAAAAAGACTTCAGAGGGGCCTAGCAAGACTTATATGACCTGATGCTGAATGAAAGGAGCAGAACCAGGAGACCTTTGTGCACGGTAATGACAACAGTATGTTAGCGTTTGTTTTTTTTTGCTTTTTTTTTCTGGTAGACTTGGAACTTCATAGCAATGCAAGGACTTAAAAAAATAAATTCCCAATATTCTTCTATGACAAAAGGCCCTCCACACCCAGAGAAAGAACTGTGGAAGTCAATCATAGAAAGTAGCAGATCATTTTTGTGTGTGTGTATTATATTTTGATTTGTTATGTGATTTCTCTCATTCATTTTGTTTTTTCTACTCAGCATAACTATAGAGAAAATGTATTTAATAGGAATGTATATGTAGATCCTGTATGAAACTGTGTGCCGTCTCGGGGAGAGAGGGGGGAGTTGTGGGATAAGCAGGGGAAAAAAACCTTACTTACATGGTAGTGATTGAAGAACACTAAAAATAAATAAAATTAATATCAAAATAATATCAAAATTTATCTGAAAGAACAAAAAGTTCCAGAATATCAAGTGATCTAATTAAATGAAATGCTAGAGAAGGTGGCCTAGGTTTACCAGATCTCAAATTATATTACAAAGCAGAAATTATCAAAATGACTTGGTACTGGCTAAGAAACGGAAGGGTAGACCAGTGGAATATGTTAGGGATAGAAGACACAGTAGTCAATGAACGTAGCAATCTACTCTTTGATAAACCCAAGGACCCCAGTTTCTGGGATAAGAACTCAGTGTTCAAACCAAAATTGCTGGGAAACCTGGATAATAATGTGGTGGAAACTAGAAATAGAGTAATGTCTGACATTGTACACAAGAATAAAGTCCAAATGGGTATGTGATCTTGGTATAAATATCTAAACAAATTACTTGAACAAGGAATAGTATATTCATCAGAATTATGGAGAAGGAAAATTCTTTTGACTAAACAAGATATAGAAAACCTTATGAGGTGCAAAATGGATAATTTTCATTACATTAAATTGAAAAGTTTTTGCACAAACAAACCAAGATTAGGAGAAAGCAGAAAACTGGGAAGGAATTTTTGCAACTAAAGCCTGTGATAAAGCCTTCCTTTCTAAAATATATGAAGAACGGAGTTAAATACACAAGAAAACAAGTCATCCCCCAATGGATAAATGGTCAAAGGATATGAACAGGCAGTTTTCAGAGGAAGAAATCAAAACTATCAACAGTCATATGAAAACATGCTCTAAATCACTATTGATTAGAGAGATGCAAATCAAAACAACTATGGGATACCAAATCACACCCATAAGATTGGCTACCCTGACAAAACAGGAAGATGGTAAATGTTGGAGAATATATGAGGCAGTTGGAACACCGCTTCATTGTTGGTGGAGCTTTGAGCTGATCCAACCATTCTAGAGAGCAATTTGGAACTATTCCCAAAGGACTACAAAAATGTACATACCCTTTAACCCAGCAGTACGTCTTCTAGGACTGTATCCCCAAGAGATGATAAAAATGGGGAAAAGTCAAATGTGCAAAAATATTTATAGCAGCACTCTTTGTGGTGGCCAAAAACTGGAAATCAAGGGGATGTCCATCAATTGGGGAAGGATTGAATAAATTGTGGGATATGAATGTAATGGAATACCATTATGCTATAAGAAACAATGGACAGGAAAACTTCAGAGAAGCATGAAAAGACTTATATGAACTTAGGCAGAATCAGGAGAACTTTGTACACAGCAACAACCAAAGTGTGGGAGGATTTTTACTGGTAGACTTAGAACTTCATTGCAATGCAAGGAGATAAAAATTCCCAGTGGTCTCTTAAGGCAAAATGCCTTCCACATCCATAGAAAGAACTATGGAAACCGATAGCAGAATGTAGTAGATCATTTTGTTTTGTATTAGGTTTTTATTTGTTTTATGATTTCTCCCATTCGTTTTAATTTTTCTATGCACCATTACTAAGGTGAAAATATATTGAATAGCAATCTATGTGTAGCACCTATGTAAAATTTTATTCTGTCTCAGGGACGGAGGAGGAGGGGGGAAGGAGGGGGATGGAGGGCACTGTTGAACACTAAAAACAAATAAAAGAGTCATAACAAAAATTTGAAAATGCTAAATACAATGTCCTGTGATGAAAATGACGTTAGAGATGAAATTGTAGCTGTTTCTTAAAGAATTGTTGGCATTTTGTCAATCAGTAATCATGGGTATAATCACGTGCAGCCTTGTTTAGATGGTTTGTAGCATCCTTTGGTGTATAGAGGAATAGTAGAACGTAAAGATGAAAATATAAGTTTAGGAAGAAATATGAAAGATTTCAAGTTGTACACAGGGATATATATATATGTGTATATATATATGCATATATACACATATATATACATAAAGATAGATAGACAGATAGATAGATAGATAGATAGATAGATAGATAGATAGATAGATAGATAGATAGATATGTATTTATAGGTATCTGTAGATATAGATATCTGTCTATACAACGCAATGTGAAGGAAATCAATGAAGGATTTTTTAGAACATGGAATAAATTTGATCATAACTGCATTAGGAAGATTGTTCTGAAGGCAGTGTGTAGGACAAATTAGAAAGGAAGAAATGTGAATAAGGAAGATATTGCACCCGGTCATACAGTTAAAATGAGATCCTTTACTAGAGTCTAAATATCAAACAGTTCAACTCAATAAAACAGGGAATTCACAGGTATAATTGGAAATCTGTTACTGAGAACTGTGTGGGATGGGAGAAGTTAAAAATGACTCTTTTTTTTCTCCTTGGAACCTGAATATATCTCATTTTAAGGAATGAAAAGTAGATGAGATGATTGCCAGGACAGAGTATAGTGAATAAATAAAGGATTCCTGGCAAGATAAAAATACAGGGAACTAAAAGAAGGAAAGTAATAGATCATATATTAACGAGCTACCTATTTTTATTATATAATTGTTCTCTACTTCTAGTATCTGTACAACTAATGCATAGACAAATTTCTCAACCTTATTTTTTTTGCCATTTAAAGGCAGGGCTTAACACTATATACCGTATACCACTTTGCAAAAATTTGTCACCTGGGGCACCCCTGTTAAGAGAAAAAACGACTCAAAAGGGGCAGTTCTTGAAAACCATTATGGGATATCAAAGAATCTCCACATGAACATGCAGTTTACCATTTCACATTATTTCAGGTAGTGTTAGGACTAAATTTAGAATAAGTAGTTTGTAGCTTAAACTAACTTTAAAGTCTACTTAGTCAAAACTTTTTCCTTCAAGTTTGAGGAATTTGAGTTCCCCAAAGGTTGAACAACTATTAAATAACAGAGCTAATATGTAAATCCATGTCCCTCCTTTCAAATCAAGTTCTCTTTTCCCAGCTCTATTTTTTTACCTGTTTTCATTCTACTTTCTTATTTTATTATTTTATTTCCTTTCTTATATATGTTCCATTGCCTTTTTTTTTGACTCTAGCCCTCTGTTTACAGACTTTTCAAGTTTCAGAATTAGTAGTTTGCAAATTGAAAGTTCCTCAAAGGCTCATTGATGCAACTTGTCTACCAATAGAAGGTTCTAGTCTTAGGTGCATGCGCAGTTAAAACATTGCCAGCAATGTGGTAAATCTGGGCCGACTCTGGTAACTGATAACAAAACTCGAATACCATCTCAGGTTCTGTTAACATCCATTTTTCTGCACTCTTAATTTATCCCCACTGTCACAACTTTCTTGTTTCATGAGACTACTCATTTTGTCTTTCACACATTATTTCCATTTAATCTGTTGTTATTTTAGGAATGTAATGATCTAACCCTTCTTCTAAGAAAGTTATTTTGAGCACTCAGGAGCAACACGACTTATTTGGATTCACTTGATAATGTGTCACAAAAAAGTCCTTAATCTAGGCCTCCCTTATTTTAATACTGTTTCTTTATCAAGTGTGCTACCAATATCTTTTTTTAGCGTGTTAATACTTCATCATCTAGACCAATTCTTGCTGATTAATGTCTGTTTGCTTTGGGGAAAGGTTTTGGTCTTCATCTATATAATTTCAAATAGTGATGCTAAGACTGTTGGTTCGTATTCTTATCTTGTTACTTTTAGACAAACAAAAGCAGATGGGATAAAACCAAATATTTGAATCCAGTACAATTAAACAGAATTTTACAGATTGTGCAAGTACAGAAACAGTGTTATGTTAGTTACACATAGGACATATATGTACAAAAGATCTATTTTTAGAGAATTATATTTCAAAATATGATTCCTTTCTAAAATTCCAATATATAGACAGACTTAAGGAGATTTTTCTTTCATAAGAAACATGCAGCTTGATCACCAATTTCTATAGTAAAAGCACATTCTTTTATAACCATAGCGTTATTATGGCTACACATACTGTTTCATAAACAGTATGTAAACTGAAGGGTTTGTTTTTCAAATTAATGGAATAATAAATATAAACTTACAAATTCTTAATAATATATTCTATAAAATGGGTAAAATCATGGGAGAAATTCTTCAATATAATTTATGTAAATCCTATTATGAAGATTTAATTAGCTCTTATTTAATTGGAAAGTGTCTTAGAAGGATCTAGTGATTACGAGATTTGGTAAAATATGAAGTGAGTCATAATCATTTCACAAAAAGATTATTTTAAGAACCATGCAGTGTCCAACTGAAACAAGCTAATCAACAACAATAGATCTTAATAAGCAGATATAAAAAGATAAACTTAAGGCGGACCCAAGATGGCAGAGTGAAAGCAACGACTCACCTAAGCTCCTGGACAAACTCCTCTGGATATCTCTGAAAGGAGAATCTGACCAGACTTTGGAGGTGTAGAATCCAGTGGGTGACAGACTTTGACAGATTCGGAGCCCAGGTTGGACTGGAAGGTCCACGGGAAGGATTTGTTCCGCGGGGTAAGCCCGCAGCGCACAGTGCAGCGCAGTCAGCATAGCAGGGCGGAAGGGACCTGAGAAGCCCGAGAGTGGCGGGTGAAACCAGCAGAGCAGGAGACAGGCCAAACCGAGCCGGTGAGAGCTGCTGAGCGCCAGATATCAGCGCAGCAGCCCTTGAAACCTTCAGCCTGAAGACTAAACTTCGGTAAGTCACCTACTTGAATTTCCAGGAGCTAGGATGGCAGAGTGATCACTAAATGGTCTCTCCTCCCCCCTGATGACCGTGAAAGAACCATAAAATTCTTCCCCAGATAAATCCTGGATCAGCAGGAACAGCAGAAGGGGGCAAATAGTCTCCTAACACCATAGGCTAGAAAAATAGCAAAGGGGGATTCTTCCTATTGTGGCGGAGGCGATCTGGAAGGACAGATGACCCAGGGGAGAGAAAATTCGCACTGAGGCCCAGGCAAGCCTCAGAGCTGGTAGACAAGCCCCAGGAGGGGCAGGAACACGCATTAGCTTCTAGCCGTGCCCCAGCCCTCCAGGGGAAAAGGGAAGACAATAGGGAAGCTGGGGTCACCATTCCCTGACCTTGCCTTTGCCTCAGGTCAGCGGAGGAGATCTCCTGAGACCAGACCACCCCTCCCACACACCTAACAAGCTAACCCCAGGGTTGATCTGGGAAACAAAAAAGAAAGCCTGCTTTTAGCCTAGACACACATCAGCTCAACTTAAAGATCTGTACCTTCTGACTGAAAGAACCAGAAGCTACAACACTCAGCCAACATCATGAATCGGAAAAAGCAGACGAAAAGTGAAAAAACCATAGAATTTTTCTATGGGGATAAGGACCAAAACACAAACACCAAAGGGGTCAGAGCTGAGACTGTACTTCTATCTGAAACCTCAGATGGGACTATGAATTTCTCGCAAGCACAACTAGATTACCTGGAACATCTGAAGAAGGATATAAAAGAAAAACTGGCCAATGATTTTAAAATTATAAAAAAAGGATTCACTGATGAGAACATCACTCTGAAAAGGAAAATTGAACAAATGGAAAAGGAAGTTCAAAAATTAACTGGAGAGAATAATTCCCTAAAAGGAAGAGTTAATCAAACGGAAAAGGAAACCCAAAACCTAATTGGGAAAATTGATCAGATGGAAAAGGAAACCCAAAACCTAACTGGGAAAATTGGTCGAATGGAAAAAGAAGTACAAAAATTAAATGGAGAAAATAGCTCCTTAAAGGGAAAAATTGGTCAGATGGAAAAGGAGATGCAAAAGCTAACTGAAGAAACCAGTATGATGAAGATTAGAATTGGGCAAGTGGAAACTAATGACTCAATGAGGCAACAAGAATCAGTCAAACAAAATCTAAAGAATGAAAAGATAGAAGAAAATCTAAAATATTTAATTGGAAAAACAACTGACCTGGAAAATAGATCCAGGAGAGAAAATCTAAGAATTATTGGCCTGCCAGAAACCCATGATGAAGAAAAGAGTCTGGACAATATCTTCCAGGAAATCATCAAGGAAAATTGTCCAGAAGTACTAGACTCAGAGGGCAAAATAGTCATCGAAAAAATCCACCATTCCCCTCCCGAAAGGGATCCCAAAGTCAAAACCCCAAGAAATATAGTTGCCAAATTCCAGAGCTATCAAGTGAAGCAGAAAATACTTCAAGCAGCTAGAAAGAAACAATTCAAATATCAAGGACACACAGTCAGGATCACACAGGACCTTGCAGCTTCTACATTAAAAGATCGAAAGAATTGGAACCCAATACTCCGTAAGGCAAAGGAGTTGGGACTTCAACCAAGGATCAACTACCCAGCAAAGTTCAGCATAACATTTCAGGCAAGGAGAAAGTCATTCAACGAAATAAGGGATTTCCAGAGCTTCCTGTCCAAAACGCCACTTCTCAATAGACAATTCAATCTGCAAATGGAGGTCTCAAGAGAATCATAAAAAGGTAAACAGGGGGGAAAAACAAAAACAAAAAAATCTTGTTGCTAAATTAGGGCAAACTGTTTACCTCCCTATAAGGGAAGATGATACCTGTTAATCTTGAGAACTGTGCAGCTACTATGATAAAAGGGATATATGTAGAGGGAACGGGCATAAAGTAAATGATGTCATGTCAAAAATATGATTTAAGTATGAGAAGGGATTGTAATAGGAGGTGTGAAAAGGGTGAAGCAGAAAATGGCAAATTATATCACAGGAAGAAGTACAAAACTATAGTAGAGGGAAGGAGGGGAGGGAGATGAGCATTGTTTGAGAGGCACTCTCATCTGATTTGTTCAAAGGAGGGAACAATAATCTTAAGTAGATAATCCTAACTAGCTCTATAGGTAGTAGGAGGGGAATAGGGAAGAAAGGGGAGGGTGGCTAAAAGGGAGGAAAGAAGCAATAAGAGTAAAGGGGAGTAAAAGGGAGGGGGGCTAAAAGAAGGAGGGGAAAGCTGCAGGAGGAGGGGGAGAAAAGTGAATACTATTGAGGAGGGGAAGGGAGACGGGAGAGCTAAAAGCACAAATGGTGGGAAAGAGGTTGGAGGGAAATACACAGATTGTAATCATAACTGTGAATGTGAATGGAATGAACTCTCCCATAAAACGGAGACGGATAGCAGAATGGATTAAAAGCCATAATCCAACAATATGCTGCTTACAAGAAACACATTTGAAACGGGGGGATACACATAGGATAAAGGTCAAAGGATGGAGCACAATATATTGTGCTTCAGCTCATGTAAGAAAGGCAGGAGTAGCAATCCTGATCTCAGACAAAGCGAAAGCAGAAATAGATCTAATCAAAAGGGATAAGGATGGAAACTATATCCTGCTAAAAGGCACCATAGACAATGAAGCAATATCATTACTAAACATGTATGCTCCAAGTGGTATAGCATTCAGACTCTTAGAGGAGAGTTTGGGGGAGTTGAAGGAAGAAATTGATAGCAAAACTATACTAGTGGGGGACCTCAACCTCCCCCTCTCTGAACTCGATAAATCTAACCTCAAAATAAACAAGAAAGAGGTTAAGGAGGTAAATAAAACTCTGGATAAGGTAGATATGATAGATCTTTGGAGAAAATTAAATGGGAATAGAAAGGAATATACTTTTTTCTCAGTGGTACATGGAACATTTACAAAAATTGACCATGTACTAGGACATAAAAATCTCACAATCCAGTGCAGAAAGGTAGAGATAATCAATGCATCCTTTTCAGATCATAATGAATTAAAAATTACATGTAATAAAAGGCCATGGAAAGAGAAACCAAAAATCAATTGGAAACTAAATAATCTAATTCTAAAGAAGGGTTGGGTTAAAGAAGAAATCATAGAAACAATCAACAATTTCATTCAAGAGAATGACAATAGTGAGACAACATACCAAAACTTATGGGATACTGCAAAAGCAGTTATTAGGGGAAGTTTTATATCTTTGAATGCTTACATAAAGAAAATAGAGAAAGAGGAGATCAATGACTTAGGCTTGCAGTGGAAAAAGCTAGAAAAAGAACAAATTGAAAATCCCCAAGTAAATGCCAAATTAGAAATACTGAAAACCAAAGGAGAGATTAATAAAATTGAAATTAAGAAAACTATTGAATTAATAAATAAAACCAATAGTTGGTTTTATGAAAAAATTAATAAAATTGAAAAACCTTTGGTCAATATGATTTAAAAAAAGAAAGAAGAAAATCAAATTACTAATATTAAAAATGAAAGGGGTGAACTCACCTCCAATGAGGAGGAAATTAAAACAATAATTAGAAACTACTTTGCCCAACTTTATGCCCACAAATTCGATAATCTAAATGAGATGGATGAATATTTTAAAAAATACAAATTGCCCAGATTAACAGAAGAGGAAGTTGAATACTTAAACAACCCCATCTCAGAAAAAGAAATTGAACAAGCCATCAATGAACTGCCTAGGAAAAAATCTCCAGGGCAAGATGGATTCACAAGTGAATTCTATCAAACATTTAAAGAACAGTTAATTCCAATACTACATACACTATTTTTGAAAATTGGGGAAGAAGGAGTCCTCCCAAATTCTTTCTATGATACAAATATGGTGTTGATACCCAAACCAGGAAGAGACAAAACAGAGAAAGAAAATTATAGACCAATTTCCCTAATGAATATAGATGCAAAAATTTTAAATAAGATTTTAGCAAAACGAATACAGCATCTTATCACGAGATTAATACATTATGATCAGGTAGGATTCATACCAGGACTACAGGGCTGGTTCAATATTAGGAAAACTATTAGCATTATCGATCACATCAACAACAAAGCTAACAAAAACCACATGATTATCTCAATAGATGCAGAAAAAGCTTTTGACAAAATACAACACCCATTCCTATTAAAAACACTGGAGAACATAGGAATAAAGGGAACTTTCCATAAAATAATAAGCAATATCTATCTAAAACCTTCAGCAAGCATTATATGCAATGGGGATAAGCTAGATGCATTCCCAATAAGATCAGGGGTGAAACAAGGTTGTCCATTATCACCACTATTATTCAATATGGTACTAGAAATGTTAGCTGTAGCAATTAGACAAGATAAAGATATTCAAGGAATAAGAATAGCCAAAGAAGAAACTACATTATAACTCTTTGCAGATGATATGATGATTTACCTAGGGAATCCCAGAGATTCAAGTAAAAAATTACTTGAATTAATAAACAACTTTGCAAAGTTGCAGGTTACAAAATAAACCCACACAAATCTTCTGTGTTCCTATATATTAGCAACAAAGTCCAACAGCAAGAGATAGAAAGAGAAATCCCATTTAAAGCTAGGGTAGACAGTAATAAATACTTAGGAGTCTACCTGCCAAAACAAACCCAGGGATTATATGAACATAATTACAAGACACTTTTGGCACAAATAAAGTCAGATTTAAGTAAGTGGAAAAACATTAGTTGCTCATGGGTAGGCCATGCTAATATAATAAAAATGACAATTCTACCTAAATTAATGTACTTATTTACTGCCATACCAATTAAACTATAAGACAATTACTTTCTAGAGCTGGATGAAATAATATCAAAATTCATTTGGAAAAACAAAAGGTCCAGAATATCAAAGGGACTAATGAAAAGAAATGCTTGGGAAGTTGGCCTAGTGCTACCAGACCTCAAACTGTACTATAAAGCAGCAATTATCAAAACCACTTGGTATTGGCTAAGAAACAGAGAGGTAGACAAGTGGAATAGACTTGGCACTCAAGATGCAGTAGGCAAGGAATATAGCAACCTTCTGTTTGATAAACCCAAAGACCCCAGCTTCTTGAATAAGAACTCATTGTTTGACAAAAATTGCTGGGAAAACTGGATAACAGTGTGGCGGAAATTAAGCATAGACCCATACCTGACACCGTACACAAGAATAAAGTCCAAATGGGTACATGATTTAGGTATAAAGATTGATACCATGAATAAACTGGAGAAGCAAGGAATAGTGTATTTATCGGATCTATGGAGAAGGGAAGAATTCTTTACTAAAGGAGAGATAGAATGCATTATGAAATGCAAAATGGATAACTTTGATTACATTAAACTGAGAAGGTTTTGCACAACCAAACCCAATGCAACCAAAATCCGGAGGGATGTAGTAAATTGGGAAAGAATTTTTACAGCTAAGCTCGGGGATAAAGGCCTCATTTCTAGAATATATAGAGAACTGACCCAAATGTATAATCATACAAGTCATTCCCCAATTGATAAATGGTCAAAGGATATGAACAGGCAATTTTCAGAGGAAGAAATTAAAGCTATCTATAATCATATGAAAAAATGCTCTAAATCACTATTGGTTAGAGAGATGCAAATCAAAACAACTCTGAGGTACCACATCACACCTATAAGATTGGCAAACATGACAGAACAAGAAAATGATAAATGCTGGAGAGGATGTGGGAGAGTTGGAACACTAATTCATTGTTGGTGGAGCTGTGAGCGCATCCAACCATTCTGGAGAGCAATTTGGAACTATGCCCAAAGGGCTACAAAAATGTGCATACCCTTTGACCCAGCAATATCGCTACTAGGACTATATCCCCAAGAGATCATAAAAATGGGAAAGAGTCCCACATGTAGAAAAATATTTATAGCAGCACTCTATATAGTTGCCAAAAACTGGAAGTCAAGGGGGTGTCCATCAATTGGGGAATGGCTGAATAAATTATGGTATATGGTGTATGAATGTAATGGAGTACTATTGTGCCATAAGAAATGATGAACAAGCAGACTTCAGAGAGGCCTGGAAGGACTTATATGACCTGATGCTGAGTGAAAGGAGCAGAACCAGGAGAACTTTGTGCACAGCAACGACCACAGTTTGTGAGAGTTTTTTCTGGTAGACTTGGATTTTTGTAATAAAGCAAAAACTTCTTATAAAAAAAAAAAATCCCAAAGGTGGTTCTCAAGGCAAAATGCCTTCCACACTCAGAGAAAGAAATATGGAAGTCACTCACAAAATGTAGCAGATCATGTTTGTGTATGTGTATGTGTTTGTGTATCATGTTCTGATTTGTTATACGATTTCTTTCATTTATTTTAGTCTGACTACATAGCATGACTATAGTGAAAATATACTCAATAGGAAAGTATATGTAGAACCTACACAGAATTGTATGCAGTCGTGGGGAGGGAGGGGGGTAGTGGGGGGTAGATGGGGGGGTAAAATCTCAATTGTATGGCAGTGATTGTTAAACATTAAAAAATAAAAAAAATAAAAGATAAACTTAACCAATTAATGTGTTATTTTGGAAAATTTAGAGTTACTGTTATTCAGACTTATTCACCTCTTTGAAGGTACAAATGATTGTTTTTTTCCCCTTTTCTTCCAATAGTTACAGTGACTGAAACCTACAACTTTTAAAAATGTTTGAATTAGAACATAGTACCACCTTTTAGATTAACCCATGCTTTAGTGTTCTGAGACAAAATTCATTTTTCATTATAGAATATTTTTCTGAAAGATTCCTTTGTTGAAGTATGCAGGGAAGAAAACATTGAGAAATAAATGCAAAGTAGAAAAAAAAAGTTGTAAATAAAACAAAATATAAATGAAAAATGAAATCTGGAAGGACAAGTGTGGTTCTTTTTTTCATTGGAGAGGTAGTAGACGATAGGTGGGAATTATTGTGTGTGTTCAGATATCGTTTTTGTGTCAGTTTAGTTTAGTTTACATGATTTTATTTAAGTTTAAAGTGTGTGCTGTGTAGATTATACTTCTATAGAGTGAAATACTATATAGCCAGACTTTGAGAAGGCCCAGATAGATATCGTTGGAATCTTTCCATTTATCTCCAGGGATATTTTGGTTCCTTCCTAGTAGAGAGCAGAAGGAAGATTAATAATATTTCCTATTCTGTTATCCCTGCCTAGGAGAGGACTATACTTACCATAAGACCCCAGTGGAGGTAATCTGAGGCAGAGAAATTACAGATTCCACAGTTAACTATGAGCATAGGATATGTGTGTCCAGAGGAAAAATAAGGGTAATTGGGGATATAATCTCCTTTCCACTTCTGTTAGCTTTATTATTATGGAAAAGTAAAGATGGACATGTTGGGCAAAATTATGATTAAGGCAATATTTTGGTTAGTTTGTTCCCTCCCTCAATTAAAGTTTGAGCTTCTTTAGAGAAGGAACTGTTTTCATCCCTTTCTTTGAAATACCAATACTTGTCACAGTGCTTGAGATATAAAAGATGTCTAATACATGACTGTTGTAGATTTTCAAAACCATAAAAATATGGTTAGTAAAAAACAAAGAATAGCTGAAGGGATTTCTTATCTATGGAAAGTCACTAAAGCAAGTCATAACACAGCCATTTTGGTCATTTGTTGCCGTCTTTTCAATTGGTACTAACAAATGTGGCAGAAATCAACAAGCAATGATCCTCATTGTTTATAACATCTGGGACTGATCATTTGGTTGTCCTGGGATGCTTCCTTTTCTAAATCAGGGCAGATTGTGTGAATATATTGGCATTGTCCTGGAAAATATTTGAGAGTATTTGTTTAATTTTTCCACAGATTTCTTCAAAAAGATGAATGTAAAGTTATTTTATTTCACTTGAAGGCAAAGTATGTTTGACTGTACTTCATCACTCAATGAGATGTCCTTTCAAATGTACAAAATACAGGAATTCATTAATATGCATATACACACATACACTTGATATTTTATCATCAATAAATATTAAGAAAAAAGTAAGAAATCTAAAGGCACATCCTGATACAAAATCTGTCCTTATTTCCTGGGAGATAACGGTACATAAACGGCAATTTCGTGTTATTTTTTTTTTTTAAGATTAATACCTTGCTTCCTGGAAAAGGTATTTTGATAGAGAGCCATTACAATTATCTTACATCTATCTCTTTATTTATCTCTCTATCATCTATCTGTGTATCTATCTATCTATGTACTTAGTCTATTTGTTTACACACATGTAAATATGCACACACCTATATACACATGTATTCGCAAAATGGACAACATACACACATACATAGCTACATATTCCTATATAAGTATATTTTTTCTATTTTTTTTGCTATTTTAAATTAAGGAATTCTTGGTGGTTCAAAGTAGTTATAATCAATATAGGAGAGAATGTATAGATAAATTAACTAGGCATGACTTCAACAATGAAAAGATAATCAAAATATCAAGAGAAGTATTATATGTTTTCGGGTCTGCAGTATGTACTGAATTGGTAATCAGAAAACTTAGCTTCCTATGATAGCTATTTTGTTAACAATTGGAACAACATA
Source organism: Notamacropus eugenii (assembly GCF_028372415.1). Lineage (NCBI taxonomy): Eukaryota > Metazoa > Chordata > Mammalia > Diprotodontia > Macropodidae > Notamacropus > Notamacropus eugenii. The sequence continues at coordinate 135,005,494 of NC_092873.1, read as the reverse complement.
AGATATTTCACTTTGTCTAATTTTCTCATTGGCAAAATTAAATTGTCTATCTCACCAAGCTATTTAAATAACAAATATCATAATGCATGAGAAAACACTATGAGAAGCATGACATTTGACAAAAATATAAATGATAATTAATTAGTATTATCACTGTTTTTTATTAGTTATTTATGCCAGGTACTGGATAGCAGTTGAATTCGAATGTATAGGCTCATTTTGTTGGACAAAGAGAAACATGTACAGAAAGTGCATATTGTAGGCATTTAAGCATCTCAGTTTTAAGAGATAAAAGACAGACATTTCCTCAAATGTAAGGGATTATTTTAATTATCTCATTAAGGTACATAGTTACTCTCGGCCATAATTTTAAGTCACTTTCTATGTTTTTAAAATTACTGGCCAGTTTTTCTTATATTTCTCTAATTTGGCATTTTAAATCCCTCCTGACCTCTTCCAAGAATGTTTTTTAGTCTTGAGACCAGTTCATACTCCCTTCTGAAGTTTCAGATGGGAGTACAGTCTCAATGCTCACCTCTTTGGTATTCATATTTTGGTCCTTGCCCCCACAGGAAGATTCTATAGTCCTTTTTTTTGTTTGTTTTCTGCTTTGTTTCTTACTCAAGATGATCACACTTTTCCTGGCTTTTAAAGGTGATCTCTGCTGGTAGGTCACAAGGGGCTGTGTCCCACAGTTCTTGTGTATTAAGCAAGAGGGACCCTCCTTGGCCATTTTCCTAACCTCAGGGAATGAGAGACGGTTTATCCCTTAGCCGGATCCCATTGTTCCAGAATTTTTCCTGGGGAGTTATTCTCTGGGCTCTTCAAGGTCATCAAGGGGAAGGAGATAGCAATTACTGATCAATACACCGCCTTGCCTCCCAGAAGTTCAAATAGGTGACTTGCAGACATTTAACATGTGAGCTGAATGTCTCGCAGCAGCTACTAAAATTACCTGGGATTCTGCATTTCTCTCTCCAGCAGTTCCATTGGACTTCCATCCTGAGCTGATGTGTTTGAGAATCCACAGCGTGCCTGCAGCTTCAAATCACTTGGGACTTGCTGCTCAACCCTGCCAATGCGGAGCGGGGGGCGGGGAGGGGGGGCGGTTCACTGCTACAGCCTGTGTGCTGTACCCTCCTGCAGTCATGCACAACATATCCTTCCTGTCAATCTTCCAGTCTGTCCTGGGCTGGAAATCAGCCACAGTCTTTTTCCTATTGGTTTGTGCCCCCCAAAATCCTTTCAGATTCTCTTTTTAGAGGTATCTGCAGGAGTTTATCTTAGAGCTTAGGTGAGTAGTTGTTCTCACTCCACCGTCTTGGCTCTGCCCACCACCCCCCCCCCCCCCCACCATATCAGTCACTTTCTATTGTATGGGGTGATAACAGCTAGATGAGTTTTGCTGAAATACAAGCTTTTCAATGACTCATACTTCTATTTTATATTACATAGCAAGGTAAGAAGATCTTGTAGTTGATGAAATATTGGTGAAACAAGTATTTCTTCCAGTCTTATTGTCATAATAATAATGTATCTGGAACATATTCTGACTGATACCTGTTACAGTATTTTTTAAGTAAAATTAAGAGAGAAGAACTATTACTGTGTTTTATAGATCAGGATGAAAAACGTTCCACTTGACTGTCTAAGTTCAATTTGCCACACCACATGAATAGAGACTTAGAGATAATTTCAAGGAAGAAAATCTAATAAATGAGTTACAATGGACAATGTAGGACACAAAGATTTGAAATCTTAAAGACAGAATTCTGTCTAACAATGTCCAATTTTCTATAGTGCTTTAAAGATTTCAAAGTAATTTATATGAAGTATTTCATTTGATCCTCACAATATCCACGTGCAGTAAAAGCTATTTCTATTATGTGTATTTTATAGATGAGGAATCTGAGGTTCAGAAAATTTTATTGACTTGCTCATATTCTCCAAATATTAAGTATGAGAGACAGAATTCAAAGATAAATCCTTCTAACTGGAATTCAAGTGCTTTTTCCACTGTCAATATAACACATTGTCCTTGACTTTCTTTTACTCTGGTTATGTAAATAAAGACAAGTATAGAATAAGTTTAAATTGTTTTTTTCTACAGAGAAAACATCATAGGAGAAAAGAAAGGTGGTAAAGAATATGGGAAACAGGAACAGATGTAAGGAAATTACAGAATCATAGAAATAAAATGAGATAACCTAGAAGAATTCCATCACTCAGTAGAGGAAGAAAAGTTAGATAACTTTGTGATATCCAAGGTGCCACAATTGTAAATCCTATAATCAACTTTTTAAGGAACTTTCTCTTTAAATTTAACACCACATCTACTATATCACACAGCATTTTCCCTTATGATGGAAGAAAGGAATTGAATAAGGGTAGCAGATAATTTATTCAAGAAAATGAATGTTAATAATCTTGGATACTGTTTTTTATCATAAAAATATATTTTCAGACCTGAATACATTACTTACCGAAGTAACCATGCTAGTAGTATCACAATATCCTGAGAACATAATGAAGTAATTTTATTCTTTGAAATGAGAGCAGAGGGGAGAGGATACATTGAATCAACTAGTATCATGTGAATTGAATCACCAAGTGATTTATTCCACAATGTTTTTGTAGACTAGCATTTGACATTATGGGGGGGAAATTATAAATTCTGCAGCAACCGTCACATCCTATCCACTGTCCTTAACAAAAGTACAAGAATATTTTAGATACTCCAGCAAAAATCGTACCCTCTTAGCCTTTCTCCAGACATCCTAATGCCTTCTAATTCTTTCTGCGCACAAGTTCATGACTAAAATTTCTTAAGCTTAGCTCTCTTTTATCAAATGGTTGCTCAAAAAAACAATGTTTTACCAAGTAATACTACACAAATTCAATTAGATACAATCAGTCAAAGGCATTTATTAAATGCCTACCATTTGTCAGGTAATATGCAAAAAACACTGGGCATAAAAATAAACAAAAAACTAAAATTATTATATTACTTGAAGGAGTTTACATTTTTTCAGAGAAACAATACATACATAAATCATACACCAAAGTTAAATAAAGAAGAGATCAAAATAAACTTAGAGTATAAATTGAATTAAATACACTAAGTATCACTGTTTTTTAAATTTATTTATTTATATTTAGTTTTTAGCAATCTTTTCCACAAGATTTTGAGTTCCAAATTTTCTTTTTACCTCCCACCTCCCCCCACCCCAAGACACTGTGCATTCTGATTGCCGTTTCCCCAATCTGCCCTCCTTTCTATCACACCCCTCCATTCCCTTATGCCCATCTTCACTCTTTTCTTGTAGGGCAAGATAGATTTCTATACTGTATTTTTACTTCCCAGTTGCATGCGAAAACAATTCTCAACATTAATTCCTAAAACTTTTAGTTCCAGCTTCTCTCCTTTCTTCTGTGCTTATTCTCACCCTTCACTGCTGAGAAGATAAGTCATTCAATATAGGCTATACATGAGTAGTTATACAAAAGAGTCTCATAATGGTTATGATAGACTAACAATATTCCCTCCACCCTATCATGACCCTCCCATTTATTCTATTCTCTTTTTGACTTTGTTCCTCCCCAAACAATTTATTTCTATTACTCCCTCCTCCCATTTGCCCTCCCTTCTCTTATATGCCACACTCCACTTATTCCCTTCTCCCCTACTTTCCTGTAGTGTTAGATTTTCTTACCAAATTCAGTGTGCAGGTTATTCCCTCCTTGAGCCAAATGTAATGATAGCAAATTTCACTTTTTCCCTCTGACATCCTCTCTTTTCCCCTCCATTGGAAAAAAGCTTTTTATTCCCTGTTTTAAGAGAGATAATTTGTCCCATCCCACTTCTCCCTTTGTCCTCCAAATATATTCCTCTCCCACTGCTTAATTTTATTTTTTGTTTTTTTTTTTTAAATTTTATTTATTTTCAGTGTTCCACAATCACTACCATATAACTTAAATTTTCCCTCTCCCTCCCCCTCCTTCTCTCCTGTTTCCTCCCTCTCTCCCTGACACTGCATACAATTTTATATAGGTTCTGTACATTCATTTCTATTAAATACATTTTCACCATAGTCATGTTGCATAGAAGAATTAAAATTAAAAAGAGAAACCATGTAACAAATCAAAATGTAATACAAAAGAAAATGATCTGTTCCATTCTGCACTTGAATTCCATAGTTCTTTCTCTGGAGTGGAAAGCATTTTGGCTTAAAAGACCACTGGGAATTTTTTAACTCCTTCTATCGCAGTGAAGTTCTAAGTCTACCAGAAAAAATCCTCGCACACTGTGGTTGCTGCTGTGTACAAAGTTCTTTTGGTTCCGCTCCTTTCCCTCAGCATCAGGTCATATAGGTGTTTCCAGGCCTCTCTGAAGTCTTTCTGTTCATCATTTCCTATGATACAATAGTATTCCATTATATTCATATAAAGCAAGCCCTCTGATCCCTTAATGAAGAAGCTGCTAGATTTTGTGTTATCCTGATTGTATTTCTACAATACTCGAATTGTTCCTTTCTGTCTGCTTGCAATATTTTCTCCTTTACCTGGGAAGTATGGAATTTGGCTACAGTATTCCTAGGAGTTTTTTCTTTCTGGATATCTTTTGGGAGGTGATAGGTAGATTCTTTCAATATTTATTTTACCCTCTGGTTCTAGAATATTAGGGCATTTTTCCTTCATAATTTCATGAAAGATAATCTCTAGACTCTTTTTCTGATCATGGCTTTCAGGTAGTCCCATAATTTTTAAATTATTTCTCCTAGATCTATTTTCCAGGTCAGTTGTTTTTCCAATGAGATATTTCACATTATCTTCTATTTTTCCATTTTTTTGGTTTTGTTTTGCAATTTCTTTGTTTCTCATAAAGTCATCAGCTTCCATCTACTCCATTCTAATTTTTCAAGGACCATTTTCTAAAGTGAGCTTTTGAACCTCCTTTTCCATTTGGCTAATTCTGCTTTTTTAAAGCATTCTTCTCCTCATTAGCTTTTTAAACCTCTTTTGCCAATTGAGTTACCCTATTTTTAAAGGTGGAATTTTCTTCAGATTTTTTTGAGTCTCCTTTAGTAAGTTATTGACTCGTTTTCCATGATTTTCTTGCATTGCTCTCATTTCTCTTCCCAATTTTTCCTCCACCTCTCTTGCGTGATTTTCAAAATCCTTTTAGAGCTCTTCCATGGCCTGAGAAGACTGCATATTTATTTTGGAAATTTTGAATGCAAAAACCTTGACTTTTAGGTCTTCCTCTGATGGTAAGCATTGTTCTTCCTCATCCAAAATAATAGAAGAAAATACCTTTTCTCCAAGAAAGTCATCTTCTATAGTCCTATTTTCCCCTGTTTTGGGGCATTTTTCCAGCTAGTTACTTGACTTTTGAGTCCTTCGTCAAGAGGAGGATATATTCTGAGGACCTGTAAGTTCTTAGTTCTTCCACGTTGGCAAAATCAAGGGAAAGGGGTTTAATACTCTCCTGGCCTGTGCTCTGGTATGGGAGATACAACAAGTTTTTCTGCCCAGAATCTTTGCAGCTGTCTTTGACATTTGTGAGTTGAGCAATCTGGCAACTGCAGGTGCTGCTGCTGCCGGGGATTCTACCACAAGGCCTGCTCAAGCCATATGGCCAAGTCAAGGCTGTGCTCTGCTCTGAGAATAGTGTGATACAGCGTTTCTTTCCAGAATCTGTGAGTGAGGTTGCCTTTCCACAACTGCCTCCCACTCCACCATGCCTGCATGTTTCTCCATACCCCAGGGCCTCCACTCAGGGCTGAGATCCATAACAGCTGTTTGATTCCCGCAGGGGCTATAGGTGGAATGCTCCTAAAATGGATGCTGTGCCATAGCTAATGCTGTTGCCCCAGGGTCGCAGGGGCCAGACCAGATTCCCTTCTCACCCTGGTGAAAATGATTTCTCACTGACCTTTGAAGCTATCTTTGGCGTTTGTGGTTTGAACAATCTTGGAACTGCAGCTGCCTCCTGTAATTTTGCGATCCTGCTCCATTCCTGTCCCTGCCATGTAGTGTGACCAAGGCTGGGTTGTGCTCTGCTCAGAACCTGGTGTGATAGATCTTTCCTGTCAGCCTTCCAGGCTGTCTTGGGCTGAAAATCTCTTCCACTTTGTTGTTTTGTGGCTTCTGCTAACCTGGAATTTGTTTTGGGTCATTTTTAACAGGTATTTTATGGACTATGGGGGGAGAGGTAGAGTAGGTGTGCTTTTCTACTCCGTCATCTTGACTCTGCCCCAGTGTCACTGTTTTCTGTGCTATGCTGGCTGCTAGAATCATAAAGAATAAAAAATAATATAGTTTCTATTCTCAATAAGTCTAATGGGAAAATAGAAACCATAATGCCTAAATAAAAATAAACATGATATAAGGTAAAGTGCAATAGTCATAGGAAGTGTTTAGATAAAGCAATGAAAAATTAAGAATGAAAATAAATAAATGATTTGTTGATATCATATCAGCTAATTTGGTATTGAGAGAAAAGAAAAAAATGAATATTTTAGACAAATGAATTGGAATGAAAATGTGTTTTACTAGATAAAACAGTGACTTGGTGTTAAGGAGTCTGGTGGTCTACTGTTATTTTAAATTTGCTAAGGAGTATATACGTGTTATTGGGGAAATCAGTTCATAGTTCTGGGTGTGTTTCCTCATCTGTTAAATAAGGTGGCTGAGACTAAATACTATTTAATGCCTGTTCATCTCTATATTGACTGGATATTTAATGAATGAATATCCTATCCCATGATTCCATGACTACATTGATGGTTGGTAGGTTGACAATTATTCTTCATTCATGAAGAGGACAAAAATGACATCACTGTGCTAGAGTCAGTTTACAATGCATCCAGCTATGGCTGATCACAGCAATACAAGTTCAGAATGTTTTATCCCAGGTCAAACACAAATAGTTCGTGTGAACATTTGGAGTTAATCCTTTCAATTTGTGCATCTCATATTTCCTTTGAGCTGCTTCAATTCTGCTTTGCTTGTGGGATATAGCATCTTCTCTGATGTGAGTACTATGTTGAATGGTCCTCTTCCAGTGTCTCCCATGGCACAAAATCAATTTCAAAGCTCTTAAGAGAGACCTTGAGAGAGTCCTTTTATCTCTTCTTCTGACCACTATGTGAATGCTTGCGTGTATAAAGTCTCCATAAAATAGTATTTTGGGCAATCATATATTTTGCATTTGAACAATATGGTCAGCCCATTGGAATTATGATCTCTGAAGTAGAGTTTGAATGCTTCGCAGTTTAGTTGAAGAAAGTGTCTGCCAAGTCATCTTCAGAACCTTCCTATATCATTTCAAATGGAAGTGCTTCAGTCTCCTGGTATGGTGTTGGTATACTGTCTCAATTTCCCAGTCATACAACAATGAAGTTAGCACAATGATTCTGTAGGCCTTCAGTTTGGTAGTCAGTCTAATACCCCTTCTATCCTACACTTTTCTTTGGAGCCTCCAAAACACTGAGTGATCTCTGGCAGTGTGTGCATCATTTACATCATCAATGAGTATATTTTTGGAATGTATGCTACCAAGGTAAGTAAACTTACTCATGCCTCTCAAAACTAGCCCATTTGCTGTCCCTAATGGTTCCACAAAGTACTTCAGCATTACGTATCAATTTCCTGACAGTATTCTTGCCTGTTTTCTGAATAATGGATGATGTTTTCCTATTTTCATAGTCACCTGTCGAGTAAAACAAGACTAACTTTGCTCCCATACTTTCTAGCATAATGTTTTCAGCAATGTTTTCAAATAGCTTTGATGAGGATGAATACAGCTTCAAGGTCAACTACCCCATTGATGGTGAAGTATTCAATTTGGAAAGAATTTACACTAAAACCAAAGTGGAGGGAGTATTGGTGCATGGTTTTGTGTTTAGAGATGATTGAGCAAACAATGCAGCCTCTCAAACTGAGAAGCAACAAAGTATGGATCAAATCTTTGCAGTTTGTGCAAATTTTGGCCTAACAATTAACACCAAGAAAACACAAATATTCCTTTAGCCACCATTTACAAGGTAGGGGAACCATGGATCACACAAAAATTGACTGAAATTTTCCAGATTACATGGCAAGAGGGGGTTATCTCCCAGAAGGTCAAGGATATCTCCATTGTTCATCTCTATAAAAGTAAAGGGAATAGATTATCCTGCGACATTCACAGGGGAGGAGGTCTCTCTCTTAGTCATTGCTGGCAAAATTCTTGCTAGAGAACTCCTTAATAGGATTATCCTTTACTAGGAAGATGATCATATACCTGAGAGCCAGTGTGGCTTCAGAAAGGACTGAGGAATAGTATATATGGTGTTTGCTGCCCAACAACTCCAGGAGAAATGCCAGGAGCAGAAGAGAGGTCTGTACACAACTTTCGTACGCTTGACCAAGGTCTTTCACACTGTTACTCGTGAAAGCTTTTGGAAAATTATGTCAAAATTTGGTTGCCTGGAGTATTTCATCAGTATCTTACATTAATTTCATAATGGCATGTTTGCCTGGGTTCTGGATAGAGGAATGGAGTCATTAATGGAGTGTAACAGGGTGGCATGCTTGCTCCCATGTTTTTAACATAATATTTTCTGTCATGCTGTCAAATATTTTCTATGAGAATACACATCGTATCAAAGTCAACTACCATACCAATTGTAAGTTTTTCCATTTGAAAAGTTCACAAGTGAAGACCAAAGTGGAGGGAGCGTTAGTGCACAATTTTCTGTTTGAAAATGATTGTGCACTCAATGCATCCTCTGAAGCTGAGATGTAACAAAGTATGGACCATTTACCTGCTGCCTGTACTAATTAACACCAAGAAAACAAAGGTGCTCCATCAGCCACCACCACACTATTCATACATGGAAACGTCAGTTACAACAAATGAAGAAGTTTTGAATGTTGTTGATAAGTTCACTTAACTTGGTAGTGTACTTTCCAGGGATGTACACATTGACAATGAGGTTGATGCAAGCTTTGCCAGAATTAGGTCAGTTTGGGAGAAAAGTTTGGGGTAGAAGCAGCATTAGACTAACTACCAGATTGAAAGTCTTCAGAGCCTTTTTGCTGATCTCATTGATGCATGCCTGTGAAACATGGACAGTCTACCAGTGCTATGTCAGGAAACTGAATCTCTTCCATTTGAACTGTCTTAAGAAGATTCTGAGGAACACCTCGTAGGATAAGGTACCAGAAAATGAAGTCCTTGCTTGAACTGAAGTGTAAAGCAATATAATTATGCTTCAGAGAGTGCAACTTTGATGTTCTGGCCTGCCAGGCCTAGAGGCCTGAGGGCTACCCGAGTCTTCTTACCTCACCTCCCGAGGTCTTCAGCTGGCCAAGCCGGATGCTCGTATGAGAAAAAGGACGTTCCAAAGTCGAACAAGGGTTGAGCTTTATTTAGGGTTCTGGTTACAAGTGCAGGGGAATTCTTCCTTAGGAGGGAGCGAAGAATCTCCCAAGGAGGCAAAGATCTTACAATAAGAGATTGGAAGCAGAAGTGCAAGTGGGGAGAGAGGGGGAGGGGAGTGAAGAGAGAGGAAAAGCGGAGCCTTGTGTCCTCACACGTGGCCCCTTCGCCCAAGAGAGCTTTCATGCTTTCCTGATCCTACTTAAGCTCTCCAGCCGCATAGTTTGCACCTGAATACCGTGTTGTTAGGTGTGCCCAGATCCGGGACAATCTCGAGGGCGGGGAGAGCTCTCTCCCATCACGTTTCTCACGGGAAGAGGCGGAAATACACGAGATAGCTCGGTTCACCTCGATTCCCAGTCGTTTCCTGGGGGGGTCTCGTGAGAACTCTAAGATTTAGAAGTTCCCACCTTTACCCGCCCGAGACTGTACACATGGAATTGAGCTTCCATCCCCAGCACTGGCCATGTTGTCTGAATGCAAAATGTATGTATGCCAAAAAACTTATTTTATGGTGAACTCACGTGGTGGTCAGAAGAAGTGATAGAATATGACACTCTCAAGGTCTCTCTAAAGGACTTTGGATTTGACTCTGTAACATGGGAGACGGTGGCATAGGCTCACTCAACAAGATGTGCCTATATCAGAAATGATGCTGTTCTCTCTGGGCAAAGCATAATTGAAGCAATACAAAGTAAAATTAGGATGCGCAAATTTGGAGTATCCACCCCAAATATTCACACGGACTATCTGTGCCCAACCTGTGGTAGAGTGTTCCAAGCTCAGATTGGTCTGATCAGCCACTGTCAGACACTTTGGAATTTCACTTTTTCATACTGGTGTTATTTTGATCCTCTTCAAGAGCGAAGGACCACAACCAACCAAGTTATTTTTTCTATCTAATCATATCCCTTTTAAATCTCATAATAAATATATAATTCTAAAGGTTAACAAATATCATCCTTCCATATGGTGTGATGTAAACAGTTTGCCCATATTGAATAACAAGTTTTTTTCTTCACTGTTTACAATTTTATGTCTCTCCTGGGTCTTGTATTTGAAGACAAAATATTCCGTTGAACTCTAGCCTTCTCATCAGAATAGTATGAACATTTCTTATTTCATGGAATGTCATCTCCTTACCTGAAATATTAAGCTTAATTTTGATGGATAATTGATCACTGGTTGTAGTCCAAGCTACGTTTCCTTACAAAATATCATAATCCACTCACTCTGATATTTTAATGTAAAAGTTGAAGGACCTGTGTGATCCTGATTGTAGTTCTTCGATATTTGAATTGTTTCTTTCTGGTTGCTTGTAGCATTTTCTCCTTAACTTGATAGTTCGGGAATTTGGAAACACTATTCTTTGGCATTTTCAATTTGGGATCTCTTTCTGGAGGTTACCAGTGGATTCTTTTGATCACTATTTTGCCCTCTGAATCTAGGACCTCAGAACAGTTTTCCTCGATCATTTCTTGGAAGATATTTTCCAGGTTCTTTTTTTCATCATGGCCTTCAGGGAGACCAATAATTCTTAGATTTTCTTTCTTGCATCTACTTTCCAAGCCAGTTTTTTTCCAGTGAGCTATTGTATGTTTTCTTCTATTTTTTCATTCTTTATATTTGGTTTGACTAATTCTTGACATCTCATATAGTCATTAGTTTCTGTTTGCCCAATTCTACTTTATAATCAATTACTTTCCTCAGTTAACTTTTGTAACTTGCCTTTGCCTTCTAATGAGCTGTTCTCTTCAGTGAATTCCTTTTTTTTCCATTTTGTCCACAGTATTTTTAACATACCTGGCCAATTTTTATTCTGCCTCTGTAATTGGTTTTAAACTCCTTCTTGAGCTCTTCCAGAAATGCTCTTTGGCCTACATGTCAGTTCATATTCAGTTCTGAGGTTTCAGATGGGAACACAATGTCAATGCTGTCCTCTTCTTTATTCATATTTTGTTCATCTCTATCTCCATAGTAAGATTTTATGATCTTTGCTTTTCTATTTTTCTTCTTGCTCATGGTGATTGCCTTTTCCTGGCTTTTTAAAGTAGATTCCTTCTTAGTTGGCATGTGGGACTCTGTCCCATGGGTGTTGTGCTGAGAATTTGATACTTTCTGTCTTGTGACCTCTGGTTCTTTAAACTAGAAGCCAGAATGCTCAGCTTACCTCATGAGGAGCTAACTGGTATGTGCCAATTCAGTGGCTATGTGAAGTCTTTCCAAGTTTCCCTGTGGTCAAACTGAAGTTCTTGGTGTGTAGTGTGGAGGAGGGATGATCAGTGTGCAGAAAGTTTCCTCCCTTGAGATAGACCACAGGCAGGCGCAGTGGCTGGTGAACCCATATCTTCTCTGGTGTCTGACCAATTCCCCTGACAAGCCTGGATTCCAGATGTTGGCGATGATGTGCTCCACCTTCATTGTGTGCAGTACATTTTCCTGGTTTGCTGAGGTGGGGCTGTCTGGGATGCCTCCTGTCCTGCACTGGTCTCTTTCAGCCACAGCAAGATAGACTCTTCTTGACAATCTCCCTAGCCTCCTGAAAGTGAGAGACTGTTTACCCCTGCTGCTGATCCTACTGTTCTCAGGTTTTTCTTGGGAAAATGTTCTCTGGTTTTTTCAAGGTTTTCAAGTGGAAGGTGAGAGTACTGGCAGTTTGCTCCATCATCTTGGCTCCCAGAAGTTCAAGTAAGTGATTTTCGAACATTTATTCCGTGGGCTGATACTCTCAGGATGGGCTGCTGCTTATACCCAGCAGCTTCTCTCTCAGTTCCACAGAACTCCTGTGCTGGGTTGATATATTTGAGAATCCGCACTGCTGCTTCTACTTCAGTCCGCCCCAGCAATACTGCTCTGTTCCACTAGAGCGGAGTTCGCACTAGTGCAGCCTGTGTGCTCTGCACTTCCCTAGCCTTTTGTAATAGATCTTCCATTTGAACTTCCAGGTTGTACTGGTCTGGAAATCTGCCACACTCTACATCCTTGTGGATTCTTCCACTCTACAATTTGTTCAGATTCTCTTTTAAGAGCTGACTGAAGAAATTTGTGGTAGAGCTAAGGTAAGTTTGTGCCCTCACTCCTCCATTTGGCTCAGTTAAACTTAGAGGCAGAATAAAAATTGACCAGTGATTTTACAAAAACTACTGACAAAATTTTAGAAAAGTATTCACTGAAGAGAAAAGCTCCTTAAGAAGAAAAATTCACCAAACTGATAAGGAGGTACAAAACCTGACTGGGAAAATTGGACAAATGGAAAGGGAATCACAAAAGTTATCTGAGGAAAACAATTTGTTAAGTATTAGTATTGAACAAGTGGAAGCTAATGACTCTATGAGACATCAAGAATCAGTTTAACAAAATCTAAGGAATGAAAATATTGAAGAAAGTGTATAACATCTCATTGGAAAAACAAGTGATCTGGAGAATAGATGCAGAATTGAAAATCTAAGAATTATTGGTCTACCTGATAGCCACAATGAAAAAAAAAGTGCCTCGACAATACCTTCCAAGAACTCATCAAGGAAAATTACTGTTAGGTCCTAGATCCAGAGGACAAAATAGTCATTGAAAGAATCCACTGATCTGATCTTGAAAGAGATTCCAAATTGAAAACGCTAAGAAATACTGTTGCCAAATTCCAGAGCTATCTGATCAGGGAGAAAATACTGAAAACAAGCAGATAAGAACAATTTGAATATTGAGTAACTACAGTCATGATCACAGAGGTCCTTGCAGCTTCTACATTAAAAGATCAGTGGGATTGGAATATGATATTCTATAAGACAAAGGTGCTTGACCTACAGCCAAGAATCAATTACTCAGCAAAATCTAGCACAAATCTAGTCAAGAAGATGAACATTCAATGAAATAAGGTATTCCCATACCTTCCTGATGAAAAGTCCAGAGCTCAATTGAAATTCTTATCCTCAGAGAAAAGACTCAACAAAGGCATTAAATGGTAAATAGGGAGGAAAACTTGTTATTCAATATGGGCAATACTTGTTAGTCTAAAGAATTACGTATTATGACATTTAAAAGGGACATACACAAATAGAGGGAGTGGGCATAAATTAATTGACATGATGACAAAAACCATAATTAAAAATTTAAAGGAATTGTAATGGGAGAACAGGAAAGGAAGAGAGAGAAAAGTGTAAATTACATCACATGAAGAGGGACAAAATCATATTATATTAGAAGGAAAGAAAGGAAGGAGATGAGCAGTGTTTGAGCTTTACTCTCATCAGATTTGGTTTAAGAAGTAAACAACATACTCAGTCTTGTCTAGAAATCCAACTTAGCCTATAGGAAGTAGGAAGGGAAAGGAAGAAGAAAAGGGAAGGCAATGGTTAGAAGGATGGAAGAAGTATTAAGGTAGAAGGGACAGAAAATGGTGGGGGTTGATCAAAGAGAGGGAAGATTGAGGAAGGTAGTGGTCAAAAGTAAAACTCTTCTGAGGAGTGGAATTGAGATGGGAGAAATAAAAGAATAAATAGAGGCGGGGATACTGTAGAGAGAAGGATATGGATAGTAATCATAACTATGGATGTAAATGGGATGAATTCTCCCATAAACAAAGGCAGAAAGCATAATAGATTAAAAACCATAACCCTACAATATGTTGCATTAAAGAAACACATTTGAAACAGGAAGATACACACAGGGGGATGGTAAATGGTTGGAGTAGAATATATAATGCTTCAAATGATGCAAAAAAGAAAAGCAGGGGCAGCAATGCTAATCTCAGACAAAGAAAAAGCAAAAATTAGATCTGTTCAAAAGAGATAAGGTAGGAAACTATATTCTGCTAAGATACACCATAAAAAAATGAAATATCATTACTAAACATATATGGACCAAGTGGTATAGCATTCAAATTCTTAAAGAAATAAAGGGAGTAACACGAAGAAAGCTACACCAACATTATACTAGTGGGCCACTTCAAACTGTCCCTTTCTGAACTTGATAAATCTAACCTCAGAATGAACGAGAAAGAAGTTAAGGAGGTGAAGAGAATTCTGGAAAAGTTAGGTATGATACAACTCTGGAGAAAATCAAATGGGGATAAAAAGGAATATCCATTTATCTCAGTGATACATGGTACCTAAAAACAAAAATTGACCATGTGATAGGTCATAAAAAACCTCACTAATCCAGTGCAGAAAGGCAGAAAGAGTCAAGATATTCTTTCCAAATAATGATGCAATAAAATTATACATAATAAAGGGCCGTGGAAAGATAGACCAAAACTTAATTGGAAACTAAAAAAAAAAATAATCTCAGGGAATAAGTGGATAAAACAACAAGTCAAAGAAACAATCAATAAATTCATTCAAGAGAATGACAGTAATGAGGCAATCTACCAAATCTTATGGGACACAGAGAAAGCAGTTCTTTAGGGAAGCTTTATATCACTGAATTATTTTGCAAATAAAATAGAGTAAGAAGAGATCAATTAATTGGGGATGCAACTGAAAAACCTAGAAAAAAATTGAAAAAAAAGACAATTAAAGACTAAATTAGATATACCATAAAAGAAAGGAGAGAATAATAAAATGGAAATTAAAGAAAATATCAAACGAATAAATAAAAATAAGAACTAGTTTTATGAAACAAAACCCAAAATTGATAAACCTTTGGTAAATTTGATTAAAAAAAAAAAGAAAACCTGAGTACAATTATCCAAAATAAAAAGAGTGAACTCACAGTCAATGAAGAGGAAATTAAAACAAAAAATTAGAAATTATTTGGCCTAAGCGTATGCCCCAAAATTTGATAGTCTTAGTGAAATGAATGAAAATTTAGAAAATTATGTATTGCCCAAGATAGTGGAAGTAGAAAGTTGGACCTACTCTAGCTCTAACCCTTTACCCCATAAAATACCTGTAAAAATGACTCTAAACAACTTTTAGAACAACAGAAGCCACAAAACGACAGAGTGAAAGAGATTTCCAGCCCAAGACCTCTTGGAAGGCCAGCAGGAAAGGTCTATCCCACCAGGCTCAGAG
Source organism: Notamacropus eugenii (assembly GCF_028372415.1). NCBI lineage: Eukaryota > Metazoa > Chordata > Mammalia > Diprotodontia > Macropodidae > Notamacropus > Notamacropus eugenii. Next base: position 134,990,059 of record NC_092873.1, on the reverse strand, counting down.
CTGAGCACAGCCCAGCTTTGGCCTCCTGGTGTAGCATAAAACAGTTGCAACATATCTAGGAAAGGATGTGTACATTCTGTGGCTTGGGGATGCAGACCTTGGAAGAATGTGATCTTTAGCAAGAATGCTGATGATTGTCTTGGAACTGATTCCCATGAGAACTATGGAGTCTGTATGAGACGTAGTTGATATGTTTGGCTATATGAGTGCTTGTTAAACTACAATAAACTAGTCACGTGTAGATTTCACAGGTTCACCTTGCCCCACCTATTGTATCTTTCTTTCCAATCAACCGTCTTTCCCTACACCACGCCAGTTGCTGGCAGAAAATCAAGTAAGGGAGATGGAGAAACAATTGGGAAGAGAAATGAAAGTAATGCAAGAAAATCATGAAAAGCTAGTCAACAACTTGCTAAAGGATACCCAAAAAATGCGGAAGAAAATAGCACCTTTAAAAATGGGCTAACCCAAATGGAAAAACAGGTCCAAAAAGGCAACGAGGAGAAGAGTACTTTCAAAAGCAGAATTAGCCCAGTGGAAAAGGAGGTTCAAAAGCTCACTGAAGAAAATAGTTCTTTAAAAATTAGAATGGAGCAGATGAAAACTAATGATTTTGTGAGAAACCAAGAAATTACAAACCAAAACCAAAACAATGAAAAAATAGAAGACCATATGAACTATCTCATTGGAGAAGAACTAACCTGGAAAACACATCCAGGAGAGAGAATTTTAAAATTATGGAATTACCTGAAAGCTAAGATCAAAAAAAGAGCCTAGACAATATGTTTCATGAAATTATCAAGGAAAACTGCCTTGATTTCTATAACCAGAGGTTAAAATAAATATTGAAAGACTCCACCAATCACCTCCAGAAAAAGATTGAAAAGAAAAACTTCCAGGAATGTTGCAGCCAAATTCTCGAGTTACCAGATCAAGGTAAAAATTTTATAAGCAACCAGAAGCAATATGGGTGTTGTGGAAATACAATCAGGGCAACACAAGGGATCAAAGTACTTGTAATATGATAGTCCAGAAGTCAAAGGAACCAGAATTACAATCAAGAATAACCTAGACAGCAATATTGAGTATAATACTTCAGGGGAAAAATGATCATGAAATGAAATAGCGGACTTTCAAGGATTCTTGATGAAAAGACCAGAGTTGAGTAGAAAATTTGACTTTCAAACAGAAAAACCAAGGAAAGCATGAAAAAGTTTCAAGAAAGAGAAATCATAAGGGACTTGTTAAGTTGAACCGTTTACATTCCTATATGGAAATATAATATTAGTAATTCTTGATATTTTCCCCAGAACTTGGGTACATGGAGAGATTATATACATATCAACAGAGAAAGCAGGGGGACTTCAATAAGAACAGATAGTATCTTAAAAAAAAAAATTAAGAGGTGAGAGAGGAATATTTTGGGAGGAGAAAGGGAGAAATGGAATGGGGGAAAGTATCTCTTACAAAAGAGGCAAGAGAAAGCTTTTTCAATAGAGCAAGAAAGGGAGAGGAGGGAAGAGGGAAAAAGTGAAGCTTACTCTCATCATATTCGATTTAATGAGGAAACAATATGCACACTGAATTTGGTATGAAAATCTATCTTACACTACAGCAAAGTAGGGGAGAGGGGGATTAGTCGGGTGTATGGTGCATGATAGAAGGGAGGGCAAATAGGAGGAGGGAATAATTGGAAGTAAGCACTTTTGGGGAGGGCAAAGGTCAAAAAATAGAATGTAATGAACGGGGGCCAGGATGGGATGGAGGAAATATAGTTAGTCTTTCACAACATTTGTTTTCACAACAATAGTTTTCACAACTATTATGAAAGTCTTTTGCTTAACTACACATGTATAGCATATATTAAATTGCTTGCCTTCTCACTGGGGATGGTTAGGGAGGGACAAAGGGAGGGAAGTTGGAACTCAAAATTTTAGGAAGAAAATTTTAGAATTAGTTTTGCTTGCAACTGGAAAATAAGAAATAGAGGAAATGGAGTACAGAAATCTGTCTTGCCATGCAGGGAAAGATAAGAGAAGGGATGGGTGTGATAGAAGGGAGGGCAGATTGGGGGAAGGGGTGATCAGAATGCACAGTGGCTTGGGGTGGGGGAAGAGGAGAGATGAGAAGAAAATTTGGAATTCAAAATCTTGTGGAAAAGAATGTTGAAAACTAAAAATACATAAATATTTTTTAAAGGATATATAAATTTCCCAGATTAATAGAAGATGAAGGAAATTCCTTAAATGCCTTCATCTCATAAGAATAAATTGAACAAGTTATCAATGAACTCCCTAGGAAAAAATTCTCCATGGTGGGATGGATTTACAAGCAAATTTTATCAAACATTAAAAGAAGAATTAATTTGAATAATATACAGACTATTTGGGTAAATTGGCAAAGAAGGCATCTAACTGAATTCATTTTATGATATGAATATGGTTTAATGCCTAAACTTGGAAGAGCAAAAGCAGAGGATGAAAATAATAGACCAATTTCCCTAATGAGTATAGAAGCAAAAATTTAAAATGATGTATTAGCACAAAGATTATTGCAACTTATCATGAGAATGATACACTTTGATTAGGTACAATTTATAAAAGGACTGTAGCGTGGGTTCATTCTTAGGAAAACCATCATCATAAATGATCATATGAACAACAAAACTAACAGAAACCATATTATTGCATCAACAGATGCAGAAAAATAAAGCTTTGGGCAAGATAGATCACCTGTTCCTGTTGAAACCACTAAAGAGCATAATAATAAATGCGGCCTTCCTTAAAAATAATAAGCAGTATCTACCTAAAACCATCAGAAAGCATTATATGCAGTGGGTCTACATGCATTTCCAATAAGATCAGTGTGGAAACAAGGATGCCCATTATCACCACTGTTATTCAATATGGTATTAGAAATGTTAGCTTTACAGAGAAAAGAAGAAAAAGAAATACAACAAATTAGAATAGGCAAAGAAGAAACTAAGTTGTCGTTCTTTAAAGAAAATATTATGATATACTTAGAGAATCCCAAAGAATCAAGTAAAAAACAAAAACTCCCTGAAATATTAAATAACTTGAGGAAGGTTGCAGGATACAAAATACACCAACATAAATAATCTGCATTTATATATATATATGTATATTACTAACAAAGCTCAACAGGAAGATAGAGAAAGAAAAATCCCATTTAAGGATATTGTAGATACTATAAAATATTTGGGAGCCTATCTACCAAAACAAATCCGGGGACTAAATGAACACAATTAAAAAGCATCTTTGACATAAATAAATTCAGGAACCAATAATTGGAAAAACTTTAATTTCGTGGGTAAACTGAACTAACGTAATAAAAATGACAATTCTACCTAAATTAATTTACATATTCACTGCCGTATCAATCAAACTATCAAAAATTATCTTATAGAGGCATATAAAAATTATCAAATTCGTCTGGAAGAAAAAAAAGTTTCAGAATATCAAGGCAATTAATGAAAAGAAACCCTATGGAAGGTAGCCTTGACATACCAGACCTCAAATTCTGTTATAAATCAGCAATCATTAAAACCACTTGACCCTGGTTAATAAAGAGAGGAATAGATCAATGGAATGGGTTAGGTACACAAGATACAGTAGTCAATGATTATAGGAGATAACTGTTTGAATGATCCAAGCATGCCAGCTACCGGGATAAGAACTGACTGTTTGACAAAAGCTGCTGATGCTTAGTGAAGGTAGCAGAACCATTAAAACATTATACACAGTAGTAGCACCAGTGTTTGGATCCTTTTTCTAATAAACTTAGTACTTCACAGAAATGCAAGGACCTAAAATATTTCCAAAGGGCACTTGATGCAAAATGCCATCTCTGTCCTGAGAAAGAAGCAGAGTTGGAATACAAAATGAAACAGACTGTTTTCTCTTTTGGTATGTTTTTATTTTCCTCATGGTTTCTCCCAATCAGTTTAATTCTTCTCTGCAACATGACTAATGTGAGAATGTGTTTAATAAAAAGTGTATGTGTAGTACCCTTATATGATTTTCTGACCTCTTGGGAAGTGATGGTGGTGGGAGGTGGAGAAAATTTAAAACTTATGGAAGTGATTGTGGAAAACTGAAATAAAAAGTAAAGTAACTTTAAAAATTTTAAAAAAATTCTTTAAATCCACCCGTGTTTTTCAAATGAATAGGAGAAAAATGAAGTATGGATTTTGATTTTTTATGTCACATACGCACATATATTCAATATATTTCACAATGTTCTATAAAATTGGAGCTAGTAAAATGAATGCTACTCTAAATTATATTAAACTAGTTTAAAATAGTACATATATATGCACACATGTGCTTACATATGTGTGTATATATATATATGTGTGTGTATGTATGTTTGAAATAATGTCTTCTAATTGAGTTGTATTTTATGTATCTTTCTCTCTATCTACGTATATATGAAATCGCTCCTTAAATTTTGGACATTTTGAAGTTCAGGAATACATAAATAGCTCTCTTCAGTAAAACCCCTCAACATATTGTCAACATGCTATGCATATATGTATGTTTATTTACAAATATGTAAACAATTAGTACATTATGACTTGATCAGTGATAGGTAAAAAAATAGAAAATCCCTTAAAGGATCAACATGCCATCTGAATGATAGATATGAATATACTTTAAATATGTCTATAAATTACTGAATAAACTTCTGTTCTTAGAGACTTACAAAAATGTGTTTCTATACCACTAGTTCACTGAAATATTTGTTGATGTAATTTCATTAATAGAAAGCTTTCAGAAAGTTTTTTTGGAGACAAGATACTTCTAATCCCTGTGTCATACACTTAGTTGTTTTGTTACTTTGAGTAAATCAGTTAACCTTCTGCAAAAGTTTCCCTATCTCTAAAGTTAGTCGTTTGGATCTGATTACCTCTTAGTTTCCTCTGAGTTCTAAAACTGTAATTCTATGATCCATAGGGATTTCTTTTTTTATTAATATAGCTCGGGATGATTTTTCACACAAAAATATAAATTTTCAGGATGTTTACATGTGCCATCTAATAAAATATTGATTTTTTAAAACTTTCTGGTTGCTTTACTTCTCCACCATTTTAATTTATTAGGATATAATTCATACTCCAAATCTTCACAAGTAACCTAAGTATAGATTATCAAGTAAACTTAGATAGATTCCCTCAGATGATCAGATTATCACTGAAACTTCTGTAGATCCATCACATTAACATTGAGAAAAATTCTAATTCTAGCCATACCAGATCTAAAACTGTCTTAGAAAGCAGCAATCATCAAAATTACTTGGCAATGGCTAAGAAATAGAGAGGAGAATCGATGGAGTAAATTATGTACCCAAGACACAGTAGTCTATGGCAATAGTAGTCTGTTGTTTGATAAGCCCAAAGACTAGCTTCTGGGATAAGAAATCATGATTTAACAAAAACTGCTGGGGAAATTGTAAAAGAGTATGCAGAATCTAGGCATAGACCAAAATCTTATATCATATACCAAGGTCAAAATGGATATATAATTTAAATATAAAAAGGCCATAGTATAAGCAAATTAGAAAGCAGGAATTTATAACACACCATAACACATGGATAACATAGTGAAATGCAGAATGTCTAATTTGATTACATTAAATTGAAGGTTTTGTACAAACAAAGCTAATGCAAGCAAGATAGGAAAGGAAGCAGAAATTTGAGAAACAATTTTATAGTCATTGTCTCTAATAAAGGACTCATTTTTAAAATATGTGGAGAACGGACTCAAATTTATAAGAATATAAATCATTCCCCAACCGATACATGGTCAAAGAGTATAAAAAGGCAGTTTTCAGAGGAAGAAATTAAAGCTATATATATAGCTATATATAAAATGCTCTAAATCGCTATTGATTAGAGAAATGAGAATTAAAACCATTCTGAGGTACAACATTATGCCTACAATATTGGCTAACATGACAAAACAGGAAAATGATAAATTCTGGAGAAGTTGTGGGACAACTAGAACACTAATGTATTGTTTGTGGAGTTGTGAATTGATACAAACAGTCTGAAGAGCAAATTGGAACATGCCCAAAGGGCTATAAAATTGTACATAAAAGTTGACACAGCTATACAACTTCTAGGACTGCATCCCAAAGAGGTCATAAAAATGGGAAAAAGATGCATATGTACAAAAATATTTATATCAGCTCTTTTTCACAGTGGCCAAGAATTGGAAATAGAGGGGATGCCCATCATTTCTTGAATGGTTGAACAAGTTGTTGTACACGAATGTCATGTAATACTGGTGTTCCATAAGAAATGATGACCACGTGGTCTTCAGAAAAACCTGAAAAGGCTTAAATGAACCGATGTTGAGTGAAGTGAGCAGAACCAGGACAACACTGTACACAATAACAGCAATGTTGTGTGCTAAGCACCTTTGACAGATTTATCTCTTCTCAATAATGCAATAATCTAAGACATTCCAAAAGACTCATGATGACGAGTACTATCTAGACCCAGAAAATGAACTATGAAATCTCAATACAGTTTAAATTATAGTATTTCCTCCCTCTTTCTCTTTTTCTTTCTTTCTTGTGATTTTCCGCTTTGGCTTGATTGTTTTCTTTACAACATACCTAGTATGGACATATTTTAATACGATTGTACATGTATAGTCTATATCACATTGCATGCCATCTTGGGGAGGAGAGAGGGTAGGGAAGGGGAAAATTTTAAAACTCAGAATCTTATAAAAATGATTGTTGAAAGCTAAAAAAGAAAAGAAATGTAAAAAAAGAAAGGAGTTAATAAGATAACAGACACAATAAATCCACTTTAATTTTAATTTAAATCAATTGAAAAATATTTATCAAGCATTTATTAATTATGTAGTGAGTATTTGGCAAGATAAATTAAAAGTTTCAATTTTGTTTCATTTTTTCATGGAGTGTTCTGTCTGATATGCATAAATGATACATAAAAATACGTAGAACAAAATAATCCACAGTAAATTATGACAAATAATGGCAAAAACCCCTACTTTTTAAGGGAAGAAAGATACTTCTCAATTCAAGGAACTAGAGGGATCTTCATGTAGGTGGTGAAAAATTGATTTGACTTTAAATTGAAAAAGTGAATTCCAAAGCTGGAAGGAGAGGTTTCTAAAAAAGGGAGGACTGCACCAATAAAGGCACAAAAGTGCAAAATCTCAGGATACACCCAGGGGAAAAAAATAAGTGTAAGTTGTCTGAAGTTTATTGAGCAAAGAATGACATAACAAGAGCTCTTACTGGAAACCTTCGGTAGGACTTGATTATGGGTGATATTAAATGCTATCAAGAGAATTTGAATTTCTATGTGGAAAGGATATCATGATCATATCATTTCAAAACTATACATAAGAAATCAAATTAACAAGAAAAATCAAAGTTTTCACTCACGAGCCTAATAGTATATCTGCCTCTCTTATTGATAGTGATGAATGTGAGGGACAAGGGAATAGAAGTGACAAGAAGGACTTTTAGTGCTGTATTGCAATAAATCAGGAAAATAGAAAGGAAACCTTTTACAACAGAGTTCCTTTACTGTACATGTGTATGTGCTTGTACTTGCGTGTGTATTTTAGATAAATACTTTTGGAAGCTTCCTGAAGCCTGTAGAATAGAACCTTTCTTAGAATAGTGTTTTTAAAATGCACTAAAATATGCATAAATGTTTACATTGAAATAAAATTATCAAAATATATTTTTAAAGTTCACACATATTAAGAACCACTATAACTATATGGGAGTATAATAACTTAAGTAAACATGAGAAGGTACACAGTAGAGGCACCATGGAATAATCAACAGGACTTAATCAGTAATTGACTGTAAGATAGAAAGGAGGAGATTAGTTTTTATACCAATAGTTCCAATACTTAACATGGAATGAATAACTATGACACTGTCAGAAAAAAAAGTGAAGTCAGGAGGGAGAGTAAGTTTTAGGAGAAAAAATAATTTTAATTTTGGATATGTTGACTTTGAAATACTGGTGGGGTATCTAAAGGGAAATATAAGTAATTATTGATGAATACTGGAAGCAATTTTCAGTAGAATGATAAGGATAGCGACCAAATAGCAAGTCATTAGAAAAACAATGGATAGTGAAGAAGGGTAAACATTGTACACGTAAAAAATATTCAAGATATTAGTGAAGGGAGGGAGTGATATGGAAAATGAGTTATATTGTTTAAAAATACTTCAGGAAAATATTTTCTAAGATTGAGGAGGTGTGAACTGTTTTTTTAATGGGAAATTTTGAAGATGGTTAAGGAAGATCAGTTCTGATTCCGGAGGGGGGAAGGGGAAGAAAGGATCAAAGTTGCAGGTGGGATTATTTATCAAGAACTGAGGATTCAAGCATCATATTTAAGGGCTTGAAATACTTCTGAAGTTTCTATTATGGAATATTTTCTCTCATAACGTAGAAAATGTTAATATGCTTAATAAATTCTTATTTTCTTTGGAAAAGCAGATTTATTATCCTTCACACAAAGGAAGCTTCAGAATCAAAAAAGAAAGAACAAATAAAAACAAAAACAAAAAAATGATTTACAAAGAAATATTATTTTAGGTCCTTTTCATTTGCTATTTTGTGTAAAAAAGACAAAAATACATACACTGTTAAAATAGATTTCTGTTGCTGAGATGTCACCAGTCCTTAAGTGATGATTCAATATTTCAAAGAGTTATGCTTTTCCTAAATAACTCTTTATATATAGCCAGACATCTGTTGTCTTGGGTGAGTTGCTAAAGTTTTGAGGATAAGGACAGCTTCCTCCCAAGGCATGTTGCAAAATTTTAGTTTACTTTCAACTACCAGGCATTGGTAATGTATTAGTCAAAGGGTTTTGAACAAAGAACCACAATATCAATCAATTGCTTGTAATCATGGATCGATGAAACAAGACAGGCATATGTATTACTGTATACTCTCAAGGCCCATGACTCCCTCGTTTAGTCAAGCAGAATTCAGAGTACATACTTCGTTTTTCTAGGTACAGTTAAGACACTATGAGAATGAGAAATACGGGCTTAAATTTTTGAAGTGGCTAGTCTGCCGTATAAGATTGCATACCCTAAGAGTATCATGCTGTGCATTTCAGCACATTCTTTTCTCACGGTATAAAAAATCCTTTCAGGATTCACAATTCAACCACCTATTCCAAGAAGCCTTTACTGATACCTTGAGTCATTAGCCCCTTCCTACATTAGAAAACTTCTACTTATCTATTATAAATATGATTTTTATCTGGGAATAAGTTGTATGCCCCTATGACCTAAAGGAGTAGACTGCCTTTTTTTTTTCATTCTATCAACAGTATCCAACAGTGTGCCTGGCAAACAGTAGGATTTAATGAATGCCTATTGATCCAATAATGGTATATATTTGGGGAAAATAAATTCACTTTTATTAATAACAAATTACAAACAACCATAAACATTTGCATCCAAGTATCACACAATGCAGTCTAAGTTGAAAATTATTTTTAAATTATATTTCATTTAATTAAAGGAACAATAGCTATCTGATATGCATTGTATTCAAGGTTCTGGGGATGCAAGGAAAAACTGAACACTATCTGGCTTCAGATAGTTTATGCTACTGGACATATATATCTAAAGATAACCTTTTGATAGAAAACAACAGGAAATGAGGTTTTAGGGAAGGGTTTGATGAGGAAATGACATCTTAACTGAACCTTGAAATTGCTAAGAATTTAAAGAGACAAAGATGAAGGAAAAACTGCGTATGGGAATATGAACAAATGGCAAGAAAACCTGGACAAAGGCGTAGGGCTGTGAGATGGAATGGAAAGTTCAGAAAATATTTAACTACATGAATAATATGAAGGAGAATAATATGAAATCTGTCTCTTCTAAAATATTCTTTTAAAATGTACATAGGGAAACAGCTTGCAAATCTCAAGTTGGAAAAAATGAATTATGTCTCAGTGTAACATTCCATTTTGAATCAAATATATATATATATATATATATATATATATATATATATATATATATATATATATATATGTATATGTATGTATGTATGTATGTACGTATGTGTTTCTTTGTTTGTATATTCGCAGCTGATCCTTCCAAATTGTTAGAAATGGCATCACCACCTTCCATCCTATACTTATTAGGCAACATAAGTGGTTGTGACCTCCAGTGATATGTTGTACAATTTGTACCACTATCTTCCAAAATCACTCTTGATGACAAAATTTGAGTTCCTTAAGAATGAACTTTTTGTAACTTTTGATGGTAATAACTCAGGCTGCTTTTGGCCTCTATGTAAAAAAACCCATTTTTCATGTTTCTGTGTAAACATGATATTTGAGTTAATTTTGATGATATGTCTAAAAGCACTTTTGGTTCCACACACACATAATTGAATATCTGGAGATAAACCGCACAAATTTGTAGACTGGGCACTGCTAATTAACCAAAATGGGCTGGGAATAGATTTTATTACACATTATTCACCCTGATTGTGAAATACTCTACAGCATTTGATGGAAATAAGTGTGATTGACAATTTGTATAGTAATCATGTACGTATTATCTGAGTCAAAGGGGAAAAAAGATGATTGCTCATTAAAATGCTGAGGTTTATACAAAGGAAAAGAAAGTGTGTTCATTAGGAGAAAGTACATTCTTAGCTACATGAGAAAGGAAAAGGATATGGTCTAGTTAGTACACCTAATTTCACAAAATCAGAAGTAACTATACATCATCTGTCAGTTAGGATAAAAGATGGGGACCTTATTTGGGCTATTGAAGTTATTTTTTTTTTCAGCATTTATGTCTTTTATAAAAATTATGGGGATAAGAAGTATGCTGTAAGGAATCAATTATTGTAGCTCATCCTGTATTTCGTACAGAGGCTATACATGGCAAAAGAGAGCATAAGGATAAAGTAGAATCAGTTATTTCCTCTCTAAAACTAGCTTTTTACATATAACAACAGCAACAACAAAAGGAATCAATTTCATGCAGAAAATTAGATCAAATAGTAGACATGCAAGACATGAAGGTGGTACATTGTTCTAGTGGTTGAAATGCTTGTGAAAGGCTGAACTGAGTGGAATGAATTAAGCAGTAGTGATAGATTAAGTCTAAAGATTACTCCTTGGAAAGAACAGTGGTTCCTAGAAAACCTTAGAATTACTTTCACTCTTTTAAAATTTGATTTTTAGAACTTTTACTTGCTTTACAAGAAATTATTTCTCCCTTTGAAAACTCCATTTAAAAAATGGAAAGTGAAACTGCTTAACATGGTTGTTATGGTGGCTACAGCATACACCTTTCTATTTTGTTGATTCTTGTAATAAGAACAGAAATGTTTTTGCGTTTAGCAAATTTGAACTTTATTTTATCCAAAATGGATAGCATTACTTTTTAGGACTTTCTTGACAAATAATATGCTTGACTCAGTAAATTACCCTAAGTCACTCAAGGAACAATATATGCCAAATACGTCAAACTCTCATTACCTTCCCTCAGATACCAGTAGAGATCTCAAGAGTCCAGAAAATAACAGGATCACGTTCTCCTCATACTATTTTGCTTAGTGATTTCGTCTATTCTTCTTTTCAGCTACGGCATTTGGGCCAAAGATTACCAGATGCATTTTTTTTTTTTTTGCATTTTTCTTGGGCTACTATGCCATATTACAAACCAGTTTTTGGACATCTAAAATTGGATTCCTCTATAGTATTTCAAAGTCAATTTTTGCAAAATAGAATTTATAATTGTTCTTTTTCCCAAAAACACACCCCTCCCAACAGAATTTCCCCATAACTAGCAAGTCTCACAACATTCTCAAAATGAGCCAAGTGTATAACCTTGAGTTCATAGACCACTTTTCATTTCAATTCACCTCACATTTCCAAGATGTTGTCAAATCTTGCGATTCCTATCTTCACAATATCATATCTGTAAACATGTATGTGTGTATATATATGCGAGTGTGTACACACAGGTATATGTATGTATACCTATGTAAGTTTATACATGCATACATATACATACATGCACCTATACTACATATGTATATGTGTGTATGTATACATATACACATACATGTATGTGTATACATATACATATGTATACTTGTGTGTATATACATACATATATACATGTGAGTATATAAATATGTACACACATACACACATATGTACATGCATACGTGCACACACATATATGTGAATATATCTCTATATATGTCCATATATCTGTCTATATCTATCTGTCTATCTATCTACCTATATATGAGGCTTATGTTAGTGCCTCCTAATTGGTTTCCTTGCCTCTAGTTTCTATCTAGACAACTAAATCCTTTCACCACTTGTCATACTAATTCTTTGAAAGCAAAGATGTTAAAACATAATTTCAATTCTCAATGAATTGTACTAAATTTTTATTATATTTAAGATCAGATTGAGAATTTTGGTTTTGCTTTTAAAACCATTTGCAACTTGATCATGCTTGTCGCTTCAGTATAGTAAGTACTTGATACAAACTCTTTGCCTGACTGACTAAAGATCGCCATTATCTGCTTTCTACTATTTTCCAACCACAATAATAGAGGCGTGGGAGCAGAATTTGAATCAGCCTAGAAGCACTGGCTGGGCAGAACTGGAGACAAGGTGGCAGTGGAGAGGAAATTCAGAAGTCAAGTAATTGGCTGGGAAAATGCCCAGAAAAGGGAAAATAAAATAAGACCATAGAAGGTTACTTTTTTCGGGAACAGATGTCTCCCCCCATTCTTTCAGATAAGGAAGAACAAGGCATATTTTCACAGGAAGTCAAGGGCCCTGCCTCCAAAGGGGACTTAAATTTGGTTCAGGCAATAGAGCCTTAAAAAACAATTGTGCAGCTTACTAAAGGAAAACCAAAAAAATACTGAGGAAAATAACAGCTTTAAAAAGAGGCTAACTCAATTGGAAAAAGAGGTCCAAAAAGCAAACTATGAGAAGGAGGTTTAAAAGGGAGAGTTATCCAAATGGAGGAGAAGGTTCAAAGGCTCACTGAACAAAATCATTCATTTAAAGAGACAATTGAGTTCAGGGAAACGAATGACTATGAGTTAAACCAAGAAGTTAGTAGACAAAAGAAAAAATTGGAAAAAATAGAAGATAATGTTAAACAAGTCATTGGAAAAACAACTGACCTGGAAAACAGATCAAGGAGAAATAATTTAAAAATTATTGGACTACCTGAAAGTCATGATCAAAAAAAGAGCTTAGACATTATCTTCCATGAAATTATCAAGGAAAACTGCGTTGATGTTATAGAATCAGAGGGCAAAATGGATATTGAAAGAATTCATCGTTTACCTCCTGAAAGAAACCTGAAGAGAGAAACTCCTAGGAATATTGTGGGCAAATTTCGGAGTTCCCAGATCAAGGAGAAAATACTGCAAGCAGCTAGAAAGAAACAATTAGAGTACTGTGGAAATACAATCAAGATAATAAAGGATCTGGTAGCTTCAACATTAGGTGATCAAAGGGCTTACAGTGGCATATTTCACAAGTTAAAGGAACTGGGACTGAAACCAAGAATCACCTACCCAGCAAATCTGAATATAATAATTCAAAGGAAAAAATGGTGATTCAATGACATAGATGACTTTCAAGATTTCATGTTGAAGAAAAGACCAGATCTGTATTTAAAAATTTGACTTCCCAAGACAAGAATCAAGAGAAGCACGAGAAGTTAAGCAGAAAAGAAAAATCATAAAATACTCTTTAAAGCTGAACTATTTACATTACTACATGGAAAGAAAATATTTTTAACTCTTGAATCTTTTCTCAGTATTTGGGTAGTTGGAGAGATTGTACATACACACACACATACACATAGATAGATAAAGAGTACAAGGTGTGTTACATCAGAAGAGATGATAACCACACACACACAAATAAAATAAAATGAAATATAAATTAAGGGGTGAAGAAGGAAAATTTCGGGAAGGGAAAGGGAGTAATGGAATGGGGCAGGCTATAACTCATAAAAGAGATAAGAAAAATCTTATTCAATGGAGGATATAAGGGAGAAGGTGAGGGAGGGGGGAAGAAAGCTACTCTCCCCACAAGTGGCTGAAGGAGTGAATAACATACTCAGTAAATTTTATATGAAAATTTATATACACCACAGGAAAGTAGGAGAGGAGGCAACAAGTGGAGCGAGGGAAATGTTAGAAAGGAGGGCAAATGGGAGAAGGGAGTCACTAGAAATAAACACTTTTGATAAGGGACAAGAGCAATTGTAGGGGAGAAAAATAAGGGGGAATAAGGTAGGTCAGAGGGCAATAGAAGTCTTTTGCAAAACAGCACATATTTAGCCTGTATTGAATTGCTTCCATTCTTAGTGGGGCTGGGGAGGAAGGGGGCGAGGGAGAGAAGTTGGAATTCAAAGTAGTAGAAACGAATGCAGAGAATTTTTATTGCGTATAATCGAGAAATAGGAACTACAGGGATAGGGGTACGGAAATTCATCTTGCCCTGCAAGAAAAAAGAGAAGATGGGGATAGGAGAGGGGTGGGATGTGTTAGAGGGGAGGGTACATTGAGGGAAGGAGTAATCAGAATGCAAGGTTTTAGGAAGGGGGGGAAGAGAGTGAGGGGGAGAAAAGTTGGACATGTTACAAAGTGAGGTAAAAGCAATTAGTATTAAAACAAGTGACTGAATTAATTACTGAGAATAAATCAATGACATCTTTAGTTTGGAGAACATAATTTCATTCTAAATTTCCTAGAGGAAGGTAACCTCGAGTAAAATTTGGCGTGGATGGAAAAGTCAAGGTTTTAATGGTAAATTAGATTTTATGATTGCCATTTAATCAGGAACTAGAACATGTATAGAAAGACATGTAAGCCACTTAAGACTTGCCTCAAAAGATGTTGCTTAGTCAAAGTGAAACTATAATCATATTTTAAACCTGTTTATAGGAACTTGCCATTTTTAGATGCTATGGGACTATTAAGTGGCTGTTCTTCTGAGTCTAACTCCAGGTATGGGAAGCAAGAAAGGCATTCTTAGCCTCCAATACATGATGCTAGTAAGCTGGTGAGATGCTGATATAAAGCCTAACTGAATGCTAGTGGATACTGTAATCCTGCCTGGGGTTGACGTGAAGTTGGGGAGATATTGTATCCCTGCAATGTCCTTACTATTGGTGGCAATTTCCTATAGTCAAAAGGTTTGTAAGCTTAGTACCAGATCTATTGAATTATAGATTATGAGTAGGGGAACATCCAAGGTTGTCTAAAATTAAGCTATTAGGCATAGGACTTTAGATCAACAACATTAACTTAGGTTCATTTAATTCTTAGTAACACTCTGGAGACAAGTAGGTTAAGAGCTTGTGTACTTAGCAACATAAAATTATCTGCGTCTCAGTTGGTTAATGTTTAAAAAAGAAACACAAATGGTTTAAGAAGATATACCTCCTAACCAAACATTTGAATTGCTTTATCTGTTATAAACTGTGCTAAAAATAAATTAAAAAAGAAAGAAAGAAAGAAAAAAGTATAAAAAAAAAAATAAAAAGCAGAATTAGCCAAACAGTAAAGGAGGTGCGAAAGTTCACTGAAGAAATAATTCTTTAAAAATTAGAAAGGAGCAGATGGAAGATAATGATTTTATGAGAAACCAAGAAATTAAAAAACAAAACCAAAAGAATGAAAATAGTGAACATAATGTGAAATGTCTGATTGGGAAAACAACTGACCCGGAAAATAGAACCAGGAAAGACATTTTAATAATTATGAGAATATCTGAAAGCCATCATCAAAAAAAGAGGCTAGACATCACCTGTCATGAAATTATCAAGGAAAACTGACCTGATATTCTAGAACCAGAAGGCAAAATAAATATTGGAAGAATCCATTGATCACCTCCTGAAAGAGATCCAAAAAGAGAAACTCCTGGGAATACTGTAAGCAAATTCCAGAGTTCTCAGTTTAAGGAGAAAATATTGCAATCAGCTACAAAGAAATAATTGAAATAGCATGGGAATACATTCAGGATAACTCAAGATTTATCA